>NC_053036.3:311744553-312047583 GCF_002575655.3 Aegilops tauschii subsp. strangulata
GGTTTGAGTTATGCATGAACGTAAGTAGTTTCATGATCACTTCTTGATCATTTCTAGCTTCGCGACCGTTGCGTTGCTTCTCTTCTCGCTCTCATTTGCGTATGTTAGCCACCATATATGCTTAGTGCCTGCTGCAGCTCCACCTCATTACACTATCCTTTCCTATAAGCTTAAATAGTCTTGATCTCGCGGGTGTGAGATTGCTGAGTCCTCGTGACTCACAGATTCTACCAAAACAGTTGCGGGTGCCGACGATACCAGTGCAGATGACGCAACCGAGCTCAAGTAGGAGTTCGACGAGGAACGTGGTCGTTACTATGTTTCGTTTCCTGATGATCAGTAGTGGAGCCCAGTTGGGACGATCGGGGATTTAGCATTTGGGGTTATCTTATTTTCATTTGGATTTGACCGTAGTCGGTCTATTTGTGGATTTTGGATGATTTTAGAATTAATTTATGTATTGTGTGAAGTGGCGATTGTAAGCCAACTCTCGTTATCCCATTCTTGTTCATTACATGGGATTGTGTGAAGATGACCCTTCTTGCGACAATTCCTACAATGCGGTTATGCCTCTAAGTCGTGCCTCGACACGTGGGAGATATAGCCGCATCGTGGGTGTTACAAGTTGGTAATCAGAGCCATCCCCGACTTAGGAGCCCCCTGCTTGATCGAATTGCTGGCGTTGTTGAGTCTAGAACAAAGATGTTTTGAGTCTTAGGATTATATATATCGGAGAGTAGGATTCTTTTTACTCCTCAGTCCCTTCGTCGCTCTGGTGAGGCCTCCTGACGTAGAAGTTTTGACTCTTCTCTCCTCAAATTTCACTAATTTTTTTTAGGATCACGCGGGTATCTTGGAATCGTTCCGATGGTTTTGTGACGAGAACATTGTTCTTGGTACCTCCTGACATTTAGGGGTTGTGGCAGTGTCCCGGGGAGTTGAGCTCCGAGGTGTTGTCGTCACAATTTTATCGTTGTAGTTCTGGAATACCTGAGTTTCGCCGACATCGAAAATATCTTTTATGCAGTTGTTGGTGAGATCACCTCGACGCCACCCAGTACTGGGGCGGGAGTTCGGGAGTACTGCCATAAGTCGTATAACGGATGCTTTTCGAAGGTTGAGGTACACGATTTCCGAAGGTTTCTTGGTTATGTGTTGACGGATGGATACAGCTGGATCTAGGGATTGCTAGTTTGGGTGATATATTTTGTGTCCCCTGTATCCCCAACACCAGATTGCATAACCAGAAAGTTTCGGGAGTTTATAGGTGGGATTCAAGTAGCTCTTAGCATTTCTTCCCGCAGATATTTGGTTTGTGATTGGGTAATCCTTACCACTTATTTGTTCCAGTCGTACCTTTTTATTTTATTCATCAATCTCTTATCAAGTGGCTTCTCACCTTAATGGAAGTGTGATGAATTACTATGGAATTCATTCGGTCATCCTTGTTCGAATGTTTATGGTGAAGACTATATGTTGCAATTTCTATCCGTTGATTCAACTTGTCTATTTGTCTATCAAGATGCTAACGGATGTCACCCTCTTCAGGATGGCTCCGCCAACGCGTCAGAATCTGGAACGCAATGAGGGGAGTCAGGCGAACCCTCCGCCACCACCTCCGCCTCCAGAGGCATGGCAAGCTATCATGGCAGCCACCAACGCCATTGCTCAGATGATTTTGCAACTCTTGCAAGAGCGCACCCAAGGGCAAGGCAATCAAGGAAATCAAGGCCAAGGCAACAATCAGCCTCACTTCGCTACCCTCAACCAGTTCCTCGCAAATCAGCCGAAGTCTTTCAGCTACTGTGCCGAGGCCACAGACGCCGATGATTGGCTCATGGACATCAACAAGCATTTTGAATGTAGCAATGTCAGGCCTGAGGACTTTGTCAAGTTCGCTTCTTTTCAACTCAAGGATCAAGCTACCGAGTGGTATCACCAATACAAAGATTCCAGAGGAGGTCGTGTGATTACCTGGGATGATTTCCGCCGAGACTTCAAAGCTCACCACATTCCACAAAGTGTTGTTGAGAGCAAGCGTGAGGAGTTCCGCAATCTCAAGCAAGGCAGCATGTCCGTGTATCAATACAATACCCAGCTTCAGAAACTCGCTCGCTTCGCTAAGCAAGACGTTCCTGATGAAAAGAGCATGATCTATCAATTCAGAGGTGGCCTCAGAGAAGATCTGCAATTACCTCTCGTGATTTTTGAGCTGACCAAGTATGATGATTTCTACAACATGGCACTGAAGCAAGAGGCTGCTCAGCTCAAGTGTGAGGCTTCTAAGAAGAGAGTCAGGGACGCAGTTCAGTCTTCTTCTTCCTCACTAGTGGCTGCTGAGCAACAGAAGTTCTGGTTGCCTCCTCCTCCTCCGTTTCGTCAGCCTTTCCAGCAGAAGAACAAAGGTGGCCATGGATCTTCCCACCCACCCAACCCTGGCTATCAGAACAAGTCTCAGAATCAAGCTCCAAAGTCGAATGCTCCTTATCATCATCCACTCTCAGAGGTGACTTGTAACAAGTGTCAGCTGAAAGGTCACTATGCTAACAAGTGCTTCAACCAAAGGCGCCTTCCGCCTCCTCCTCCTTTGAGATCTTCCAGCAATGTAGTGGTCAAGCATAATCCCAAGTCTGCAAAGGTGAACATGATGAGTGCAGCTCAAGCGGAGGAATCTACTGATGTGATAATGGGTAATCTCTCAGTTAATGATATTCCTGCAAAAGTCTTATTTGATACTAGTGCATCTATTTCTTTCATATAAAGACCATTCGCATCTAAGCATGAGTTGCATTTCCAAGAATTTCCTAGAACGTTAGCAGTTGTCTCTCCAGGCAAATGCATCAACGCAAGCTACATGGTTCCCGATGTTTCCATCAAGATGGGGAACTATAAATTTCTGGCTAAACCAATTGTCCTTGGTGACTCGGATATTGATCTAATTCTCGAGATGGACTGGCTTTCTAAGCACAAAGCTCAACTTGATTGTGCGGCCAGGGAAATTAAATTGACACACTCTTCTGAGGATGTTTTCATCTATGCCGCTCGTGATGAAACCATTCGGTTGTTTTCTCTCAATGAGAAGGGTGAGTTGGATGCTATTTCTCAAATTCCAGTCGTTTGTGAGTACCAAGATGTCTTTCCAGAAGAGCTTCCAGGTATGCCTCCTCACCGGCCAGTTGAGTTCGTTATCGATCTTGAGCCCGGCACCGAACCCGTTTGCAAGCGTCCTTACAAGCTTGGACCCAAGGAGCTGAAGGAATTGAAGAAACAGCTCAATGAACAAGAGCGTCTGGGTCTGATCAGACCGAGTTCATCTCCATGGGGTTGTGATGTTCTCTTTGTCCAGAAGAAGGATGGCACGGACCGACTTTGTGTCGACTACCGTCCATTGAACAAGAAAACAATCAAGAACAAGTATCCACTTCCCAACATCAATGAGCTATTTGAGAAACTCAAAGGTGCTAAAGTATTCTCCAAGCTAGACCTTCGTATGGGTTATCATCAGATTCGCATTCGTGAAGAAGATATTCTCAAGACAGCATTCAGAACAAGCTTTGGTTCTTATGAATATACTGTCATGTCATTCGGCCTTGTCAATGCTCCTCCAACATTCTCTCGAATGATGAATTTCATCTTCAACCCCTATACCAATGAATTCGTCCTGGTGTATCTCGATGATATCTTGGTCTTCTCCAAGAATAAGAAAGACCATGCCAAACATTTGCGATTGGTGCTCGACAAGCTCAGAGAGTATCAATTCTATGCGAAGTTTTCCAAATGTGAGTTTTGGCTTGATGGAGTTCTTTACCTTGGTCATATCATCTCTGCCAAGGGTATCACTGTTAATCCCGAGAAGGTGTCTGCAATTGTGAATTGGGAACCTCCTCAGAATGTCAAGCAGCTCCGCAGTTTCCTTGGTCTTGCAAGCTATTGCCGAAGATTCGTTGAGAATTTCTCTAAGATTGCAAAGCCTCTTTCCAACCTCCTCCAGAAGCATGTGAAGTATGTCTGGACTCCTGAGTGTGACGTTGCTTTCAACACTCTCAAAGAGAAACTCGTCACAGCTACTGTCTTAGCTCCTCCTGAAGAATCCAAGCCATTCGAAGTTTTCTGTGATGCTTCTCTTCAAGGTCTCGGTGATGTGTTAATGCAAGAGAAGAAAGTTGTGGCCTACACCTCTCGTCAGTTGAAGCCCAACGAAAAGAACTACCCACTCACGATCTTGAGTTGGCGGCAGTTGTCCATGCATTAATAACATGGAGACATCTCTTGTTGGGAAGAAAAGTGGACATATTCACCGATCACAAGAGTCTCAAGTACATCTTCACTCAGCCCAACCTCAACCTCAGGCAAACTCGATGGGTCGAGATGATTCAAGAGTATAATCCGAGTATTGAATATACTCCAGGCAAGGCCAATGTCATTGCATATGCTTTGAGCAGGAAGGCTTATTGCAATAGCTTAATTCTCAAGCCATTTCAACCGGACCTTTGTGAAGCTTTCCACAAACTCAATCTCCAAGTTGTTCCTGAAGGCTTTCTTGCCAACCTCCTAGTCTCTCCTACTTTGGAAGATCAAATTCGTGAGGCACAACTCCTGGATACCATGGTGAAGAAGGTGAAACGTGGTATTGTCAAGGGTCTTTCCAAATACAAGTGCTATCGCATTGATGACAGAGACACTTTATTCTTCGAGGACCGGATTCTGGTTCCTAAAGGTGATCTAAGGAAAGTCATTATGAACGAGACGCACAATTCTCTTCTTTCCATTCAACCTGGAAGTACGAAGATGTACCATGACCTCAAGCAGTCGTATTGGTGGACTCGAATGAAGCAAGAAAGCGCTCAATTCGTGAATGAATGTGAAGTCTGTCGAAGGGTGAAAGCAGAACACCAACGACCAGCTGGTCTCCTCCAACCTCTTCCTATTCCAGAATGGAAGTTTGATCATATCGAAATGGACTTCGTGACTGGATTTCCTAAGTCCAAACGCGGAAATGATGCTATCTTCGTTGTCATCGACAAGCTTACTAAAGTGGCTCATTTCCTTCCCATCAAAGAATCTATCACAGCAGCTCAGTTGGCAGAGCTATACACCTCCAGGATTGTCTCCTTGCACGGCATTCCACAATTGATTTCTTCAGATCATGGAAGCATCTTCACTTCTAAGTTCTAGGACTCCTTCCAGAAGGCCATGGGTACCAACATTCGCTTTAGCACGGCTTTCCATCCTCAAACTAGTGGCCAAGTTGAGCGAGTCAATCAAATCCTTGAAGATATGCTCAGGGCTTGTGTCATTTCTTTTGGCATGAAGTGGGAAGATTGTCTTCCATATGCCGAGTTCTCCTACAACAACAGCTTCCAAGCGAGTTCGGGCAAGGCCCCATTCGAGATTCTATATGGCAGAAAGTGCCGTACTCCTCTCAATTGGTCAGAGACTGGTGAACGCCAACTTCTTGGCAATGACTTAATCATAGAGGCTGAAGAAATGTGTAAAGTCATCCGTGAAAATCTCAAAGCCGCGCAATCGCGCCAGAAGAGTTACTATGATAGCAAGCACCGTGACTTGGCTTTCGAGATCGGAGACCATGTCTACCTCCACGTCTCTCCAATGAAAGGCACTCATCGCTTCGGTATCAAAGGGAAGCTTGCCCCTAGATACGTGGGTCCTTTCAAGATCATTGGCAAAAGAGGCGACCTCGCCTATCAACTTGAGATTCCCTCCAACTTCGCGAACGTGCATGATGTGTTCCACGTGTCACAGCTTCGCAAGTGCTTCAAGACTCCTGAGCGCACCATCAACTTCGAAGAGATTGACCTTCAACAAGTTCTGTCTTATCATGAGCACCCCGTTGCTATTCTTGAAGAAACTGAGCACAAGACTCGCAACAAGTCAATCAAATTCCTGAAAGTGAAGTGGTCGCACCATTCCGACCGAGAAGCCACCTGGGAGCGCGAGGACCACGTCCGTTCCGAATATCCGGAGTTCTTTCAGTCCTAGATCTCGGGACGAGATCCTCTCGTAGTGGTGGAGTGTTGTAACACCCCGGATGTAACTTTCCATATTTGTAACTCCAACTCTTGCCATTTTCAGCTATGTGTTAAGATATTCCCTCCGTGGTTGGGTTTTTGTCTTTCGTTTTGCATTTTTTTCATGTCATGCATCTCATATCATGTTCATCATGGTATATCTCATTTGCATACGTGTTCGTCTCATGCGTTCCAGCATTTTCCCCGTTGTCCGTTTTGTGATCCGACACTCCCACATGCACCGGCGCACCCCCTCTTGTCTCTTTTCATGAGCGGGTGTTAAACGTTCTCGGAATGGACCGAGGTTTGCCAAGTGGCCTTGGGATACCATCGGTGGACCACCCGTCAAGTTTCGTTCAATTTGGAGGTCGTTTGATACTCCAACGGTTAACCAGGTAACCGCAAAGGCCTTTTGTGTGTTGCAGCCAAACCCCCCTTCAAAACAGCCCAATAACCCATCTAAGTCACCTCCATGCTCCCGGTCGTTCGATCGTGATCGTGTGGGCGAAAACTACACTCCATTTGGAGTCTCCTAGCTCCCTCTACCTATATAAACACCCCTCCCCTGAAATTCGCGGATGAATCCACCCCTAACCCTAGCAAACTTCCCACTCCGCCGCCGGACGTGTCCGCCCGCGCCGGCCGCGTCCACCGGCCGCGTCACCCCGACGAATCAGGGCGCGCCACATCATCACCGCCGCCTCCCCAACCAACTGCGGCGCGCCACCTCGCCCCGCCGGATCCCCGCGCCCCGCGAGGCCCACGGCCGGCCCCCGCGGCCCGGTCTCCGCCGCTCGCGCCCCGGCCCCCGCGGCCCGGTCTCCGCCGCTCGCGCCCCGGCCCCGCCGCTCGGTCGCCGCCGCGCCAACCCTCGCCGCCGACCGCGTCGGCCACCTCCTCCTCGCCGGTGCGCCACTCGAGCTCCTCTCCGTCGCCGGCCTCGTCTCCAGATCCGCCGCCGCCAACCGCGGCTACCCGCGCCCGAGCGCCGCCTCCTCTCCCTCGCCGCCTCCCTCGTCCCTCCGGCCATCGTCTCCCTCTTCTCCGGCCATCCTCGGCGACCGCGCCGACGAACCCTCCAGATCTAGTTCGAGGTTGACTTCCCCCCCTTGTTTTCTGCTAAGTCCCGAAATAATTGCATTATGTTGCATCCTTTGACCTGTCATAACTCCGTGCATACTGCTCTGTTTCATGCGCATGATATATCGAAATGTTCATCACGAGATACTCTTCATTTTGTTCTATTGTGCCATGCTCGTTTGAGTCCATCATGAGGCCCAAATCTCTGGTGCAAGAGTGCTATATGATGTTTACTGCTGTTACTTATCAGAACTTGATGTTTTATTATTTTTGTTGCATTTGAGGTGTGCATCTTATGGGCATGAGCTCTACAGATGTTTTGATCTATGCCATGCCATCTTTAAAGAGGTGTATGCCATGTATTTTTGTGATCGATGTGGTGACTAGCACAAGCATGCAAACTAGGTTTCGTGACGTTTCTGTTTTCAGGGATTTAGGATTTTGCTGTCTTTTACCTGCTGTTATTTTGATGCCATGTATCCATGTGTCTACAGTGAGATCCATGCTTATTTTGAGTATGTTCAGTAAGGATGTTTTGTGGATATGGTTGTGCTCTATCCATCAATGCCCCTGTTTGCAATTATGGAGTGCCATAGCATATCTCAATCTTGCTCTACTTTTGCTATAAAATATTCCTGGCAGATTGTTAACATGATATTCAATTTTTCCAAGGTTGTTGCAGTTGATCCATACAATCTATGAACTTGATTTTGCCATAGTTAGCTTCATAAACATGCCATCTAGCTGTAGGTATGCTTGTTTTGTCATGCATTGCTTTGTGATGAGTGAATCGAGCTCACAAAGATGCCTTCATAATTCTGTTAATGCCATGCTCTGTTTTCTGCCAGGTCTGGAACCTGTTAACGAAACTTGCTATGTTTACATGGGTGCCATCCTATCTTCTGTTCCTTTTTGGCTCATGGTCAGTAAGGGACTTTTGTTCTATGCTTTTAGTAGATTCATGCCATGCCTTGTTTTGCTATGTTAAGTTCCTGTAGCATGTTAATTGCTTGCTCTTAACATTGCTACCTGATGTTGTTTCAGCCATGCTCAGTATTTTCAGTCTGTGAAACTGATATCTTTTGCATTTTTGCCATGCTTGTTTGAGCCTGTTATTGTGTGATCTAGCCGTAGCTCACTTTTCATACTTTGTCAAGCATCTCCTGTAGATGACTGCCATATACTTTGTTGCTATGTTCGGGTGCTGTAGCATAGTTACTTGATGTATTCTAAGTGCTATCATGTTGTTTACCGCAGAATCGTGTCATTCTTGTTTTGCTTGCCATTTGCAAACCGTGCATCCGTTTCCGGTGATCTTTATATCGATTTCGACCGAAATCATCTCATCTTTCCAGTGGCATGCTTGGTTTGCCAAGTTGCTGCTTTGTTCATCCTTTTTCTTCCAGAGCACGCATATGCATCGCATATCACATCTCGCATATCATGCATGTATTGCATCATGTTGCTTCTGCATTTCCCGTGTTTGATTGTGGTTCCATTGCTTGTGTTCTTGCTGTGTGTAGAGCCGGGAGACGAGTTCGTGAACGAGGAACCTGTTGAGTACGCTTACGAGGATCAAGCTTTCGACAACTCTGAGAACCTTGCAGGCAAGATGACCATAACCTCGAAATCACTTCTATCTTTGCTTTGCTAGTTGTTCGTTCTATTGCTATGCTGCGCTACCTACCACTTTCTGTATCATGCCTCCCATATTGCCATGTCAAGCCTCTAACCATCCTTTCCTAGCGAACCGTTGTTTGGCTAAGATACCGCTTTTGCTCAGCCCTTCTTATAGCGTTGCTAGTTGCAGGTGAAGTTGAAGTTGGTTCCATGTTGGAACATGGATAATTTGGAATATCACAATATCTCTTATTTAATTAATGCATCTATATATTTGGTAAAGGGTGGAAGGCTCGGCCTTATGCCTGGTGTTTTGTTCCACTCTTGCCGCCCTAGTTTCTGTCATACCGGTATTATGTTCCTTGAGTTTGCGTTCCTTACGCGGTTGGGTGATTTATGGGACCCCCTTGATAGTTCGCCTTGAATAAAACTCCTCCAGCAAGGCCCAACCTTGGTTTTACCATTTGCCACCTAAGCCTTTTTCCCTTGGGTTTTCGCGAGCCCGAGGGTCATCTTTATTTTAAACCCCCGGGTCAGTGCTCCTCTGAGTGTTGGTTCAAACCTGTCAGTCGCCGGTGGCCACCAGGGGCAACTCTGGGCTCGCCTATCGGAAGCTTGGACAATCCGGTGTGCCCTGAGAACGAGATATGTGCAGCTCCTATCGGGATTTGTCGGCACATTCGGGCGGCTTTGTTGGTCTTGTTTTACCATTGTCGAAATGTCTTGTAAACCGGGATTCCGAGACTGATCGGGTCTTCCCGGGAGAAAGTTTATCCTTCGTTGACCGTGAGAACTTATAATGGGCTAAGTTGGGACACCCCTGCAGGGTATTATCTTTCGAAAGCCGTGCCCGCGGTTATGAGGCAGATGGGAATTTGTTAATGTCCGGTTGTAGAGAACTTGACACTTGACTTAATTAAAATACATCAACCGTGCGAGTAGCCGTGATGGTCTCTTTTCAGCGGAGTCCGGGAAGTTAACACGGTTTGAGTTATGCATGAACGTAAGTAGTTTCATGATCAATTCTTGATCATTTCTAGCTTCGCGACCGTTGCGTTGCTTCTCTTCTCGCTCTCATTTGCGTATAATAGCCACCATATATGCTTACTGCCTGCTGCGGCTCCACCTCATTACACCATCCTTTCCTATAAGCTTAAATAGTCTTGATCTCGCGGGTGTGAGATTGCTGAGTCCTCGTGACTCACAGATTCTACCAAAATAGTTGCAGGTGCCGACGATACCAGTGCAGATGACGCAACCGAGCTCAAGTGGGAGTTCGACGAGGAACGTGGTCGTTACTATGTTTCGTTTCCTGATGATCAGTAGTGGAGCCCAGTTGGGACGATCGGGGATCTAGCATTTGGGGTTATCTTATTTTCATTTGGATTTGACCGTAGTCGGTCTATGTGTGGATTTTGGATGATGTATGAATTAATTTATGTATTGTGTGAAGTGGCGATTGTAAGCCAACTCTCATTATCCCATTCTTGTTCATTACATGGGATTGTGTGAAGATGACCCTTCTTGCGACAATACCTACAATGCGGTTATGTCTCTATGTCGTGCCTCGACACGTGGGAGATATAGCCGCATCGTGGGCGTTACAAGTTGGTAATCAGAGCCATCCCCGACTTAGGAGCCCCCTGCTTGATCGAATCGCTGGCGTTGTTGAGTCTAGAACAAAAATGTTTTGAGTCTTAGGATTATATATATCGGAGAGTAGGATTCTTTTTACTCCTCAGTCCCTTCGTCGCTCTGGTGAGGCCTCCTGACGTAGAAGTTTTGACTCTTCTCTCCTCAAATTTCACTAAAAAAAATTTAGGATCACGCGGGTATCTTGGAATCGTTCCGATGGTTTTGTGACGAGAAAATAGTTCTTGGTGCCTCCTGACATTTAGGGGTTGTGGCAGTGTCCCGGGGAGTTGAGCTCCGAGGTGTTGTCGTCACAATTTTATCGTTGCAGTTCTGGAATACCTGAGTTTTGCCGACATCGATAATCTCTTTTATGCAGTTGTTGGTGAGATCACCTCAACGCCACCCATTACTGGGGCGGGAGTTCGGGAGTATTGCCATAACTCGTATAACGGATGCTTTTCGAAGGTTGAGGTACACGATTTCCGAAGGTTTCTTGGTTATGTGTTGACGGATGGATACAGCTGGATCTAGGGATTGCTAGTTTGGGTGATATATTTTGTGTCCCCTGTATCCCCAACACCAGATTGCATAACCAGAAAGTTTCGGGAGTTTATAGGTGGGATTCAAGTAGCTCTTAGCATTTCTTCCCGCGGATATTTGGTTTGTGATTGGGTAATCCTTACCACTTATTTGTTCCAGTCGTACCTTTTTATTTTATTCATCAATCTCTTATCAAGTGGCTTCTCACCTTAATGGAAGTGTGATGAATTACTATGGAATTCATTCGTTCATCCTTGTTCGAATGTTTATGGTGAAGACTATATGTTGCAATTTCTATCCGTTGATTCAACTTGTCTATTTGTCTATCAAGATGCTAACGGATGTCACCCTCTTCAGGATGGCTCCGCCAACGCGTCAGAATCCGGAACGCAATGAGGGGAGTCAGGCGAACCCTCCGCCACCACCTCCGCCTCCAGAGGCATGGCAAGCTATCATGGCAGCCACCAACGCCAATGCTCAGATGATTTTGCAACTCTTGCAAGAGCGCACCCAAGGGCAAGGCAATCAAGGAAATCAAGGCCAAGGCAACAATCAGCATCACTTCGCTACCCTCAACCAGTTCCTCGCAAATCAGCCGAAGTCTTTCAGCTACTGTGCCGAGGCCACAGACGCCGATGATTGGCTCATGGACATCAACAAGCATTTTGAATGTAGTAATGTCAGGACTGAGGACTTTGTCAAGTTCGCTTCTTTTCAACTCAAGGATCAAGCTGCCGAGTGGTATCAACAATACAAAGATTCCAGAGGAGGTCGTGTGATTACCTGGGATGATTTCCGCCGAGACTTCAAAGCTCACCACATTCCACAAAGTGTTGTTGAGAGCAAGCATGAGGAGTTCCGCAATCTCAAGCAAGGCAGCATGTCCGTGTATCAATACAATACCCAGTTTCAGAAACTCGCTCGCTTCGCTAAGAAAGACGTTCCTGATGAAAAGAGCATGATCTATCAATTCAGAGGTGGCCTCAGAGAAGATCTGCAATTACCTCTCATGCTTTTTGAGCCGACCAAGTATGATGATTTCTACAACATGGCACTGAAGCAAGAGGCTGCTCAGCTCAAGTGTGAGGCTTCTAAGAAGAGAGTCAGGGACGCAGTTCAGTCTTCTTCTTCCTCACTAGTGGCTGCTAAGCAACAGAAGTTCCAGTTGCCTCCTCCTCCTCCGTTTCGTCAGCCTTTCCAGCAGAAGAACAAAGGTGGCCATGGATCTTCCCACCCACCCAACCCTGGCTATCAGAACAAGTCTCAGAATCAAGCTCCAAAGTGGAATGCTCCTTATCATCGTCCCCTCTCAGGGGTGACTTGTAAGAAGTGTCAGCAGAAAGGTCACTATGCTAACAAGTGCTTCAACCAAAGGCACCTTCCGCCTCCTCCTCCTGTGAGATCTTCCAGCAATGCAGTGGTCAAGCATAATCCCAAGTCTGCAAAGGTGAACATGATGAATTCAACTCAAGCGGAGGAATCTACTGATGTGATAATGGGTAATCTCTCAGTTAATGATATTCCTGCAAAAGTCTTATTCGATACTGGTGCATCTATTTCTTTCATATCAAGACCATTTGCATCTAAGCATGAGTTGCATTTCCAAGAATTGCCTAGAACGTTAGCAGTTGTCTCTCCGGGCAAATGCATGAACGCAATCTACATGGTTCCCGATGTTTCCATCAAGATGGGAAACTATAAATTTCTGGCTAAACCAATTGTCCTTGGTTACTCGGATATTGATCTAATTCTCGGGATGGACTGGCTTTCTAAGCACAAAGCTCAACTTGATTGTGTGGCCAGGGAAATTAAATTGACACACTCTTCTGAGGATGTTATCATCTATGCCGCTCGTGATGAAACCATTCGGTTGTTTTCTCTCAATGAGAAGGGTGAGTTGGATTCTATTTCTCAAATTACAGTCGTTTGTGAGTACCAAGATGTCTTTCCAGAAGAGCTTCTGGGTATGCCTCCTCACCAGCCAGTTGAGTTCGTTATCGATCTTGAGCCCGGCACTGAACCCGTTTGCAAGCGTCCTTATAAGCTTGGACCCAAGGAGCTGGAGGAATTGAAGAAACAACTCGATGAACAAGAGTGTCTCGGTCTGATCAGACCGAGTTCATCTCCGTGGGGTTATGGTGTTCTTTTTGTCCAGAAGAAGGATGGCACGGACCGACTTTGTGTCGACTACCGTCCATTGAACAAGAAGACAATCAAGAACAAGTATCCACTTCCCAACATCAATGAGCTATTCGAGCAACTCAAAGGTGCTAAAGTATTCTCCAAGCTTGACCTTCGTATGGGTTATCATCAGATTCGCATTCGTGAAGAAGATATTCTCAAGACAGCATTCAGAACAAGCTTTGGTTCTTATGAATATACTGTCATGTCTTTCAGCCTTGTCAATGCTCCTCCAACATTCTCTCGAATGATGAATTTCATCTTCAACCCCTATACCAATGAATTCGTCCTGGTGTATCTCGATGATATCTTGGTCTTCTCCAAGAATAAGAAGGATCATGCCAAACATTTGCGATTGGTGCTCGACAAGCTCAGAGAGTATCAATTCTATGGGAAGTTTTCCAAATGTGAGTTTTGGCTTGATGAAGTTCTTTACCTTGGTCATATCATCTCTGCCAAGGGTATCGCTGTTAATCCAAGAAGGTGTCTGCAATTGTGAATTGGGAACCTCCTCAGAATGTCAAGCAGCTCCGCAGTTTCCTTGGTCTTGCAAGCTATTGCCGAAGATTCGTTGAGAATTTCTCTAAGATTGCAAAGCCTCTTTCCAACCTCCTCCAGAAGCATGTGAAGTATGTCTGGACTCCTAAGTGTGACGTTGCTTTCAACACTCTCAAAGAGAAACTCGTCACAACTCCTGTCTTAACTCCTCCTGACGAATCCAAGCCATTCGAAGTTTTCTGTGATGCTTCTCTTCAAGGTCTCGGTGCTGTGTTAATGCAAGAGAAGAAAGTTGTGGCCTATACCTCTCGTCAGTTGAAGCCCAACAAAAAGAACTACCCCACTCACGATCTTGAGTTGGCAGCAGTTGTCCATGCATTAATAACATGGAGACATCTCTTGTTGGGAAGAAAAGTGGACATATTCACCGATCACAAGAGTCTCAAGTACATCTTCACTCAGCCCAACCTCAACCTCAGGCAAACTCGATGGGTCGAGATGATTCAAGAGTACAATCCAAGTATTGAATATACTCCAGGCAAGGCCAATGTCATTGCTGATGCTTTGAGCAGGAAGGCTTATTGGAACAGCTTAATTCTCAAGCCATTTCAACCGGACCTTTGTGAAGCTTTCCGCAAACTCAATCTCCAAGTTGTTCCTCAAGGCTTTCTTGCCAACCTCGTAGTCTCTCCTACTTTGGAAGATCAAATTCGTGAGGCACAACTCCTGGATACCATGGTGAAGAAGGTGAAACGTGGTATTGTCAAGGGTCTTTCCAAATACAAGTGCTATCGCATTGATGACAGAGACACTTTATTCTTCGAGGACCGGATTCTGGTTCCTAAAGGTGATCTAAGGAAAGTCATTATGAACGAGGCGCACAATTCTCTTCTTTCCATTCATCCTGGAAGTACGAAGATGTATCATGACCTCAAGCAGTCGTATTGGTGGACTCGAATGAAGCGAGAAATCGCTCAATTCATGAATGAATGTGAAGTCTGTCGAAGGGTGAAACCAGAACACCAACGACCAGCTGGTCTCCTCCAACCTCTTGCTATTCCAAAATGGAAGTTTGATCATATCGAAATGGACTTCGTGACTGGATTTCCTAAGTCCAAACGCGGAAATGATGCTATCTTCGTTGTCATCGACAAGCTTACTAAAGTGGCTCATTTCCTTCCAATCAAAGAATCTATCACAACAGCTCAGTTGGCAGAGCTATACACCTCCAGGATTGTCTCCTTGCACGGCATTCCACAATTGATTTCTTCAGATCGTGGAAGCATCTTCACTTCTAAGTTCTGGGACTCCTTCCAGAAGGCCATGGGTACCAACATTCGCTTCAGCACAACTTTCCATCCTCAAACTAGTGGCCAAGTTGAGCGAGTCAATCAAATCCTTGAAGATATGCTCAGGGCTTGTGTCATTTCTTTTGGCATGAAGTGGGAAGATTGTCTTCCATATGCCGAGTTCTCCTACAACAACAGCTTCCAAGCGAGTTCGGGCAAGGCCCCATTCGAGATTCTATATGGCAGAAAGTGCCGTACTCCTCTCAATTGGTCAGAGACTGGTGAACGCCAACTTCTTGGCAATGACTTCATCACAGAGGCTGAAGAAATGTGTAAAGTCATCCGTGAAAATCTCAAAGCCGCGCAATCGTGCCAGAAGAGTTACTATGATAGCAAGCACCGTGACTTGGCTTTCGAGATCGGAGACCATGTCTACCTCCGCGTCTCTCCAATGAAAGGCACTCGTCGCTTCGGTATCAAAGGGAAGCTTGCCCCTAGATACGTGGGTCCTTTCAAGATCATTGGCAAAAGAGGCGACCTCGCCTATCAACTTGAGCTTCCCTCCAACTTCGCGAACGTGAACGATGTGTTCCACGTGTCACAGCTTTGCAAGTGCTTCAAGACTCCTGAGCGCACCATCAACTTCGAAGAAATTGACCTCCAAGAAGATATGTCTTATCATGAGCACCCCGTTGCTATTCTTGAAGAAATTGAGCACAAGACTCGCAAGAAGTCAATCAAATTCCTGAAAGTGAAGTGGTCGCACCATTCCGACCGAGAAGCCACCTGGGAGCACGAGAACCACCTCCGTTCCGAATATCCGGAGTTCTTTCAGTCCTAGATCTCGGGACGAGATCCTCTCGTAGTGGTGGAGTGTTGTAACATCCCGGATGTAACTTTCCATATTTGTAACTCCAACTCTTGCCATTTTCGGCTATGTGTTATGATATTCCCTCTGTGGTTGGGTTTTCGTCGTTCATTTTGCATTTTCTTCATGTCATGCATCTCATATCATGTTCATCATGGCATATCTCATTTGCATATGTGTTCGTCACATGCGTCCGAGCATTTTCCCCGTTGTCCGTCTTCCGATCCGACACTCCCACATGCACCGGCGCACCCCCTCTTGTCTCTTTTCGTGAGCGGGTGTTAAACGTTCTCGGAATGGACCGAGGTTTGCCAACTGGCCTTGGGATACCACCGGTATACCACCTCTCAAGTTTCGTTCCATTTGGAGGTCGTTTGATACTCCAACGGTTAACCGGGTAACCACAAAGGGCTTTTGTGTGTTACAGCCAACCCCCCCTTCAAAACAGCCCAATAACCCATCTATGTCACCTCCATGCTCTCAGTCGTTCGATCACGATCGTGTGGGCGAAAACTACACTCCATTTGGAGTCTCCTAGCTCCCTCCACCTATATAAACACCCCTCCCCCGAAATTCGCGGATGAATCCACCCCTAACCCTAACAAACTTCCCACTCCGCCGCCGGACGTGTCCGCCCGCGCCGGACGTGTCCTCCGGCCGCGTCACCCCGACGAATCAGGGTGCGCCATGTCATCACCGGCGCCTCCCCAACCAACTGCGGCGCGCCACCTCGCCCCGCCGGATCCCCGCGCCCCGCGAGGCCCACGGCCGACCCCCGCGGCCCGGTCTCCGCCTTCTGCGCCCCGGCCCTGCCGCTCGGTCGCCGCCGCCGCGCAAACCCTCGCCGCCGACCGCGTCGGCCACCTCCTCCTCGCCGGCGCGCCACCCGAGCTCCTCTCCGTCGCCGGCCTCGTCTCCAGATCCGCCGCCGCCAACTGCGGGTACCCGCGCCCGAGCGCCGCCTCCTCTCCCTCGCCGCCTCCCTCGTCCCTCCGGCCGTCGTCTCCCTCTTCTCCGGCCATCCTCGGCGACCGCGCAGACGAACCCTCCAGATCTAGTTCGAGGTTGACTCCCCCCCCCTTGCTTTCTGCCAAGTCCCGAAATAATTGCATTATGTTGCATCCTTTGACCTGTCATAACTCCGTGCATATTGCTCCGTTTCATGCGCATAATATATCAAAATGTTCATCACGAGATGATCTTCATTTTGTTCCATTGTGCCATGCTCGTTTGAGTCCATCTTGATGCCCAAATCTCTGGTGCAAGAGTGCTATATGATGTTTACTGATGTTATTTATCAGAACTTGATGTTTTGTTATTTTTGTTGCATTTGATGTGTGTATCTTATGGGCATGAGCTCTACAGGTGTTTTGATCTATGCCATGCCATCTTTACATAGGTGTATGCCATGTATTTTTGTGATCTATGTGGTGACTAGCACAAGCATGCAAACTAGGCTTCGTGATGTTTCTGTTTTCAGGGATTTAGGATTTTCCTAAGACTTTTACCTGCTGTTATTTTGTTGCCATGTATCCATGTGTCTACAGTGAATCGAGCTCACAAAGATGCCTTCATAATTCTGTTAATGCCATGCTCTGTTTTCTGCTAAGTCTGAAACCTGTTAACGAAACTTGCTATGTTTACATGGGTGTCATCATATCTTCTGTTGCTTTTTGGCTCATGGTCAGTAAGGGACTTTTGTTCTATGCTTCTAGTAGATTCATTCCATGCCTTGTTTTGCTATGTTAAGTTCCTGTAGCATGTTGATTGCTTGCTCTGAACATTGCTACCTGATGCTGTTTCAGCCATGTTCAGTATTTTCACAGTGTCTGTGAAACTGATATCTTTTGCATTTTTGCCATGCTTGTTTGAGCATGTTATTGTGCGATCTAGCCATAGCTCAGTGTTCATCTTTTGTCAGCATCTCCTATAGATTACTTCCATATGCTTTGTTGCTATGTTGGGGTGCTGTAGCATAGTTACTTGATGTATTCTAAGTGCTATCATGCTGTTTATCGCAGAATCGTGTCATTCTTGTTTTGCTTGCCATTTGCAAACCGTGCATCCATTTCCGGTGATCTTTATATCGATTTCGACCGAAATCATCTCATCTTTCCAGTGGCATACTTGGTTTTCCATGTTGCTGCCTTGTTCATCCTTTTTCTTCCGGAGCACGCATATGCATCGCATATCACATCTCGCATATCATGCATGTATTTCATCATGTTACTTGTGCATTTCCCGTGTTTGATTGTGGTTCCATTGCTTGTGTTTTTGATGTGGGTAGAGTCGGAAGACGAGTTCGTGAACGAGGAACCTATTGAGTACACTTACGAGGATCAAGCTTTCGACAACTCTGAGAACCTTGTAGGCAAGATGACTATAACCTCGAAATCACTTCTATCTTTGCTTTGCTAGTTGTTCGTTCTATTGCTATGCTGCGCTACCTACCACTTGCTATATCATGCCTCCCATATTGCCATGTCAAGCCTCTAAACATCCTTTCCTAGCAAACCGTTGTTTGGCTAAGATACCGCTTTTGCTCAGCCCTTCTTATAGCGTTGCTAGTTGCAGGTGAAGTTGAAGTTGGTTCCATGTTGGAACATGGATATTTTGGAATATCACAATATCTCTTATTTAATTAATGCATCTATATATTTGGTAAAGGGTGGAAGGCTCGGCCTTATGCCTAGTGTTCTGTTCCACTCTTGCCGCCCTAGTTTCCGTCATACCGGTATTATGTTCCTTGAGTTTGCGTTCCTTACGCGGTTGGGTGATTTATGGGACCCCCTTGATAGTTCGCCTTGAATAAAACTCCTCCAGCAATGCCCAACCTTGGTTTTACAATTTGCCACCTAAGCCTTTTTCCCTTGGGTTTTCGCGAGCCCGAGGGTTATCTTTATTTTAAACCCCCGGGCCAGTGCTCCTTTGAGTGTTGGTCCAAACCTGTCAGTCACCGGTGGACACCAGGGGCAACTCTGGGCTCGCCTAGCGGAAGCTTGGACAATCCAGTGTGCCTTGAGAACGAGATATGTGCAGCTCCTATCGGGATTTGTCGGCACATTCGGGCGGCTTTGCTGGTCTTGTTTTACCATTGTCGAAATGTCTTGTAAACCGGGATTCCGAGACTGATCGGGTCTTCCCGAGAGAAGGTTTATCCTTCGTTGACCGTGAGAGCTTATAATGGGCTAAGTTGGGACACCCCTGGAGGGTATTATCTTTTGAAAGCCGTGCCTGCGGTTATGAGGCAGATGGGAATTTGTTAATGTCCGGTTGTAGAGAACTTGACACTTGACTTAATTAAAATACTTCAACCGTGTGAGTAGCTGTGATGGTCTCTTTTTCGCGGAGTTCGGGAAGTGAACACGGTTTGAGTTATGCATGAACGTAAGTAGTTTCATGATCAATTCTTGATCATTTCTAGCTTCGCGACCGTTGCGTTGCTTCTCTTCTCGCTCTCATTTGCGTATGTTAGCCACCATATATGCTTAGTGCCTGCTGCAGCTCCACCTCATTACACCATCCTTTCCTATAAGCTTAAATAGTCTTGATCTTGCGGGTGTGAGATTGCTGAGTCCTCGTGACTCACAGATTCTACCAAAACAGTTGCAGGTGCCGACAATACCAGTGCAGATGACGTAACTGAGCTCAAGTGGGAGTTCGACAAGGAACGTGGTCGTTACTATGTTTCGTTTCCTGATTATCAGTAGTGGAGCCCAGTTGGGACGATCGGGGATCTAGCATTTGGGGTTATCTTATTTTCATTTGGATTTGACCGTAGTCGGTCTATGTGTGGATTTTGGATGATGTATGAATTAATTTATGTATTGTGTGAAGTGGCGATTGTAAGCCAACTCTCGTTATCCCATTCTTGTTCATTACATGGGATTGTGTGAAGATGACCCTTCTTGCGACAATACCTACAATGCGGTTATGCCTCTAAGTCGTGCCTCGACACGTGGGAGATATAGCCGCATCATGGGCGTTAAAGCCGGTGCATCCACGTCGCAAATATGGACCAGGTCGGTATTGGCCCTGTTCCAAAGATCCTGAAGCGTAGGGGCATGCTCGCGCTCCAGTGTTCGTTGTTGGAGGACATCCTCCGTGTTTGGCCGTGCGACGGCCTCAGCGTCATCAACCCGCCTCCGAAGGGAAAGCATCTCGGCGCGGGCGGAGGCCAAGTCCGCCTGCGCCATAACCAGGGCGGCGGCCGTGGCTTCCGCACGCCTCTCAACCTCATCCAACTTGGGCCTGAGGGCAGCGGCCCTGCCCGCATCCTCCGTACCCGCGAGCTTCAGCTCCAGGTCATACCTACCCTCCAAGTCTGCGCGAACCTCGGCCACCCGACGATTGACCTCCTCCTCGACTCTGGCCTCGCGAGCCCCAACGGCATCTTCTGCTTGAGCAACTTGACGCTCCCTCGTCTCCAGTTGCTCGAGCTCGAGGCTGTGCTCCACGGCTTCCAGGGCCAGTGCCTCATCGCGCTTCCGGACCTCCTCTTCCTCTGCGGGCGTCCCCCTCAGCGATGCAAGAGTGGCCCTGCGCGCCTCCACCTGCTGCTCAAGGGACAAGCTCCAGGCCTGGAGCTTCCACGTGTGCTCCTCCGCAGCCTCGCGATGGTGGTCAGCCTCTCGAGCCTCTTCCAAGGCTCGCGAGCAGGCTTCATGGGCGATCTTGAGGGACGCCTCGGCCTTCGCATTCTCAAGGTCGTGCTGATAGCGACCGAGGTTGATGGCCACCCTCAGCTTGCGCCGCTCCTCCACCAGCCGGAGACCTTCAGCCTCAAGGCGCGAGTCGACACCCGCGAGCTCTTCACCAAGTCGACTCATCGCGCCCATCGCGTCCTGGAAGAGCTCGTGACGAACTATGCTCCGCCCGCGCTCGAGCTCGAACGCTCGGCCCACCTCGTCATCCACCTCGGGGGCTGTGGGCGGGGCGCCTAGTGGCGCGCCACCTCCCGGCAGGGGGCTGCGAGCTGACGCTGCACCTGACGTCGGCCCGTCCTCGTGAGGAGCCCAAGCCGATCGGGGCTCGCTTCTTGAAGAGGAACCGAAGATCGAAGCCAACCAGCTGCTGTCCATGAGCAGAGGAGTCTTGGGCACGCCCGCAAAGCTCCATGCCAGACCGTGGGGGTGGGGTGTCCAGGCCGCAGGCTCAGCGCGCCACGAAGGTGGCCCAACCGACCCTGCTCCAGGGGCGGCAGGCAGACCATGAACGCTCAAGGCCGGTGGGGGAGTTGACGAAGGAGGAGGCCACTTCTCAAAAGACGCGACAGCTTCAACGGAAGGAGCCCTGAAGGACCGACGTCAGGATAAGAAGACTACATGCAAGAGGCCATGACAATAAGATACTTACGCGTCAATGGCGATGTACTTTTGTCGCTTCAACGTCCCGAAGATATTGCTGCCGCTAGGGTATCCTTTCCTCTTGCGGATCTCCTCGAAGTCCACACAAAGGCGACCGAAGCGCTGGACATGACGGCCGCTGCGCGGCGGGGCCGAAGAAGAACTAAGAGGGATGGCTTCAGGGGTGCCCGGTTGCGGCGAACAGTCGGGCGCCATCTCACCACAACCTCCCGAGGCTCCTAGGGCCTTGGCCTCGGGAGCCGCATGCCGCGTCTCCTCAGCGACCGACACCTCAGGAGGGGGTCGCAGGCCCCCGAGGACGACGTCATCACCACTCAGCATGTGCTCCTCAGCACTCGAGCCACCGGCCCCCGTCGGAGCTCGCCCTCCAGCACCGTCACCTGGGGCGAGCTCGGCACCGGCGGCGAGGAAGGGAACCACGATGACGGGGTTCTCGCGGGATCCCACCAGGCCGATTGGGCGCAGCCCCCACTCATCAAAGGAAGGCATGCTCGCGGCAAATGCGGCTTTGTTCTCGCAGTGGTACAATAGGCAGCTATTCCTGGGCATCTCATCCGGCAGAGGGACACCCGATAAGACCATGAGCACCGTTTTACCGCGTCGCAAGAGGAAGCCCCATCTCCTGAAACCTCATGTGGTTCTGGCTACGGAGCAAGTCCCACATCGGGCGGGAGTGGCGCTGAAGTGGAGCGACTCGATGCTTGATGAACTCCTTCACCACCATGGGCGCAGTCACGCCGAGGTCCTTCAACTACCTCAGCCTGGCCCAGACGGGGGCAAGGCGGGGGCTCATGAGCTTCTGATGGCCCCAGCCGGAGTTTGGAACAGCAGGCCCCGCCGGAACTTGGAGCAGAGGGTTGAGCACGCCGGTGTCAACGAACACCCATCGTATGCGGAACTCGCTCGTGGATCAAGGAAGGTCGAAGTCAATCCCCACGCCCGCAGTCGCGGCCACGGCCTGGAAGCTCACACACCCCGAGCTCTGCCGGGACCGGTCAGATGGAATGAGAAGAAATGGCGGAGGAGGGCCACGGAAGGAGCGATGCCCACCATGGCCTCGCACAAGAAGGCGAAGACGGCAAGAAGGGTCACAGATTGAGGGTCGAGTTGAAGCATGTGGATCTGATAATGCTCGAGCACCACGTTGAAGAAGGCGGAGAAGGGAGGAATCAGACCAGCCCAGAGGGCATCAATGAAGATCGGGACCTTAGTGGCTGCCGGAGCCATGCGAGTGTGAGACGCGGGCCAAGCCACCGTCTCTCCCCACTCGTTGAAGCTGGAGGCAAGCATGGGACGCACCTTGTCCATGGCCTCGTCGTTGAGCACCCGAGGCCGGCCGAGCGCAGGCTCAAAGGGCGGAGGCGTGGTTGGCAAAGACAGAGGTTTCATCCCCTTTTTAGCCTGTTTCGGCGCCATGGCGATGAAGTAGGCGGAGCGCAAGTCAGATTCGAAGGGCAAAGCAGGGCCTCAAGGAAGCAGGGAGATTGGAAGAGCCGGACGTAGGCGAAGGAAGAATAACTGTGTGAGATGCGGGGGCCGCGTAGCTAGGCGGATTCAAGGGCAGCGTGGGGAAGCGGAGACGACCACGACCAACCAACCGCCACGCGTCAACCGAGGCCGAAGGCTTTTGGGGCCCGCGGCGCTACGAACTTCACCCTTGGCTTCGCCACAAAGCCAAGCCCGAGCGCGCCTTGGCCTCGGGGGCTACTGTCGGCGTTCTGGGAACGGGGATCCCCAGACTTGCCAGCCTGCAGCCCAAGGCGTGGCTAAGCCAGCAGGCCGTACGACCCATCTTCATCAACAAGGCATCCGAGACCCTCGCGAGGGGCCAAGCCTCGCGAGGCGGACGACGCAAGACCTCCTCAGGAGTGGACTAGTCAGGCAGCCTCGCGAGGAGCGGAGATATCAAGGCGGGGCAAACCTCACGAGGCTCTGGTGACGTGAGCCATGACGATCGGCACCAGGGGGCGCCAGGCGGGCGCCTGCGCGCGCAGTGTCCTTGTTTCCTCTTTGGTGCTAAGGAGGCCAGCGCAGGCGAGGAGTACCGAGGCATCAGGAAAAGGTTGGGATATCGGTGCAATGAGACCGAGACTAGAAGGACGGCAAGACGGAGGTCATCGTGGAGCCCAAGACGGCGTCACCACCAGAGCTTTTCGCTGGCGAAGACCACTTTGTCAGGATAGCTTGTACTAGCTGTCCACCTTCAAATTTGCCCGCTGTTGTTGGCTCCCTTCCCGCTCAATGTTTGGGGAGAGGACCAGGGCCTATATAAGTAGAGCTAGCCACCAAAGTAGGGGCATCTGATCTTGGACTAGATCCTCACATCCACAAGTCCGTAGAGCACAAAAACACCTCAACCTCAGGAGGTTGTTCTTCCCCTTGTACTGTTCATCATCAGCCCAAGAGGCAATCCACCACCACCACAGTGGAGTAGGGTATTACACCACAACGGTGGGCCGAACCAGCATAAATCTTGTGTCTTTGTGTTGCGAGTTCGTCGAGTTCGTCCGCGAGTACTTAGCGAGCTAGGGCAAAGATCGGTAGGAGGGAAAGACTTCGCGCGCACCCTAGTATTCGAACCTTAAGGGTTTGCCGGAACCCCACATCCGACAGCGGCGCCTCTATATCGGGCCACGTCGCGACGTAGCTCGGAGGGAGTCCGTCTGCGGTTTTCGGCCCGGGCGTGATTATGCTTGTCACGTCCGGCTAGGTAGCCATCATCGCGTGTAGAGCCACACCCCCGCGATCGGTAGATCGATCTGGTCTGTCCTGCTCTACTATCCAGGTCCTGTCGTAGGTCATATGTATATCCCTAAGTTGTTTTATCTCTGCCTTTACGGCGAGGTAGTACGGGCTGGTGTTTGGCTTGAGTTGTTGCTTTGTCCCGGCCACGTGGTGGTTGGTCAACCGCATTGCGAGATGATGGTACGGGCTCCAGTGCCTCGTCATCGAACTGAGGTAGCAATTTGCGCTTCGGGTAACTTTTGGTTGGGTGCTCGAGGCCGTATTCCTCGGCTGCCAGGACATTAGTCCATCTATCGTTGAGCAGATCTTGATCAGCTTGAAGCTGCTGCTACTTCTTTTTCAGGCTCCTTGCAGTGGCTATTAGCCGGCGCTTAAAGCGCTCCTGCTCGAGAGGTTCCTCAGGCACGATGAAATCCTCTTTGCCGAGGCTCACATCATCCTCAGAGAGTGGAAGATAATTACTGTCCTCCGAGTCTTCGTTTACGGCCTGTTCATCGGGGCTTACTCGCCCATCTTCCCGTTCGTCCTGTTCGGAAGTTGGCTCAACGGGGTCTTCATTGTCTTCGGCATCATCCAGAGTATTGTTTTCTCCTGTGCCGGTATTGCTGTCTTTTCCGCGGCGTGATTTAGAGTGGCGCCGCTGACGTCGGCGCTTTGGTTATAAGCCAGGAGGTTTATGCTCGACTAGATCTTCCTTGTCGTCGCCGCTATTCTCTTTGGGTGTATCCACAATGTATACGTCATACGAAGAAGTGGCCGTCCAACGTCCGATGAACGGCAGGTTTTGGGGCTCCTCTTCTCCGGCATCGTCGTCTATACCATCGATGTTTTCGGAGTCATAATCGAGCATGTCTGTTAAGTCCTCGACAGTGGCTATATAGTGGGTGGTGGGTGGGACGTAAAGTTCCCTGCTCTCAGCCCCTAGCCCAAGCTGGGTGTAGTTCGGATGTTGCTCCTCTGTAATGATAATGGATCGCATTAAGTCTAGAGCCTCGCTTAAAGGCGAGGTTTGATTAGAGAGAAGAGAGTCCGTGGAGTATGGAGGTAGGGAGACCCCCTGGCCGAACTCGCGCGATGCCGGTCCTGAGAATTTGGAACCAGTATTCGGGGAAGAGTCCAGCTTTGCGATGGGTGCCGGTGACACTACTTCCTCCGACTCTCCTGTACTGGGTTTAGGGGCCGCAAATGGTCCGGCGAGCTCAGGGAGCCTGTCTTCGGGTCTGGCGACACGCTCCGGGTATAAGGCCAGAGCGGAGGTTGGGGGCGCGAATCCTTGGAAGATCAAGTCTCCTCGGATATCAGCGACATAGTCCAGATTGCCAAAACTAATCTGGTGGCCTGGGGCGTAGCTGTCGATTTGCTCTAGATGGCCAAGCGAGTTGGCCCGCAGTGCGAAGTCACCGAACACAAAGATCTGGCCGGGGAGGAAAACCTCCCCCAGGGCAGCATTGTTGTAGATGATTGATGGAGCCATCGAACCTTCTGGTGACGACGCAGCGGAACTCTCAATGAAAGAACCAATGTTGGTGTTAAAACCGGCGGATCTCGGGTAGGGGGTCCCGAACTGTGCGTCTAAGGTCGATGGTAACAAGAGACAGGGGACATGATGTTTACCCAGGTTCGGGCCCTCTCTATGGAGGTAATACCCTACTTCCTGCTTGATTGATCTTGATGAATATGAGTATTACAAGAGTTGATCTACCACGAGATCGTAATGGCTAAAACCCTAGAAGTCTAGCATGTATGATTATGATTGCCTCTACGGACTAAACCCTCTGGTTTATATAGACACCGGAGGGGACTAGGGTTGTACAAAGTCGGTTACAGAGAAAGGAATCTTCACATCCAAACGCCAAGCTTGCCATCCACGCCAAGGAAAGTCCCATCCGGACACGGGAGAGAGTCTTCTGTCTTGTATCTTCACGCCCATCAGTCCAGCCCATGTCCAACAGGTTGGACGCCTGGGGACCCCTTAATCCAGTACTCCCTCAGTAGTAAGCAAGCTTCTCCCCGTCCTACGACTCTGCAAGCCACCGCGCCCGTGGGCGGGGGAGACGACTGTCGGTGTCAAAACCGGCAGATCTCGGGGTAGAGGGTCACGAGCTGTGGATTCTCGGATCAATGGTAACAGGGACGATGAACACAGTGTTTTACCCAGGTTCAGGCCCTCTTGACGGAGGTAAAACCCTACGTCCTGCTCTTGTTTATATTGATGGAGTATCAAGTACAGAGTTGATCTACCTCGAGATCATATGTTGTGGTCTAAACCCTATAGGTATGATGATTGATGTCATAATGATCTAGCATATATCTATCGACTAGCCCGGCCTTGGCTTATATAATGTACCAGAGGCCTAGGATAACAAGAGTCCTACTCGAATACGTTGGTGGAGAGGAGTCCTTGTCTTGATCATCAAGTCTTGTGGAATACTCCTTATATGTGGCATGGGCTGCCCGAAGTGGCCCATGAGTAAACCGCCGTGGGGGTCCTCGGGCCGATCCACCTGGTCGGAAGACGATGTGGTGAGTACCCCCTAGTCCAGGACACCGTCAGTAGCCCCCTGAACCGGTCTTCAAGTTGGGGACACTCCTTGATTCTTCCGAACTTTTCTTCGTCTTCGGTCGTCGGTCTTGAAAACTGGTTCAACAAATCTTCTTATCTTTGATCTTTGAGGATCACCGAACTAAATCCGAAGAGTTTACACCTCGTGTATCCGAGGAGCCCCTTTAAGTTATCGGCCTTTATCAATGCCTTTATTATTTTTACGCCCACCTCGGGTTTGAAGTAGTTCCTGGGCGGCGGTGTCCTCTTGCATCCGAGCTCCAATGCCGGACTGCATTCGAGGTATCTTTTGCACCCGAGCACCAACATCGGACTGTATCTGAGCTCCAACGCCGGACTGTATCCGAGCTCCAACGCCAGACTGTATCCGAGTTGTTATAGATCACCTTGGCTTGAAGAAGTTTAAAGGAGGTTAGCCGGGCTTAATGCTGGAAATGCGCTGTATAGAGCCAACCACTTGCATCCGAGCTTTATGTCGGACTGCTTCCGAGGTGATGCACCACCTCGGCCTTGGGCTGATTGTTTACGAATTTTATTTCCGATGCGTGTAAATTTATTTGCTGTCAATATGTATAAACAGTAGCCCTCAAGGTGTGTGTCGGCCTAAAACCCGAGATGCACCTGAAGGAAAACATGAAACCACTGATCCTAGTAGCCCCTGAGACTTTGGTCGATGTGCGAAATCGGCCTGAGGATCAACTCCTAGCTCGGCAGCATACGTAGGAATAGAAACGCAGTGTAGTATATTAGAGATAATAGTGATCGGCGAACGGGCCCTTGAGAGAGGGTCTTGAGAAGTTGCCGTAATATATTAGCTTGATGACAGATAGGTCCAGATGGTACCTATTGTTGTCTGAAGATGCGTTTGCCTATAGTTCGGTCAAGCCGAACACTAAGCACTTTGAATTTTCTGCATTGAACAGGCAATGCAGTAGCCCCCAAGACAGTGGTCGGGTGGCAACACCAGATCAGGGGATCGATGTGCCCCTTTAATATTTGTAAATAATAAGCCCGAAGCCCAGTAGCCCCCGAGCCTTAATGCGGGCACGGGTGGCCGAATTAAGGATCGATATCCATAGTAAAATCACAAATTATGTGTAATGACTCTATGTATCCAAGGACTTTACATCATTAATGCTCGGATCCGCATTGTACAAAACTTTGTTGACCGACCATCGACTTCAACCTCTTCGGCCAGTAGCCGAGGAGTGTTTTCCTTCTTTATAAAGCCGTTATAAGGGCAAAGATTTATGGAAAAAAAGGCAATCCGGCCATACGGTTTTATAAACAAAGGTACACGAAAAGATATGTTATATTACGTTTTAACGTAAGAAACATCTTCCAAAGAAAATAGTCCCGCTATCGGTTCCTTTCTTTGGGTCATCATGCTTATCATGATCATGAAACCTCACTTCCGATCAATGTGGGAGGAAAATATTGAGGATTTAGTTCGGGGAAAGTTCCCGAACTCTATGGTATCAATGAACCAAAATTTTCACTTCCTCGTTGCCGACCAATGTGATCCTTTAAGATTGCTAGCTTTCGGCTTCACCCAGTCTGAGGTACTTACTCGGATGACCTGGTAGTAACAATCACAGAGGTGCTCCCTTTACCACCTAGCCGAACAATCGGGAACGTAGGTATAAGCACAGGAGCCAGGCAACCCAGCTTGGCCAAAATCTTAAGTCAAATTGATGCATATTTATGGCTTTATAACGATGATTGCGGAAGGAGGCCCTCGTATATTAAATACAAAAGTTGATGATAGGTTTGTTTTGACTCCATTGCGATCGTTTATCATTTGAAAGTGGCCCATTGTCGGCTTCCACCCCCTTGTAGATACTATGCAGGGTGTTTTCGCAATAACAAAACAACCCTTAGCCGACGTCTCGGTGCCCGAAGGTGGTTGTGTCAGCGGAAACGAGGCAATCAGATATG
This sequence comes from Aegilops tauschii subsp. strangulata, assembly GCF_002575655.3. NCBI lineage: Eukaryota > Viridiplantae > Streptophyta > Magnoliopsida > Poales > Poaceae > Aegilops > Aegilops tauschii. The sequence goes on from NC_053036.3 coordinate 311,772,906, forward strand.
CGGGCTTTATAACTTTCACTTAGTCATAGGAGCTTAAAGTTGGGAAGCCAGTTACTAGCCTCCAGTTAGTGTTCGGCAACAGTCGAGGTCAAGCCGTAAACACTTCGGCCAATGTTATGAACGGACCGTCATTTAACATGGGGTGACCTCTATCGATCTTATAATTTAACACAGTTATCGGATCGCTGACCAGTTTATACTTATTGTGATAGTTAGTTTTCAGCTTTCTCCACTGAGGCGCTTAACCATGCCAGCTGGAAGCACAATCGCAGTGGTAATCCCTTTGCGCACCTAGCCGAACAAAGCGGAACGTAGGAGGCAAGCACAGGAGCCAGGCAACCCAACTATTGACCGAAGACACAATTCGAAACTGATGCATATAAAGCAATATCCGAGAACATTTTGCCGAGGACTCCTCGGAGTACCTTGGCTTTTGGTGGGTTCGGCTCAAGTCATAGCCCCCCGTTAAAAGTGTTCGGCAGTGTACTGCGGGATTTATGCTCGGACCCAACACTGAGTTGTAGGTCGGTAGGAAAAATGCCGAACTATGGGTCGAAAAAGATTTCCCAAGATGGATTATTACGCAGGGTACCTCAGTCAAGAGGATGCCCCGCCTCATAAAATAAAAATGCAGAAATAGATCAAAACTGCCATAAGCTTAAAAAACCGAAAAACTTATGCGGAAACTCTACATCCGAACTAAATCAAGTTAATTGGTGCCAATCCGAAAATTGGTCTTAAAATTAGTTTGTGCTTCCGTCGTGCTTTAACATGACACGTCCGATCTCAAGACTTCAAGTGGGTCAGCCTTCGGCTTCAACCTCCTATCCCAAAGGCGGAGTGCTTCTCATGCCGGGTTAGCGAACTAAACTCGACCGGCTTTAGAGAGAAGCCAGGCTACCCAGCTATTGACCACACACTCGAGTCGAGGAAGGAATGATATAGAAAGGTGTTGCAACGAACAAGAAGAAAACACATTTATTATAAGACGACTCATATAAATTTTAAGAGCCCCCAGTTAACATGGGTAAAGGGAGTTTCTTTTAACAAAAAACTCACATGAGCACCGTCGAACCGAACACAGATTAAAAATTTAAAACTTTGAGCATGAAAGCGATTCAGCTAGTTAATGTGCTCGGCATCGATGACGCGGTCCGAGTTTACGGCGGGACGAGGTCCCAGCCCCGAAGCCGGTCCTGAGATGGAGGAGCGAAGAGCTCGGCACTCCGAAGTGGCGACACAGCACGACCAATGTGGCGAGGTGGAACCCCCCGTCCGTCCAAGGCGACGGAGCAGGCCGACAGTATGACGCCGAAGTTCGCGGCGTGGGTTAATGAAGTGATGACGAAGCCCCCGGTCCAGCCGAGCTGACAGCGCTGCCCAATCCGAATCATTTACCTGTGCACAGAAGATAGTGCAAGCCGGAGATAACAGTAATAAAAAAGGTTACATGATTAATAATTCATGCAAAGTGAGTAATAAAAGAAATATGGCCCGTGCGCCAAACACCTGACGAGGTAGTACCCTCTTGATGATGCCGAAGTCCCCGAGGCAACCGAACATGTCGGTATGGCAATTCAATCAACAAGATGATCATGCGAGCCGATTTATGCCAATTGGGATGATGACGTTGGCTTGCCGAAGTGGCCGCGTGCGGCAGTCAAGGTTGATCACCTACACATATGAAATAGTGCGGTCCAGAAAGAATAATATATATATATAATCCTTGCATAATTGCTTTTCGCAAAAATAATTTATTTAAAGAGATGTGGCCTGGCGCCGAAGCCAATGTCGATGCAGGGCATCAGAATCACGCGGTGAAGGCGTGACAAAGCCAGAATTTGCAGGCCGGTCTGAGCTCCGGATGCGGCTTTCGCTGAATTGTATACGGAAACTGACTGAACCACCATGCGACCGTCGTTCATGCGGCCACCATTTGACAAACCTGTGTATAGATGATGGAACAAACCACAGTAATAATTCCTCGGGAAGAATAAACCCAAGCAAGAAAAGTTACTAGGATTAATAACACCTGGTTTATCTGTTGCAGCAATATGAAGAAAGGTTGCTCCCAAAATTGGGACTCAATCCGCACACCCATTGCCTGATGGGCGATGAACCGATGGCATGGCGATGCTGGGAAAGGTTGGCTCGCCGAGGCAAAGCCCCTGGTCCGGCTAACGTGACGAAGCTGGTTGCCGGGGACGCCGAAGTCTCCGGGTTGGGTTGATGAAGAGATGGAGAAGCCCCCGGTCTAGGCCGAGGTAACGGAGCGGGTCGGTAAGGAGACATTGCAGCTGCCATGTCAGCCGAGGTGTTGAAGCAGTTCGGCGCGATGGACATCATCTTGAAGATGCAACTGTGCGGCCATGCCGACGCTGGTCACAACTTGTGACGCGGTCAAAGACAGATTGATGAAGAGACTGAGCAGCGATGTCGGCGCGCCTGACCCGTGCAATCCGTGGGGTGAGGCTGTTGGTGATAATTTAGTCTTCACGATGCCGAACTCTTGTTTGGCTTGCCAAGCTGATGATCCGATAAGGCTGGGCTCGGCTCGATGAAGCGATGATCCGTCTGGTGCAGGTCGGCAACCGTGGAGTAATGTTGCCGGACTGGTTTGACACCAGCACGACGGTGAAGGTTACCTCTGAAAAGGAACAAAATTTGTGAGCATGTGTTTGGAAACGAAACAAAATACCCTAGAAAGAGATTCTTCCAAAAAGGTTGTCCAATATCCTGTTCATGAAGCAAGATGAATTCAGATCGGATTCGTATTCGCGCAGAAAACCGATCCGAAAAGTGATGCACTAATCGGAAGGTTTCCGGAGTTTGGACGGTCTGATCGAGCTGAAATTTTGAGGGTCGGTATATATAGGAATTCCGCAGCTAATCAACGGTTGGATCTTCCAAAGGACGTCTGAGCTAGATGCTGGACACCACACTCCAAACTCATCTGGATTCCCGTCCAGTTTCGCCAGGGCTCTAGTATATCGGTGATCGACGGAGATTGCTCCATCGGAACACGATGAAATTTTACGGGGTTGTTGTAAACTCAATTCCGCACAATTCCACCAAAGGAATCATCAAAACGATGTTCGAGGTGGTGGTGGCAGCGGATACAAGTTCGCTGTCGAAAAAACAGCACGGTCGCCCGAGGGCAATGTTGACGTTGAGCCCCCGAGCTCCATGGATGATTCCTCCATGATCTTGACAGCAATCGGAGTTGATGATGACGAGGACATATGTCTGATCTTGACGATCGGAAGAAGAGCCTGGTCCTCGGACCAGCCGAGGCGACCAGTCGAGCCAGCGATGAAGACGCTGATCTCGCAATTGATCTGCAGACCAGCCATTGATCCATTGTCGATCACACAATGGAACTGTCAATGAAAGCACCAATGTCGGTGTCAAAACCGGCAGATCTCGGGCTAGGGGGTCCCGAGCTGTGGATTCTCGGATCAATGGTAACAGGGACGATGAACACGGTGTTTTACCTAGGTTCGGCCCCTCTTGAGGAGGTAAAACCCTACGTCCAGCTCTTGTTTATATTGATGGAGTATCAAGTACAGAGTTGATCTACCTCGAGATCATATGTTGTGGTCTAAACCCTAGAGGTATGATGATTGATGTCATAATGATCTAGCATATATCTATCGACTATCCCGGCCTCGGCTTATATAATGTACCAGAGGCCTAGGATAACAAGAGTCCTAGTCGAATGCGTTGGTGGAGAGGAGTCCTTGTCTTGATCATCAAGTCTTGTGGAATACTCCTTGTATGCGGCATGGGCTGCCCGAAGTGGCTCATGAGTAAACCGCCATAGGGGTCCTTGGCCCGATCCACCTGGTCGGGAGACGATGTGTTGAGTACCCCCTAGTCCAAGACACCGTCAAGAGCGTACTAAGGAAGCTTCTCCTCGTTCTGCGAGTTGATGGGACACATCAAAAGTAATACGTACAGAGCATCTCCAGTGTATAGAGCCTTGCCTCTAAGGTAATCACCACATGGTTTGCCTCTTATCAAATGAAAAAACCACAATCTATAGAGACTCTAACCAGCCTCTAAGGTGGGCCCGAGCATAAATTTAAAAAGTACTGATTAGCAACACATTCGTCCAATCAGTACTACTTCTCTTGTACTCCTACTTTCTTATGCTTCTTAAGGCTGACAATTGGGACCAGATGGAATGTTACATTGTCAAAGGAAGCCTCTAAGGTTAGACGCAATGCTAGCCAATTTTTGTTAGAGGCAGTTCATGCAATGTATAGAGGCCTGCCTCCAAGAGGAGAGAGGGCTCAGAGGAAACAAAAAGCATACATTGTGGATGCCCTAAGTGCCTACTTTCTGGTCTATATGACTCAATTTAAAATCCACAATGCATCCATAATAGATGCTGAGTGGTGGAATAAGTTCGTTACTTCCATAGTTCGCAAAAGTACTGAGCATGTGAGATGGTGAACGGAGGGAGTATGATACCATTAGTACTACAGTTCTTTTGGAAGGGTTGTACTAGTCCCTCCCATTCACATGTTCCCATTTCAAGCTTCAATAAAATGCATTTTGGAGGCTAACTTTGACCACATGTTAGAGCAATAATATGACATCCAACTTACACAAATCTTACCATCAAATCCCTACGTGGTCATTATACTGCTAACACATGATGCGTTGCAATTAGTACATAGATACAGTAGTAAACACTCACTATCTAGTAGGAGTAGTTCTAGTAGTACTCTACACTACTACTACTATGAGGCCATCCAACTGTGTCCCGGCAGAAGACCGCGGACAGCGATTATTATTTCATGAAAACAACACATGGCAAAATTTGTTTTCACACAGCAAAATATCCATGAAAACAACACATGGCAAAATTTCACGGAGAACGAGGGATTTGAATGTGCTGGGAGGGTGGGGCTAGGAGGGGTTGTTTATCTTGCTCGGGGTAGCCAAAATATTGACGACCCTTTTTGTCCACCCTTGCCTTTGCCACCGATTAACGAGGAAGAGCTCGGGTGCTCATGCATCCTCCATCGTGCGTGTTGGCGACGAGCTTGCATGAGCTGTGCTTTTTTTGTCCCACCACGCCGCCCGAGCCAGCCGCAGACCGACCGACGACCCGCAAATTACGCCATCCAACCGTAGCCGCACACATTTTGATAGGAACTCAACCAACCGGACGAAATTCATGCAAACACGTCGATGTTTCACATAAACAATGACGGAATTCATATGAAATACCGGATTTTCATACAAACATGACTGATTTCATTACATTCAAATCAAGTAAGCATTGCTAGTCCTGAACAACACAGGTATAAGAATACCTAGCCTAAATGGTCGCCCACCGACCATTTCTCTTCCTCGTGTCCGACAGTATGATCACCGGACTGTCGGGAGCCCCGGAGGTATATGCTTCAGCGCAAAGCAGGGCTCGCTTCCCCACCGCTCAACTGACTTCGTTGGCTGATGCCCAAGATGGAGTCTGAAGGGGGCTTCTCCGCTTCCGTGGAGCCCATGCAGGGTCCACGAAGGTCCTCGCAACAAAAGGATCCGGCAAGACACCTGCTATGTACGCCATCGTCGCCTCTGTGGTGGCCTTCATGGGACCCAAGCAGCGGCGGCCTCCCGTATTCTACTTTTCCTCGATGATGGTGGCGGACGCGGAGGCGCTAGCCACCAACTCGTCGCTCTCCACGCACCCGGCTTCTGTCTTTGCTTGCATGGCGCAGCCGCAGGCATGCGAGTCTCGGCCACAGAAACAGGAGACGCGGTCGCAGACACGGGAGGCGCGGTACGAGGCGGTGGCGTGGACGGCAGTGACGACGACCGTGCTCCCCGCTGTGCCGGCATGGAGCAGCTCACCGCGCCTCGTCGAGCTGGCTTGGAGCAGCGAGTTGCTGAACCGCGCGCCGGCTTGGGGCGGGAATTGGCTCCGTCGGGTGAGGGAAGGGAGGTGGACCAGCGAGCTGCATAGCTTGTATCCGGCGGGCTCGGCGGGCCACCCTGCCTGCTTGGATGCCGGATAACTACTCTGTTGGGGAATGTAGCATGTAATTTCAAAAAAACTCCTATGATCATGAAAGATCTATCTAGGAGATGCATAGCAATGAGAGGGGAGAAAGTGTCCACGTAACCTCGTAGACCGAAAGCGGAAGTGTTAGCTTAACGCGTTTGATGTAGTCGAACGTCTTCTCGATTCAACCGCTCAAGCACCGAACGTACGACACCTCCGAGTTCTGCGCACGTTCAGCTCGATGACGTCCCTCGAACTCTTGATCCAGAAAAGTGTCGAGGGGGAGTTTCGTCAGCACGACAGCATGACGACGGTGATGGTGAACTGATCCGCGCAGGGCTTCTCCAAAGCACTACGACAATATGACTCGAGGGGTAAACTGTGGAGGGCGCGCCACACACGGCCTGGAACAATTGATGTGTGTTAGAGGCACCCCTCCCCCGTATATAAAGGCGGGGAGGGGAGGAGGCTGGCCCTGGGCGCGCCCCAAGTGGGAGGAGTCCCACTTGGGCTCCTAGTAGGATTCGGCCCCCTTTCCTTTTACTGGAAGGGGAAAGGGGGGAGGAGAGAGAGGAGGAGAAAGAAAGGGGGGCGGCGCCCCCTCTCCTTGTCCAATTCGGACTCCTCCCTTGGTGGTGGGGGGGAGGGGGGCGCGACCCCTTGTGGGCTGGCTTGCCTCCCTCCTATGGCCCAAATGGCCCATATCTTCCCCAGGGGGGTTCCGGTAAACCCCATGTACTCCGAGATGTACCTGATACATTCCGAAACACTTCCGGTGTCCAAATACTATCGTCCAATATATCAATCTTTACCTCTTGACAATTTTGACACTCCTCGTCATGTCCGTGATCTCATCCAGGACTCCAAACAACATTCGGTCACCAACACACATAACTCATAATATGAATTGTCATCGAACGTTAAGCGTGCGGACCCTATGGGTTTGAGAACTATGTAGACATGACCGAGACACATCTCCGGTCAATAACCAACAGAGGAACCTGGATGATCATATTGGTTACTACATATTCTATGAATATCTTTATTGGTTAAACCGTAATGACAACATACGTCATTCCCTTTGTCATCGGTATGTTACTTGCCCGAGATTCGATCGTCGGTACCTTCATCCCTAGTTCAATCTCGTTACCGGCAAGTATCTTTACTCCTTCCGTAATACATCATCCTGCAACTAACTCATTAGTCACATTGCTTGCAAGGCTTATCATGATGTGCATTACCGAGAGGGCCCAGAGATACCTCTCCGATACTCGGAGTGACAAATCCTAATCTCGATCTATGCCAACCCAACAAACACCTTCGGAGATACCTGTAGAGCATCTTTATAATCACCTAGTTATGTTGTGACGTTTGATAGCACATAAGGTATTCCTCCGGTATTCGGGATTTGCATAATCTCATAGTCAAAGTAATATCTATAAGTCATGAAGAAAGCAATAGCAATAAAACTTAACGATCATTATGCTAAGCTAACGGATGGGTCTTGTCCATCACATCATTCTCCTAATGATGTGATTCCATTCATCAAATGACAACACATGTCCATGGTTAGGAAAATTAACCATCTTTGATTAATGAGCTAGTCTAGTAGAGGCATACTAGGGACACTGTATTATGTCTATGTATTCACACATGTATCAAGTTTCCGGTTAATACAATTCTAGCATGAATAATAAACATTTATCACGATATAAGGAAATATAAATAACAACTTTATTATTGCCTCTAGGGCATATTTCCTTCAGTATCCCACTTGCACTAGAGTCAATAATCTAGATTACATTGTAATGATTCTAACACCCATGGAGTCTTGGTGCTGATCATGTTTTGCTCGTGGGAGAGGCTTAGTCAACGGGTCTACCACATTCAGATCCGTATGTATTTTGCAAATCTCTATGTCTCCCTCCTTGACTTGATCACGGATGGAGTTGATGCGTCTTTTGATGTGTTTGGTTCTCTTGTGAAATCTGGATTCCTTCGCAAAGGCAATTGCTCCAGTATTGTCACAAAATATTTGCATTGGACCCGATGCACTAGGTATTACACCTATATTGGATATGAACTCCTTCATCCAGACTCCTTCATTCACTGCTTCCGAAGCAGCTATGTACTCTGCTTCACACGTAGATCCCACCACCACGCTTTGCTTGGAACTTCACCAACTGACAGCTCCACCATTCAATATAAATACGTATCCGGTTTGTGACTTAGAGTCATCCAGATCAGTGTCAAAGCTAGCATCGACGTAACCATTTACGATGAGCTCTTTGTCACCTCCATAAACGAGAAACATATCCTTAGTCCTTTTCTGGTACTTCAGGATGTTCTTGACCGCTGTCCGGTGATCCACTCCTGGATTACTTTGGTACCTCCCTGCTAAACTTATCGCAAGGCACACATCAGGTCTGGTACACAACATTGCATACATGATAGAACCTATGGCTGAGGCATAGGGAAAGACTTTCATTTTCTCTCTATCTTTTGTAGTGGTCGGGCATTGAGTCTGACTCAACTTCACACATTGTAACACAGGCAAGAACCACTTCTTTGACTGATCCATTTTGAACTTCTTCAAAACTTTATCAAGGTATGTGCTTTGTGAAAGTCCAATTAAGCATCTTGATCTATCTGTATAGATCTTGATGCCCAATATATAAGCAGCTTCACCGAGGTCTTTCATTGAAAAACTCTTATTCAAGTATCCTTTTATGCTATCCAAAAATTCTATATCATTTCCAATCAACAATATGTCATCCACATATAATATTAGAAATGCTACAGAGCTCCCACTCACTTTCTTGTAAATACATGCTTCTCCAGAAGTGTGTATAAAACCATATGCTTTGGTCACCTCATCAAAGCGTATATTCCAACTTCGAGATGCTTGCACCAGTCCATAAATGGATCGCTGGAGCTTGCACACTTTGTTAGCACCTTTAGGATCGACAAAACCTTCTGGTTGCATCATATACAACCATTCTTTAAGAAATCCATTAAGGAATGCAGTTTTGACATCCATTTGCCAAATTTCATGATCATAAAATGCGGCAATTGCAAACATGATTCGGGCAGACTTAAGCATCGCTACTGGTGATAAGGTCTCATCGTAGTCAACTCCTTGAACTTGTCGGAAACCTTTCGCAACAAGTCGAGCTTTGTAGACAGTAAGATTACCATCAGTGCCAGTCTTCTTCTTGAAGATCCATTTATTCTCTATGGCTTGCCGATCACCGGGCAAGTCAACCAAAGTCCACACTTTGTTCTCATACATGGATCCCATCTCAGATTTCATGGCCTCAAGCCATTTCGCGGAATCTGGGCTCATCATCACTTCATCATAGTTCGTAGGTTCGTCATGGTCTAGTAACATGACTTCCAAAACAGGATTACGGTACCACTCTGGTGCGGAACGTACTCTGGTTGACTTGATCTGAAGTTTCATGATCATCATCATTAGATTCCTCACTAATTGGTGTAGGTATCACCAGAACGGTTTTCTGTGATGAGCTACTTTCCAATTCGAGAGAAGGTACAATTACCTCATCAAGTTCTACTTTCCTCCCACTCACTTCTTTCGAGAGAAACTCCTTCTCTAGAAAGGATCCATTCTTAGCAACAAATATCTTGCCTTCGGATCTGTGATAGAAGGTGTACCCAACCGTTTCTTTTGGGTATCCTATGAAGACGCACTTCTCCAATTTGGATTCGAGCTTATCAGGCTGAATCTTTTTCACATAAGCATCGCAACTCCAAACTTTAAGAAACAACAGCTTAGGTTTCTTGCCAAACCATAGTTCATACGGTGTCGTCTCAACGGATTTAGATGGTGCCTATTTAACGTGAATGCAGCTGTCTCTAATGCATAACCCCAAAACGATAGTGGTAAATCGGTAAGAGACATCATACATCGCACCATATGTAATATAGTACGGTTACGATGTTTGGACACACTATTACGCTGTGGTGTTCCAGGTGGCGTGAGTTGTGAAACTATTCCACATTGTTTTAAATGAAGGCCAAACTCGTAACTCAAATATTCGCCTCCGCGATCAGATCATAGAAACTTTATTTTCTTGTTACGGTGATTCTCCACTTCACTCTGAAATACTTTGAACTTTTCAAATGTTTCAGACTTGTGTTTCATTAAATAGATATACCCATATCTGCTCAAATCATTTGTGAAGGTCAGAAAATAACGATACCCACCGCGAGCCTCAACACTCATCGGACAACATACATCGGTATGTATTATTTCCAATAAGTCAGTGACTCGCTCCATTGTTCCGGAGAACGGAGTCTTAGTCATCTTGCCCATGAGGCATGGTTCGCAAGCATCAAATGATTCATAATCAAGTGATTCCAAAAGTCCATCTGCATGGAGTTTCTTCATGCGCTTTGCACCAATATGACCTAAACGGCAGTGCCACAAATATGTTGCACTATCATTATCAACTTTGCATCTTTTGGCATCAATATTATGAATATGTGTATTACCATGACCGAGATTCAACAAAAATAGACCACTCTTCAGGGGTGCATGACCATAAAAGATATTACTCATATAAATAGAACAACCATTATTCTCCGATTTAAATGAATAACCGTCTCGCATCAAACAAGATCCAGATATAATGTTCATGCTCAACGCTGGCACCAAATAACAATTATTCAGGTCTAAAACTAATCCCGAAGGTAGATGTAGAGGTAGCGTGCCGACGGCGATCACATCGACCTTGAAACCATTTCCGACGCGCACCGTCCCCTCGTCCTTAGCCAATCTTACTTTAATCCGTAGCCCCTATTTCGAGTTGCAAATATGAGCAACATAACCAGTATCAAATACCCAGGCGCTACTACGAGCATTAGTAAGGTACACATCAATAACATGTATATCAAATATACCTTTGTTCACTTTGCCATCCTTCTTATCCGCCAAATACTTGGGGTAGTTCCGCTTCCACTGACCAGTCCCTTTGCAGTACAAGCACTTAGTTTCAGGCTTAGACCCAGACTTGGGCTTCTTCCCAATTGTTGCACCTCGCTTGCCATTCTTCTTGAAGTTCCCCTTCTTTCCTTTGCCCTTTTTCTTGAAACTAGTGGTCTTGTTAACCATCAACACTTGATGCTCCTTCTTGATTTCTACCTTCGCAGCTTTGAGCATTGCAAAGAGCTCGGGAATAGTCTTATCCATCCCTTGCATATTATAGTTCATCACGAAGCTTTGTAGCTTGGTGGCAGTGATTGAAGAAATTTGTCAATAACACTATCATCTTGAAGATTAACTCCCTAGCTGAGTCAAGTGGTTATGGTACCCAGACATTCCGAGTATGTGTTCACTGACAGAATTGTCCTCCTCCATCTTGCAGCTATAGAACTTGTTGGAGACTTCATATCTCTCAATTCGGGCATTTGCTTGAAATATTAACTTCAACTCCTGGAACATCTCATATGGTCCATGACGTTCAAAACGTCTTTGAAGTCCCGACTCTAAGCCGTAAAGCATGGCACACTGAACTATCGAGTAGTCATCAGATCGAGCTTGCCATACGTTCATAACATCAGCATCTGCTCCTACAGCCGGCCTTTCACCTAGTGGTGCATCAAGGACATAATTCTTCTGTGCAACAATGAGGATAATCCTCAAGTTACGGACCCAGTCCGTGTAGTTGCTACCATCATCTTTCAACTGAGCTTTCTCTAGAAACGCATTAAAATTCAAGGGAATGGTAACACGGGCCATTGATCTACAACATAGATATGCAAAAACTATCAGGACTAAGTTCTTGATAAATTAAGTTCAATTAATCATATTACCTAAGAACTCCCACTTTAGATAGACATCCCTCAAGTCATCTAAATGATCACGTGATCCATATAAACTAAACCATGTCCGATCATCACGTGAGATGGAGTAGTTTTCAATGGTGAACATCTCAATGTTGATCATATCTACTATATGATTCATGTTCGACCTTTCGGTCTCAGTGTTCCGAGGCCATGTCTGTACATGCTAGGCTCGTCAATTTTAACCCGAGTATTCCGCACGTGCAAAACTGTCTTGCACCCGTTGTATGTGAACGTAGAGCTTATCACACCCGATCATTACGTGGTGTCTCAGAACGACGAACTGTCGCAACGGTGCATACTCAGGGAGAACACTTAGACCTTGAAATTTTAGTGAGGGATCATCTTATAATGCGACCGCCGTACTAAGCAAAATAAGATGCATAAAATATAAACATCACATGTGCAATACAAAATATGTGACATGATATGGCCATCATTATCTTGTGCCTTTGATCTCCATCTCCAAAGCACCGTCATGATCTCCATTGTCACCGACTTGACACCTTGATCTCCATCGTAGCGTCGTTGTCGTCTCGCCAACTATTGCTTCTACAACTATCGCTAACTCATAGTGATGAAGTAAAGCAGTTACATGGTGATTGCATTTCATACAATAAAGTGACAACCATAAGGCTCCTGCCAGTTGCCATAACTTTTACAAAACATGATCATCTCATACAATAACGTATATCACATCATGTATTGACCATATCACATCACAACATGCCCTACAAAAACAGGTTAGACGTCCTCTACTTTTTTGTTGCAAGTTTTACGTGGCTACTACGGGCTTCTAGTAAGAACCGTTCTTACCTATGCATCAAAACCACAACGATGTTTCATCAAGTTTGCTGTTTTAACCTTCAACAAGGACCGACCGTAGTCAAATTCGATTTAACTAAAGTTGGAGAAACAGACACCCGCAAGCCACCTTTAGGCAAAACAAGTTCCATGTCTGTAGGTGGAACAGGTCTCATGAACGTGGTCATGTAAGGTTGCTCCGGGCCGCTTCATCCAACAATACCGCCGAATCAAAATAAGACGTTGGTGGTAAGCAGTATGACTATGATCGCCCACAACTCTTTGTGTTCTTCTCGTGCATATCATCTACACATAGACCTGGCTCGTATGCCACTGTTGGGGAACGTAGCATGCAATTTCAAAAAAATTCCTACGATCACGCAAGATCTATCTAGGAGATGCATAGCAACGATAGGGGAGAGTGTGTCCACGTACCCTCGTAGACCGAAAGCGGAAGCCTTAGCTTAACGCGGTTGATGTAGTCGAACGTCTTCTGGATTCAACCGATCAAGCACCAAACGTACGGTACCTCCGAGTTCTGCACACGTTCAGTTTGATGACGTGCCTCTAACTCTTGATCCAACAAAGTGTCGAGGGGGTTGCCTCCCTCCTATGGCCCATATGGCCCGGGGGTTCCGGTAACCCCCCTAGTACTCCGATATGTACCCGATACATTCCGAAACACTTCCGGTGTCCGAATACTATCGTCCAATATATCAAACTTTACCTCTCGACCCTTTAGAGACTCCTCGTCATGTCCGTGATCTCATCCGGGACTCCAAACAACACTCGGTCACCAAAACACATAACTCATAATACAAACCGTCATCGAACGTTAAGCGTGCGGACCCTACGGGTTCGAGAACTATGTAGACATGACCGAGACACATCTCCGGTCAATAACCAATAGCGGAACCTGGATGCTCATATTGGCTCCTATATATTCTATGAAGATCTTTCTCAGTCAAACTGTAATGACAGCATACGTCATTCCCTTTGTCATCGGTATGTTACATGCCCGAGATTCGATCGTCGGTATCTTCATACCTAGTTCAATCTCGTTACCGGCAAGTCTCTTTACTCGTTCCGTAATACATCATCCCACAACTAACTCATTAGTCACATTGCTTGCAAGGCTTATCATGATGTGCATTACCGAGAGGGCCCAGAGATACCTCTCCGATACTCGGAGTGACAAATCCTAATCTCGATCTATGTGAACCCAACAAACACCTTCGGAGATACCTGTAGAGAACCTTTATAATCACCCAGTTACATTGTGATGTTTGATAGCACACAAGGTATTCCTCCGGTATTCAGGACTTGCATAATCTCATAGTCAAAGGAATATGTATAAGTCATGAAGAAAGCAATATCAATAAAACTTAACAATCATTATGCTAAGCTAAAGGATGGGTCTTGTCCATCACATCATTCTCCTAATGATGTGATCCCGTTCATCAAATGACAACACATGTCCATGGTTAGGAAACGTAACCATCTTTGATTAACGAGCTAGTCTAGTAGAGTCATACTAGGGACACTGTGTTATGTCTATTTATTCACACATGTATCAATTTTCCGGTTAATACAATTCTAGCATGAATAATAAACATTTATCATGATATAAGGAAATATAACTAACAACTTTATTATTGCCTCTAGGGAATATTTCCTTCATACTCTTCATAAGCCATTGTACAAAATGGTGAAGGAGGAGATAGGGGAGCCGCGGAGGTGTGCGATTCTTGGCCGACGTCTTGCCTCGTTTTAACAGGAGATTAAATACACAACGAACGGGAGAGCGCGGCCGGCGTTGCATTTAATGCCGGCCCGGTCATCAACGGACGTGTGTCCAGAGTGGGTTTCTCGGCTTCCACACGGGTTTCATGGAGGCGTTTGAATGTGGCAAGGAGGCGTGTTTAGCCGGGCGTGCAGCAAGCGGCGCCCTCGACTCTGACGTACGACACCGCGCCGTTCTTCCGCTGACGTGTGGGCTCGTTGGGTACCTGTCCTGCATGTCAGTGACCCAATGCAGGTAGCGCATGGCAGAGGAGCTTTTGGTAGGACAGGGCGGTCAGAAGCGGGCATTTCATAAACCGATGATTGTTCATTGAGTGTGAAATCATCTATTTCATGTACATAAGCCTACTATATAATGTAAGAGAATCTTAAAATTTTCATATATACGTTGATAGCCCGTTCGATACGTTGTGATTCAAAAAGACCGCTGCAAACATCAATGTTTTGCTTATCACAGATAAGATTGATTAATACCCGTAACAATCCATGTCCCTAACAAAGGGAGCATGCACGTATAGGTTGAGCGCGTGTCTTGCATCGTGTACTGTGTGCATGTAGGCGCGCAAGTGTTGCGTGCGTGCATGTGTATGCATGTGTGCATGTGTATGTGTCAGTGTTGCATGCCTGCAAGCGTGCGTGTGTTCGTGTGAGTGTTGCGTGCGTGCATGTGTACGTGCGGGGTGAGGCTACGCGTCAGTCAACTGAATTTTTCATCTTTGGTCAGTCGATTTTCCAGCCGTTGGATACGAAATCAAGGGCCTGCAGTTCATCTTCAACCTCCACCCCCCTGAGCCGCGAGCCACCACCGGTCGAACCGCCGGCCCCTGTCGCCCGCGGCCGGTGGCGCTCCCGGCCACCTCGCCGCCCCGAAACCACTCCCCGCCGCCAGTCCGCCGCCACCCCGGCCATCCATCTAGCCCCCCCTCCCCGCCGAGCTTTTTCTCCGGCGATCCCCACGCCACCGCCCCACCACCTCGCCCCCATCGCCGCCGACCACCGCCCCACCCTGAACCCTAATATAGATACTGGCGTACCTCTCCGGTGAGCCACCCTCCACGCTGCGACTAGTTCTTCCTTAAATCCGGCGAGCCCCCCCCCCACCCCATGAAAATCGACTAACCCAAAAGTCGATTCAGTCGACTGAAGTGTAGCTAAATCGGTACGTGTGAGTATTGCATGCATGCATGCGGGCGTTGCGGGCATGTTTGTGCGCATGTGTGATGAGTTTGTATTCACCACAGTGGCTCGTGCTGTGTGCAATTAAAACGGTCCGCTCCGCATATCATCACAAGGCAGTCCTTGTTCGCTGTGGTTAGGGGGCGCGGGCTGGCAACCAGAGGTATCACGACTTCGAATCCCCACCGACCAGTAATTTATTACCATTTCTGTCTTTCATATATGTGTTGACGGGTGGGCCCTATGGTAATGTGCACTGCTGAATGTGGACCGTTTGACTGGTCAATTGATCATGTCATTAACAAATTACGGAGGTGTATGGTGAGCCAGTGACCATATGATCACCATGAAATGTATTTTATTAACACAGTACAGACTCAAACTACCATTTCTTTCTTTCATATACGCGCTGACAGGTGGGCCCCACGTTTACGCGCGCTGATGGTGCAACACTAGTTGCGCCACGTGGAACGTTTGACTGGTCAATTGATTGTGTCATCAACAAAGTATTTTTTTAACACGGTACAGACGCAAGCGCTCATATATACGCGCAAACACTCACCGCTATAAGTGCACACACGCAGACCCTACCCCTATGAGCACCTTCGAGAGAGTGAGCCAGCATATGATCTTGAGATTTTACGAAGTCACCATAGGTGCCTCATGGTTGAGGGGAACGTCTCCTCCCACTGAACGCACATCGCTAGAAAATACCGAAATTAATCCAGGATAAATGCGAGCACTAGGAATTTAACCCTGGTGGGCTGGGGAAACCACTATCCTCCTAACCATCCAACCATAGGTTGGTTAGCACCACAAAATGTATATGGTGACCGTGATGAGCTTATTCTGAAGTCCAGTGACTATATCGTGCTTTCACTTCAAATACAATGACCATAAGTGTCGTCAACAAAATACGGAGCACGCATCAAATACAATGTCCGTCAGTGTCATCAACAAAATACAGAGACGTATCATGAGCTAGATACCGTATGATCACCACGAGATTGTGTACAGTGACCGTAATGAGCATATTCTGAAGTCTAGTGACCGTATAGTGCTTTTGCTTGAAATACAGTGACAGTCACGAGTGAATGTGTCAGGGGCATGCATACTTTTAGAGGGCCGAGAGATAGTTTGTGTGCGTTCGTGAAAGTGGTGTAGAAAGAGGGGGTGTCCGGTGGAGAAAAGGAGAGATATGCCCTTCGTTTCTATTTCCTGTGACTAATATTTTAGGAGAAAATATAAACATTCACAATGCAGAACAAATATTATTGGATGCACCATGCAATTAACTTTCATGCATAACATTATACTATTGTATATGCTTATTTTCTTAGTGGCCGATTGCATGTGGGGTGTGGTGGGCACATCATTTCTAGTTGTGGTGGGTCAACGTGAGGACTCATTGGTCGGTTCGATCCTGCGCCACATAGGAAGGACCGAGACACGTTATACGAAGACCCATGTGGAGGATTCAGCGTACAAGCCGAAGCTACCAAAGTCGTGGAGGACTCTATCCCCACCGATGATAAGCCCACTATATATGATTTGTAACCCTAGGCCCCGAGTATGTTGTAGAAGCCTGGGGCTAGTTCGTTGATAGTATACACACACGCACAATGCTTGGTATTCACGTGTACTTTGTACACACCCCTATCACAAATATACAGTACCAGGAGTAGGCTTTTTCCTCAACTTCAAGGGCTCGGACTTGGGTAAAACTTTGCCTCATATTACCATCCAGCCTAACAGTCAGGGATATCCTACCGAATGATCTGATGGAATCATATCTGCCAACTACTAAGAGAGAGGTGTGTGTGTGGGGGGGTGGCAATGTGTGCGAGAGAGGCCTAAAGATAATGTGCGTGCGGGAGACATGTAGGCACATATATGTGCCTATAGAGGGCTAGTAGAGACCGTGCGTGTGTATATATGCATGTGAGAGAAATTGTGTTTTCTAACTGAGATTAGTGAAAAGAGTGGTACATAGTAGTCAGAAAGAGAGAGGGAGATATAGAGAGTGTGTGCGTGAGACACGCCGACACCCCGGGAGAGATTGTGAGCATGTGTGAGAGAGAAATGCCGATGTATATAAAGTGTGTGCACTTATGCGTTAGACAGAGAGATATATAGCACGTGCGTGAGAACGGGCCGAGGCATAGTGCATCTACGTGTAAAAGGCGGTTCTACACATTAAATTAAAATATAAATGGCATTATTATTTTTGGATGAGATCATGAATTTTGCAATTTGCGTATGAATGAAAATCGGTCTATCAGACACCCATACTCTATTGAATTCTAGCATGTGCATGTGTTTATTTCATATTATCGATCCATAGAGTGAGAGTGGTTTGAAATCCAGACAATGAATTGCTTTTGCAATTCATATATAGACATTAATTAGTGCACTCCATGTTGTTAGTGTGAAGCACTTTATACATTTTCACTTACATGGATATATTCCAAATTGCTAGCTATGAAATAGAATACATGTTGAATTTAACATAAAGGGGGTTTCAAAGATTCGAATTCATAGGAAGTGCATTCATCTATTTGAATCCGAGATAATGGCATTTGTAAATCAGATCTAAAAGGGGGCATCAATCTTTGTTGTGCATTTGAACATGCTATATATTCATACACATGTCTAACTATTTTTTTGCAACCAAGGAGATTATATCTGGAACCATGCATGAAGTAAGGTCAGTTGCATATTTTTTTAATATATACTCATGTACAATGTATATTCAAATGTACCCCCTCCATTCCAAAATAATCGTAGTTTTAAGATTTTCAAGAGTCAAGGTTTGTGAAGTTTGACAAATCCTAAAAGTTCAATTCAAGAGAACCGAAAACGTTAGTGCTTCTCCTCCCAAATATTGAACGAAGCGCCAAATAAGCCTCTGGTCACCCGAAACCGTGCGAGACTAATATTTGGTGGTAGGAAATTACTGTCCGGACTCTGGCCTGTGTAGCCTATCGGCCCGATGTCCAAAGGTCTAAACCGGGGTAGGTTTGTAACTTCACATGGACGCTGATGTCTACTACGCAACATTATTTTTGTAGAACCATGTTGGGCCACCAAGCGCAGAGTTTTGTAGGACAGTAGCAATTTTCCCTCAAGTGGATGACCTAAGATTTGTCCATCCGTGGGAGGTGTAGGATGAAGATGGTATGTCCCGAACAACCCTGCAACCAAATAAAAGAAATCTCTTGTGTCCCCAATACACCCAATAAAATGGCAAATTGTATAGGTCCACTAGTTCGGTGAAGAGATGGTGATAAAAGTGTAATATTGATGGTAGAAATATATTTTTATAATCTGAATAAATAAAAACACCAAGGTAGCAAATAGTAAACGGGCACAAAAATGGTGTTGCAATGCTTGGAAATGAGGCCTAGAGTCCGTACTTTCACTAGTGCAATCTCTCAACAGTGCTAACATAGTTGGATCATCTGATTATCCCTCAAAGTGCAATAAAGAATCACTCTCGAGTTCCTATTAGCGGATAACAAAAGATAGATATTGATTGTAGGGTACGAAACCACCTCAAAGCTATTCTTTCCGTTTGATCTATTCAAGAGTTCGTACTATAATAACACAAAGCTATTTTTCTGTTCGATCTATCCAAGAGTTCACACTAAAATAACAACAAAGCAAATTCATATTCATAATACTCAATCAACACAAAGAACTACAAAGAGACCCCAAAGTTTCTATCGGAGAAAAAATAATAAAACGTGCATCAACCCCTATGCATAGATTACCCCAACGTCACCTCGGGAATCCGCGAGTTGAGTGCCAAAACATATATCAAGTGAAACGATATGATACCTCATTGTCACCTCAAGTATTCATACCGCAAGACATACATCATGTGTTCTCATATCTGAATATTCAATCCGACAAGACAAAACTTCAAAGGGTAAAGATTCAATTCATCACAACAAGAGTATAGAGGGGAGAAACATCGTATGATCCATCTATATTACCAAAGCCCGTGAGATAGATCACGAGAGAGAGAGAGAGAGATTAAACACATACCTACTGGTACAAACCCTCAGCCCTGAAGGTGGACTACTCCATCCTCATCGTGGTGGCCGCTAGGATGCAGAAGATGGCCACCGAAGATGATTCCCCCCTCTTGCAGGGTGCCGGAACGGGGTCTAGATTGGTTTTCGGTGGCTATAGAGCCTTGCGGCAGCGGAACTTCTGATCTAGGTTAACCCCGAAGGGTGTCGGAATACTTGGGAATTTATAGTGCAAAGAGGGGGGCGGGAGGCCACCGAGGTGGGCATAACCCACCTGGGCGCGCCAGGGGGCCTTGGCGCGCCCTGGTATGTTGTGCCCCCCTCGAGGCACCCCCCAAGTGCAGCTCTGGCCCATTGGGTTCCTTCTGGTCCAAAAAAATCTCCGTAAAGTTTCGTTGTGTTTGGACTCCGTTTGATATTTATTTCCTGCGATGTAAAAAACATGCAGAAAACAACAACTGGCACTTGGCACTATGTTAATAGGTTAGTACCAAAAAATGATATAAAGTTGCTATAAAATGATTGCAAAACATCCAAGAATGACAAAATAATAGCATGAATACTTCATAAATTATAGATACGTTGGAGACGTATCAGACGCCAGTCTCAATCGCCGCCGAGAAGCATTCATACGTCATGTGTCGCGGGAAACCACAGCCACCTATGGGACCAGGGGGGGGCCCTTGCTGGTTCGGAAGGGTCGACATGTTGCACAAAGAGCAGACGAGAGTGGAACAACACGACAGAGATCACACAGGCAATTTTACCCAAGTTCGGGCCGCCACGAGGCGTAAAACCCTACTCCTGCTTTGGTGGATTGATGGTCGAAAGGTGGTAGCGGAGCGTAGTACACTTGCCCGACAGGGGTTGCCTCAGGACAGCAGCGACTACGCTGGGGGTGTGAGTTATCCAATCTTCTAACCCTTTCTACGGTTGCTATAGGCCTCCTTTTGTAGATCAAGGGGTCACCACAATGGCAAAGTAGTCATTATGCACTGATAAGATAGCAAAGAGTGCTATCATACCTAACTCTGCGGGCTGACAGGGCGCATTAAATGCACCACTCAATGTCACCTCGTTGGTTGCCCGGCAAGGCTTGCCGGGCTATCTCGCCAGCTCCGCGCACTACAAAAAAAATACACTTCCGTGATGATACGTGTTTGTGACAGTAGGTCACGTTTTCTGTCATGCATGTACATCCATGACAAATTTATGACAGAATGAAGATAGTCATACATGTGCTGTCGTAGAAGTGTTCCATGACATTACCAAAATTATCATCATGGAAGTGTCCACTTCCATGACGATAAATCGCGCATCACAGAAGTGCTTTCGTCAAGGGTGACCGACACGTGGCATCCACCGTAACGGAACGCCGTTAAGCTATCGGGTCCGGTTTTGGATCCGATAACCCGTTAACAGCCCGGACCAATGGGGATTTTCCACGTGTAAAATTCTCATTGGCTGACGGAAACACGTGTCAGCTCCGCGTTGGCACAGGTGTCACTCATCCAATGGGCGAGATGCGCCTATGATATGTTGACACGTGGGCCAGCCCAAAAGTGGCCCATAAAGTTTAAATGGGCCGACCCAACTAAAGGCCCACAAGATTTTGCGGTCCATAATGGGCCATCCCAGCAAAAGGCCCACGAGATTTTGCATATCATAATGGGCCGGCCTAGCTAAAGGCCCACGATATTTTGTGGGCCATAATGGGCCGGCCCAGCTAAAGGCCCGCGAGATTTTGCGGACCATAATGGGCCGGCCCAGCTAAAGGCCCATCATTCTCAGTTAAGGCCCGTACGGCTAGTGTCAAATCAGCCCGTCAACGGCCTGTCCTAAACTTGTCATCATCGCGACCCATGGTCACTTCTGGCCCGTTAACAGTCCGCTAAGTATATGGTCCGAATTACGGCCTGTATTTCCGGCCTGTTAAAGGTCCTGCTTCATTTGGGCCCATTTACAGGCCATTGAAACTTTCGGCCCATAAACGACCGTGAAGGATTTGGGTCATATTCGACCATGTTTGACATTCAGCCCGTTAGAGGCCCACTATAGATTTGGGCCACTTTCGGCCTGTTGTGATTTTCGGCCTGTTAACGTTGGATGAAATCCATGGGCCATATGTGGCCCAACGTCACACCGGGCCCATTAACGGCCCATATAAAAATGACGATAATCTAGCCCGACCGAACTTCCGGCCTGTTAAAGGCCCGTGTATTAGGTCGGTGCATTTACGGCCCATCCAAATTTCGGCCTCTGAAAGATCCGCATCGTAAATGGGCCCAATCTCACTTTCGGTCTTTTAAAGGCCCATGTTTTTTATGGGCTCGAGATACTTACACTTGTAAACGGCCTATTGTTACTGAGGGCCCCAATTATGTTTAGGCCTGTTAAAGGCCCACTATGGGCACAGGCCTACCAGAAAAATATGGAATCTTATGCTGATTTAGGCCCAGATATTTTTAGTGGGCTACATGTAAATTTCGGCCCATAATCGGTTTTAGCCCAATTGGAATGGGCCCGACGAATGTTGACATGTTGGGCTCCTACGAATCTTTCGGCCGAATACATTACTAAGATAAACCTACACTATACAAAAATAGCATCGTAATTATTACAGCCTTTGGCAGCATCAGAAATGATGTATCACAACAAAAGGCCTGTTGGCATAAAGTTTATAGTCCTTGCAGATAAAAGCACCATCAGATGTATAGAAGCACAGATCATTTGACCTGAGTGCTAATGTTTCAGGCTGTAGCATCTGATGGAGCAGCACGATCTTCACCTTTTTCCGCCATTGCTCTTGAACAACGAAGTGAATGTCTGATAGTCTGGTTTCCAAACCATTCATATCTTGACGACATTTGTCAACCACTATTCTTGTTTCCAAAACAACGTCCATTAGGGATTGGACTTGTGTCTGGAGCACAGATAAATCACTCTGTCTAGCAGGAAGATTTTGTTTAGTAGGTGATTTGGACGAGGTTACCTTGACAACCAACCCAGAATTACACAGGATGGTGCTTTTTGCATTGTTAGTGGAGAGATACTGACGCAGTGCAGCAAGAGGTGACATTGTGCCTATGGTAGCCTCGTCACCTTCAGGTGGTTGTGGCTGTTCAATCATTTTTTCCATAGCTTCCTGAAAGTTTGAACTTGTACATTAGTGTACCAGATAAGTTACTAATGAGACAAAACAAACAAAGTAGGTTACACGTTAATACATAACTTATTTTGGTGAACTACTGTAATACATTAGCATGTATTGTAGTGCCAACTACATAATAAAATCACTTTCGGAACATATTTCCATGTAGCATGCCTACTGTATTGTCTATTTCCTCACATTCGTTGACATCTAAGGATAAAGAGACATGGTTTAAAGTAGGATGAACATAGTATGACATCATTCATATCATGGGAAAACAGATATAAAACAAACAGGCTATTTTATCATTGTGTGCGCACGTGAACATAACAACTAGAATACAGATCAAGACCAAAAGAATATCCTTCATCTCTTTTAAACCATGTAATGTGAAAAGATACGTTAAGATAACTGTGTATAAAAGTGAACAGAGTAACTGACATTGGCTGCAAACCAAGTAGTTAAATGAACACATCACGGTACCAATCAGTTCAAAGGCAGGAGGAGTAAGGACTTACAACAGCGGCTTGAACTAGTGTGCTCATGCCCTTCATCTTGCTGGTGTGGCAATCCTTGAAGATTTGCACTGCATTCGGTTCAGGTTCTTTTTGGTCCGCACAGGCTTTCCTCTGTATTTGGAACAAGTCAATATAGATACGATAATATGGCACAGAAAAAAGAAGGAAGTAGCAGCTATTTACAAGAGCCTCGCAGAGTGCAATATAGCTACGAGATCCTGTTGTCTGTTGGAATTTCACTTTAGAATGGTTGGTCTTGTTCTTCATACAGTTAGCCTAGAAGAAGATACACTTGTAAGGCACATACATAAATACAAGTTCAATATGTGGTCTGATCAAATACATATAGCCTACCTGATACTTTGGATCAGACCAGTGTTTAATGAAGGTTGTCCAGTCTTCATCTGTAATATATTCCACTGGAGATGTTTGGGCGATTTCATTGTTAGCCTTGCCTTCAAAGTGAGATTTTCTATGGTGGTACCGATACTGTCGCAGAACAGACTGAAAAACATGAGTGCATGCTTGTTTAGTTGCATCATCTTTCGGATCCAACTTGAACCTCATCTGTTGAAAAAAGAATGTGAGTCTTATTAGGAGGATGCTAGAAAGTATGGGACAAAGCAAGACAATATTACTAATTGTGATGAATAACATTACTTACGGATAAATGGTCAACGAAGGTTTTAAACTGGGTATTGGCTTTCTCATTCCTGTACTGGATCCACGTTGGGAGGATACGAGCATGACACCTAACGGCAACGGATGCCTCTGATACTAACTTGCCTGACTCTGTAGCATCACGTGGCCTTTTTAAACCTGCCTCAAAATGGATCTCCATTCTTCCTCCCTTAGATTTTGTTAATCTGTCAAGCATTATCCCTGATGTCTGTTTCCGCTTGCGTCGTGGTGCTAGTTCAACAACGAATATGGAAAGTGTTAGTGTACATCAAACTGTGAGAGTACATATAAAGGAGCATGCAACTGCAACTCGACTCGGTCAGGTTCCGTCTTGGTGTTGATGCTCATGAGGTTCTGATCTTGCCAAGTCCTGTTGTGTCAGCAGTGCTTCAGAAGTAGTGTTAGGCGTGAAGGCAGCTTGGGAACTGGCCAGTTCCGGAGCAAACAAACGAGTAACTCATTGAGATCCTGGCACAGTTGAAGCGGATGCTGCAGCTGGTGGAGCAGGTGATACTGTGTTTGTAGATTTAGCCGGTGGACTTGGACCTTCTACTGCACTCACTACAAAAAAAAGACACATCCGTGACATTTTGGGCCGAACGAAAAAAATTTCTATCATACATATGACACTTCTATGACGATAATTGTGACAAAACCCGGTATCATCATAGATGTGGTGGGCTCCTACTTCTATGACAAAAAATCATGACAGAAAATGGGCTTTTCGTCCTGGGCGGGCCGGAGACGCAGCTGCATGACATTCTTTGGGCCGTCCATGACGGAAAAAACCGTGGTAGAAGCGAGGGGGAGGAAAATTTCGGGGAGTTCCCGGTTACGGTGGGAGGTCGGGGGCCGAGCGATGCGCGTTTCTCTCATACACGTACGCGCGTGTGTGCGAGGCGTTGGCTCTAACTGAACCCGAGCGAGGCGTTGGGCTCTAACTGAACCCGAGCGATTGCACTGCAGGCTACGCGTTACTGAACCCGAGCAACCGATCGATGGCTGCAAATTGAACCCGATCGAGTGATTCCTTCGCTACTGCTGCTAACTGAAGCCGATCAATTGGATGAACGGTGAGCGTTGCGGGGGGAGGGTTGGATGAACAGTGAGCGGTGGCGTTGCCTCTGGATGAACAGGACCCCGTGGTGTGGAGGGCTGGATGAACAGTAGACGGTGGAGGGGTGCCCGTGGAGGGGTGGTTGAACAGGACCCCGTGGTGTGGAGGGCTGGATGAACAGTAGCCGGTGGAGGGGTGACCGTGGAGGGGTGGTTGAACAGTAGCCGGTGGAGTAGCACACGATGGAGGCTGAATGAACAGGAGCCCGTGGAGGCTAGAGGAGGTCGACGGTAGCCCGTGGAGGCTGGAGGAGGTCGACGGTGGAGATGAACAGTATCCTGTGGAGTCCCGTTTTGCGGTATGCCACACCCCTCCCGATGAACAGGATCCCCCGTTTCGACCGTAGGAGGTCCGTTTCGTCCGTTTTGCAGTACGCCACACCCCTCCCGATCAATAGGACCCCCGTTTCGACCGTAGGAGGTCCGTTTCATCCGTTTTGTGGTACGCCACACCCCTCCCGATCAACAGGACCCCCCCGTTTCGACCGTAGGAGGTCCGTTTCCTCTGTTTTGCGGTACGCCAGACCGCTCCCGATCAACAGGACCCCGTTCCGAACGTAGGAGGTCCGTTTCCTCCGTTGTGCGGTACGCTAGGCCTCGTTTCCATCGCCTGTTCCGTCCAAGCCCTCCCGATGAACACGACCACGCATTCCGTTCCGACCCAGCCGGTTGGCTCCCACGCGTTCTGTTGCCTCCCGATGAACACGACGCATTCCGTTGCCTCCCCATGAACATGACGCATTCCATTGCCTCCCCATGAACACGACGACGACGCTGTTTCTCCGTTCCGACCCAGCCATGTACACGAGCCCTGGCTATACGTATGCGCGAGTAGGCGTTCGAGACCCCGCCCGTATGTACACATACGTGGCCGTATTTTCTTTCTTGCACCCTGGCCGCTGTACGTACGTGTACATGCTACGTGCGCGCCTCTACTACGACACGTACGCGCCTCTACTATGACACGTGCGTGCCTCTACATCCACCAGTATATATGTACGTACACGTTCGCGACCAGAATGACAACGCTACGTACGCTTCGACCAGGTGGGTCCCGACCGTCACGCACTTCCTTGCATGCGAAGATGTAGCTGGTGAGTCCCAGCAGTCAGGGGGGCGAATCGTTTTGTTTTTGCCCGGACGCACTTCTTTGCGTGCGAAGATGTAGCTGGTGGGTCCCAGCAGTCAGGGGGAAACGTTTTTTTTCGCGAAATACGGTGGCCCGTCTGGTGGGTCCCCGCTGTTAGGTGGAGGAATCATTATTTTGCGCGTAATAAGGCGGCACTTCCTTGTTGCGGCCGTGGACCCAGCTGTCAGCCTCTCCACGTACAGTCCACGTTTGATGGAAGTCGTTCCTTGACCACGTTGACCACGCCGCGCCGAGAGCACCACGGCGGTGGACGACGGCGAGGACTAGGAAGGGGACGACTCAGAGCCGGGGAAGACACAACAGTGGATGCCCACGCGAAGAGGAGTACGAGGGTTCACTGGTTCGGCTGCGGTGTGAGGCTGCTGTGGCCGCAGAATAACAGGGGGTGTGGGTGAGTAGAGGGATGGCCTGGCCAGCGGTGGGAGTAGTAGGGGGCAGTGAGGCCTCCGTGGCTTCACAACCGGCCACGGGAGGCAGGAGCACGCGGCACGATCGGCGCTGGTTTGGGCGGCTGGAGCAAGAAGACCAGAGGTTGAAGAAGCACTACGGCCGTTGGATGAACATCGTACGGTAACAGGAGCTAGAATCGTTCATACTGACTAAGTTGACAAAGCCCTCCGTCCCCGTCAACTTGGTAGGCCCACAAGTCAGCCTCCCACTATGCTGGGTTCCAGCTGGCAGGGGGAGTATTCATTTTTTTTGTGCGTAATAAGGAGGCACTTCCTTGTGTGCGAAGATAGCTGGTGCGTCCGACATGTCAGCGGGGGGCACGTTATTTTTGCGAAATACAGAGGCCCTTCCGATGGGTCCCAGATGTCAGGTGGAGGAATCATTATTTTGCGCGTAATAAGGAGGCATTTCCTTGTGTGCGGCCGTGGACCCAGCTGTCAGCATCTCCACGCACAGTCTACTTCCGATGGTGTCGTTCGTTGACCACGCCGCAAAGAGCGCATCCAAGGTGGTGGACAACGGCGAGGCCCCGGACAACAACGAGCCGGAGATGGGAAGACGCGGGAGTAGATTCGTAGACGGAGAGGTGTACGAGGGTTAACTGGTTCTAGTGCGGTGTGGTTCGGCAGTCGGTGGAGAGAACAGGAGGTGTGGAGGGGTGGAGGGATGGCCTGGCCAACGGTGGAGTAGCGCTTCATAGCGAAGCGTGCTAAGTAGAGCTGCTAGCAGCAGGAGGCGGGAGGTGGCCCCGGCGGCGTTGGAGGAAGAAGACGAGAGATTCAAGAGTGATGCCGGTCGTTGGATGTAAATCCAACGGCTAACATGTCAGAATCATTTGTTGACTAAATTGACAACGACTTGCGTTGGCTTCGACCTATTGGCCCACATTTCAGCCTCCAAAAATGTTGCACGTATTCAACCCATTTTTCCGAATTTACAGTCTTTTTTTGCGCGGTAGAATTTACAGTCAATTTGATCTTTTTTTTGAATTACAACCATTAGCTGGGCTGGTTGAACAAATAATGTAGCGTCCATGCGGCCCATTTATTTTATTTCCTAAAAAATTACAGGCCATTTGCACTTTCTCGAAACACAAGATTTTGCTGGGCTGATTCTAATTATAATGTTGGGTTGGGCCAGCAATGTTATCAAAAAATAAAAAGGGGCTGAGCATTTTGTTATAAATATATTTAAATAATAAGTGATATTATTACATTCGTCCTTAAATCTTACCAAGCTTTTGTACACAATCACTAGGATTTTCGTGCCAAAACAATCCAGGATTTTATTTTTTAAGAAATTATTTTTATAAGTTAATAAGATGTGGGATATTGTTTTCTTACATATGTAAGTATCTGTTGAATATATGATGACAATAAAAATAATATATAATAACATATAAAATAATTTAAATATATATAATATAGTTAGAAGGGAAACGTAAGTTGGACCTGGCGTCCCTATTCTTATATAGAAAAATAGAACAGACCTCTGCGTTTTCTTCAAAAAATTACATAAATTGGGCTGCCAAAAATAAAACCTCGGATGGGAGGTCCATAGGCCGGTCGATACATGACGGCCCTAAGAAAATACAAACAGGCCTATGGACCTCCCATCCGAGGTCGTGGGCTGCGCATGTTAAAAATGAAAGCCTAGACGGGGCAGCCCAAAACCACGTCCAACACTTGCCAAAACTTCGTCCCTCGTTTTCTCTGTGTTTCGCACACTCGACATTGTGTGGGCATTTTGACTGTGCATCATATGAAGATGTGCTATGCATGAATGTTGATCAGCATGATGTTAACTAGCTGGTAGTTCCATTTTCGACCATGAATAAAACTTCCAACATGATGTTAACCCTGTTTGAAAAGGCCGTGTTAATATAAATGCTCTGCCTCTGAAAGTTGCAGTTTCTTATCTGAAACTGAACTTGCAGTTTCTTATCTGAAACCGAAACTTGCAGTTTCTTCTCTGAGAATCACATTGTCTGCACTTTTATACTCCGAT
Organism: Aegilops tauschii subsp. strangulata; assembly: GCF_002575655.3. NCBI lineage: Eukaryota > Viridiplantae > Streptophyta > Magnoliopsida > Poales > Poaceae > Aegilops > Aegilops tauschii. Next base: position 311,801,680 of record NC_053036.3, read on the forward strand.
CAAACTACATTTTTTAAGTGCTAAAAATAGATCTCTAGAATTCATAAAATACTTAATATGCTCAATACTACAAATCTGAAATTCAAAAGACATTCATATCTGAAAGTACTCTCAAAATACACAACACAAAACACAATTCACAACCTGCAAATGCTGACAACCCTAAGCTCCTCCTGACAATTCACAACCTACCTGACTATTGGACTGGGGGGGCAGGCCCCTCCTATTCCTCGGCGGCAGATAGCCGCCCCGTGAGACGATGTGAATGGCGAGGGGGACGATGGCGGGGAAGCGTCGTCGGGCCAACTGCTTTTCTCCTCTTGCAGTTGGGTTCGGTCGACGAAGACTCCACCGGCTCGCTCTGGCAGGACACCCTCACAAACGGCGCCCTGTAGATGCTCGATCCTTCAATCTCTGGTGGATGCTCCATCTGGGATCGATACTCCCACCACCGCTCCCTCACGATCGGATTCGGTGAATCTGTGCTCCATGGCCCAGAGGAGCAGCTCTATGTACTCCGGCGCGACTCCCTCCGGGAGTATCGCCGCCTTTTCGCTCTGTTGCAGATATTTGGCCATGGATGTCGCCGTCGCCGCTAGTTGGTCCTTGTTGTCAAACCAAGACTGTATCTCCAACATTCTAGCTAGCTTCACAGGGTCGCCCTCTGCGATCCTCACGTATCGGTTGTACTCCTCCATCGATCTACTTCTCCACATCACCTTCACTTGCCGGCGGTGGTTTTTGAATGGAAGAGGAGAGGAGCAGCGCTGGTTTTGGATTAGAATGGGAGAGGAACGACGTTGGTTTTGGACTGGAACAGCAGAGGAGGGGCGGTGGTTTTTAAATGGAAGAGGAGAGGAGTGGCGCTGCATTTAGATTGGAACAGGAGAGGAGCGGCGGTGGTTTAAGAGGAGAAGAGCGGCGCTAGTCTTGGGAGTATTTTTTTGTTGTTTTGCGTATTTTGGGTCAAAGTTTGACCACGTACTGTATTTGACAAGCAAAATGTGAATGCATGTCAGCAAAAATTGTATCGTTTGGTTCGTATCTGAATGTACTTTCAAATTATATTATTTTTGCAACGTATAACATATATTTATGTGCAAAAATGATGGTCACTTATGACCCGGAATAGAAGGGAGACTAGTTAATGTGGGGTCGCTTTCTTAATTGAACGGTAAATTGATTTTGATTTTGATCCAGTCACAGTGCGCCGGCCCTCTCGTCCAATCCTAAATCGCTGCCACACGCTCCTCTCCCTCTTCTCCATTGCAAAACCACCTCCTCTCCTCTCCGTCATCTCCATTCCAAAACCACCGTCTCGCCTCTCCCTCTTCTGATCTTCTCCATTGCAAAACCACCTCCTCTCCTCTCCATCATCTCCATTCCAAAACCACCGTCTCGCCTCTCCCTCTTCTGATCTTCTCCATTGCAAAACCACCTCCTCTCCTCTCCATCATCTCCATTCCAAAACCACCGTCTCGCCTCTCCCTCTTCTCTATTGCAAGACCACAGTCTCTCCTCCCATCTTCCAAAGCTAGCACCAGACCACTCAGAAGGACATCTATGGAGAGGATGCAGCAGCGAAACAGGCAGATCACCGGCGGTGACCAGGCAAAGTTAGCCAGGTTGAAGGAGATCCTTAGTTGGTTTGACAATGAGTGGGAGATTTCAAGGACGGTGCGGGCCATGTGGCAATGTATGCGAAAGAGCGAGACGGCGGCGATGTACATGTACTCCTCGGCGGTAGTCACGCCGCAGTCCTCCGAGTTCATCAAGTATCTCCTTTGGGCGATGGAGCAGACAGATTCGCCCGAGGCGACAGTCAGGCGGAGGTGGTGGGCGTACAGGTCGAAGGTCGAGCACCTAGAGGATAACGAATCGATCGAGTATGGTGTGCCGTTCGTGAGGGTGCAGAGCCAGCCGGAGCCACAGGAGTATTCGTTCTCCCACCGCAAGAGGAGGCCGGATGGCGCGACGTCGCTTCCCTGCCGTTCTGCACGGTTCCCTCGACGCTCGCCTCGTTTCAAAGGCGGCGGTAGGGTTTAAGGTAAGCTTCGCACTAACCTAATCTTCCACCTGCTCATGCTTACAATCAGTGTGACAGCTAATGAAAATCATGCTTACAATCATTCTCCGAGTACTACGCCAATCACCCTAAACTAGCTATGGACCTTTGGGTCAAACATGTGACACAGTGTACAAATAAAGAAAAATAGATTGGTGCTTCTTTCAGAAAAGACTACTCCCTAGAAAACTACCAATATAAGCTACCAGTATTTGGTTAGATGATTTGCTGCCGAGAAAGATCCATCCACAGAGAGTGCCACACATCCCATTGGTGGTGGTGGATGCCAATGGGTGCATGCAACATGGTTGGTGTCAGTAATTTTTACTTGGCACACCTCGCACTCTGCATATATGCCGGTTCCATACATACATTTGTGCAGTTCCACCAAAATGCAGATGAATAACCCTGTTTGCATAGATAATGAAAAAGCGTGATTACATTATAGTGGCACTAGTTGATGAAACACACAAAATAAATAGAAGAAAATATTGCGATAGTATCATAGTATGCCATGCTTCGAGGGCGAGATGGGCCCTGCGACGCCTCATACGGTATGCCTCATACTGGACATCGTCCCATGTCTCCCAGATACACCTTCTGCCAGTGATGAACATCAGTGTACAGTGGTAGTACAAGGAGGCGCCTTGAGACATTCAAATCTCTATTTTTGTACATATCAACTAAAATTAAGCACCCCAGTTTGCAGAAACGCTTAAACATTAACAATAGGACTAGTTGATGAAACATACATTAACAAAGAGAAGCACTTTCTTTATCTACATTGGAAATGAAATGATAGAGATGACACTCGCTCTATTTTAACTGTATTATTACTTCATTTTATCAGTGACACTAGGGTCGAGCAGGTGGCAAACGAGGTGTACCGTGCGTCGCAAGGATGGAGGCCGGGGGTGCTTAGACTGGGATGCTGAAGCTGGGTCTTTCAGTCACCAACATGGATGATTCAATTCATGGGACCTTTTGGTGCAGTTCACCTAAAATGAAGCAATGTCCCGTGAGCTAGCAGCTTCTTCTTCAATTTTTTTTAAGAAAAGGGCTCCAGCCCCAGTTCCATTTCCATCAGAAAACGAAACCCACAGAGCTTATTCTTCATTAGTTGCAATAAAATTGAGCAACATCAAGGTTGGTTGTGAGGCTCCTGGAATGCTCAACTATAATTTGGATATCATTTGTGTAGTTCAACTAAGATCGAGCGTGAAATGTATATCTCTGTTTGCACAAAAAAGGTGGAAAGGAGGGTGACTAACAAGTGATGAAACATGCATCAAATGAAAAGAAGCATGTTCCTTATCTGAATGGCAATCCTACAAGGACAATAGCAATTTCTAAAGCATTGGCATTGCTAGATATTAGTGTGGGCATTAGGATTAACTATGACAACCGTTAAATACGACATTACTTTGGGCACGGGAGAGTAGGCGGACCAGGACAGTTGCATTTCTATCAAAAAGAACCAACTTATCTTAATGGGAAATTTTAGCAGGACATGTAAGGAAGTGCCATTGATTCATATTACTGGAGGCATTACATTGAAAACAACATTGGTTTAACGTGTCCTTACTTTTAATAGTGCGACTGCTACATTTTACCAGTGGAATTACATAAGAGTGGCTCGAGGCAACAAACATCAGAACAGGATATCTGGGTTGGTCCCATTTTTGTTCGGTATAGCCACCTTATACTGTGTGAGGCTAGCAAATCTAGTGCTGGACTTACTCTGTTGACTTGTCCCCCAGTCCCCACTTTCTTTCCTTTTTCAACCAATAGATCGGGTTTATATTGAGTTTGTACTGTGTTTCCCTTTATTTCCCTATTAGACCTAGAGACCAGTAGGATAGCCAGTATCTGCTACTTTTCGCCCCCATTATTTCCTCTTTCGACCAAGTCCTAGATTCAGGTAACAAATCCTCCCCCACCCCCACCCCCTTTCTTCCTTGTTTGAACCAAGTAGTACTAGATTCAAGTGCATGAACTAGTTTTACCTCTTAAACGTAAAATAATTAGGTGGTTTTCGAACAGCCGATCGATCCTATCTACGAGGGGGCCTGAGAAATAGTAAAAGATACAAATGCAGCGACGTCAGGAGCTCGGGAAGTAGAGCAAGGCCGGTTTCGAAGAAAGTTATTACTGATGGTCGCCGGGATGTCACTAGGTGGGTGGCAGGAGGCCGGATCTGCCCACACTACGGCAGCGAGGAAGAAGGGGTCGAAGGCCCTCCCTCGCCGGCGGTGCTTGGGAGAGAACGGCAAGGCAGGCTGATCGGGACACGCCCAGCAGTCGGTAAGAGCCTTCGCCGAGGACGACCGCGTGAACGTTGCACCTTCTCACCTTCCCCGGCGGAGAGGATCCGGCTGGATCTGTGACCAGCGGTGAGCAGAGAGAGAGAGAGTGTGTGTGGCCACCGCTGTCGTGTTTAGATCTGGACAGGCTGAGACAGTGTGAAGAGAGCAACACTAGTAATGTCGGAGTAAATAGCCACGGGTAGCCTAACCGACTGCCCCTGGCTCTTCAGAAAATTATCAGGCCATTTGGGCCTTCAAGCATTTCAAGCATTGGGCCGCCTTCCCTGCCCGGCTGCCTCTGAAGGCGACCCAGCCTTAGGAGGCGACCCAGCCTCAGCAGGCGACCCAGCCTCAGCAACCTCACCCAAGGATAACCACGGGGTGGCCGACTCCAGGAAGCCGGCCATAGAGGATGCCGACTTCCCAGAGCCGGCCACGAAGAACGCCGACTCCAAGAAGCCGGCCAAGACCGCAACCACCAAAACTACACCCACATAACGGTGACAAGACGGGGTATGGCCACAGTGCGGCCCACTACCCCCGAAGCCCGAGGCAGGCATGGCCACAGGATGCCGTACGGGACGGCCATCTCCTGTCTGGCTCGACACTGTAGCCATGCTGGCCTCAACGTCACCCACGACAGATGCCAGTACGGCCCACGGGCGGCGGGCCCCTTTAGCCAGAGATAAAGGCGAAGGCGGCCCGGCCTCCCCCAGTCGGCCAAGGGCGTAGCCGGCCCACAGAAGCCGGCTACCCCCTCCCTCGAAGCATGCGCCACATTAAGGAGACAAGACGAGGTAAGGCTACAGTGAGAGCCCTCGAGGCGGCACACTGTAGCCACGCTCACCTCGACGAAGCCCTCGTCATCAGGGATGAGGCTACAGTAAGCAGCCGCCGACAAGACCCTAGGCGGTGGGGCCGGCCTGTCGACCAAGAGGCCAGTAGCCGGCGGGACCCAACGGCCGGCGGAGAAGCCGGCGAGCGTAGACACTGACGGCTGGGACCAGCGCCCAGCCGGATTACAATTGTACCCCCGGGGGGTAGGCCTATATAAACCCCCCGGGGCATCCATGCAAAGGGTTGGCTTCTTAGAGTTACACACACGCCATAGAGAGAGGGAAGCAAGAGCTTGCCTTGCTCTTCTTCTCCCTTGAACCCAACAGCTCTAGGAGCATTTGTAGCTACTCTTTCCGATCTAGTGATCATGCGGAGACCCCGCAGAGCAGGACTAGGGGTGTTATCTCCTCGGAGAGCCCCGAACCTAGGTAAGATTCGCCGGCGTGCATGTCTTCGCCTCATCCCGTTTCCAGGAACCGGCGACGTCTTACTGGCACCCACCATGATAAGCCACCCGTTGGCATATGTCGCACCTACCACCCGACATTTGGCGCCCACCGTGGGGCAGGTGCACCGTCGTCCGGAGACCTGTTCTGGACGGGAACCCTCTTCCTCCCCTGCGAGCGCAGCCAGCCTATTGCGCCCGATGGCGTTTGCCTCGACGCGCTGCAAGGTGTCGACGACGCCTGCGCGGCGAGCTACCTTGCCGATCTTCTCGGCGAGACTCGCATCTCCGACGAGCCTGCGTCCGACGCAGGCACGGACTACCCCGAGAGCCGCCTTGTCAGCCTCCTCGACCAGCTTCACGTCTCTAGTGAGCCTGCTGCAGATGTGGAGTCGGTTGGCTCCACCGACCCGATGCTCGTCGACTCCGACACGGCGTTGCTCGACGCCTACCCCTCCGACGTGGTGGTCTTCGATGATCCTCTCCCTCGAGCTGACAGCGGCAGCAACGCTGTCACCGAAGTGTTGGTCATCGGCCACGTCGACAACTCGGTCGAGAATGCCCACGACGCCCTGCAAGAGGCGATGCACGACCTCTCCGTCCCCATCCCGGCCGACGCCGACGCCGAGACCCTGGAGGCACGTCGCCTCGCCCTCATCGCGGAGGGCCAGAAGATAGCCTCCATGAGACGCCTCACCGAGGCCCACCAGCGCGAAGTCGACCGCGCCGCCTTCGGTACGCTGCCGCCTCGCGGCGCGAGCCGAGCCGGCTTCGTCCAGAAGCGCGGCGCGGCTATTGCCAGCATGCTGGGGGCAGATCGCCCCGTCTACGCCACCCCGCTCGAGAATCTATGAGCCGCTCAGGCGGCCGCAGAAGAGCTCAATGGGCTGGGAGCCGATGAGCTCCCCTACATGACAAGACGGATCCAGCAGCTGATCGACGCGGCTGCAGAACGGCACGAAGCCGGCGCCCGTGCTGATAGTCATCCCCCGCGCCGAGAGCACGCCGCGACGTCCCGCTCGCCGACTGCGAGCGGCGCCCGCCAGAAGAAAGACAAGGAGCCGGCTGCTAGCCGCAGCCGGACTCGTATCACCATCGAGCGAGACGCGGAAGGCCGCCCTCAAGCGGTCGAGCGCCAAGGAAATCTTCCTCCTCCCCCGCCTCGAAGAGAAAGACGTCTCACCCCGCCGCCTATCACGCACCCGACTCTTGGCGACCGACTAGGCCGCCGAGAAGGAGTCAGCGAGAATGACGCCCGCCACCGGATCGACCACCTTGCTCGATCCCTGGCTCTAGAAGAAGAAGACGCTATCGGCCCGCCATGCTTTGGCCCCCGCATCCGAGACGAGCCGTTCCCCAAAGGGTTCTCGCTCCCCAGAGACACGCCCAAGTACAACGGCTCAGTGAAGCCGGAAGATTGGCTCATCGACTACTCCACTACTGTCAGCATAGCCAACGGCAATCGGCGCGTAGCCGTGAAGTACGTCCCCCTCATGCTGCAAGGCACGACGCGCACCTGGCTCAACAGCCTCAAGCCCTACAGCATCAACAGTTGGCTGGACTTCACGGAAGTCTTCGTCCGCAACTTCACCAGCACCTACAAGCCGCCTCCCAAGCCTCGCCAGCTCTCCCTATGCGTCCAAGGACCCAACGAGCCGACCCGCGACTACCTCACGCGGTGGGCCGAGCTCCGCAACTCCTGCGAGGGAGTACACGAGGTCCAGGCCATCGAATACTTCACCGCCGGGTGCCGAGAGGGCACCCTCCTCAAGCACCGACTCCTCTGCGACGAGCCGGCTACCCTCGACGAGTTGCTGGTCATCGCGGACAAGTACGCCACGGCTGACTCCTCGATGAAAACCGAGCTCCGAGTGGACGCCTCCGGGAAGGTGATTGCTCCGGCTCCCAAGACGCCGGCTGGCGACTCCAATCGGCGCCCTTACCAGAACGATCACAAGCGCAAGGCCCCCATGCCGACTTCCACCAGTCGGCAGGTGGCCACAGTTGAAGATGAGCAGCCCGAAGAGCGGCCTGCTCCCAAGAAGAAGGGTGGTAGTCCGGCTTGGCAGCCGGCTTTCTCTTACGAGCAGACTCCCGACGCCCCCTGCAAGTTCCACAGCGGCGCGAAGCCGTCCAACCACAACACCCGAAAATGCCACTGGCTCACCCGAATCTCCAAGGGCGAAGGGTTGTTGCCGCCTCCGCCTCCCGGCCCGCCGCCTCCAGCCCCCCAGCAGCCGGCGGCTCGGCCGGCAGTCAGAGCCATCCAAGATGAGTTCCCTGAAGAATACGCCGCCTACGTCGTCTTCACCAGCCAAGCCGATGACAAGCGTAGTCGGCGCCGTCAGCATCAAGAGGTCAACGCAGTCGCCTCTAGCGCTCCTGAGTTCATGCACTGGTCAGAGAAGCCAATCAGCTGGAGCCAGGCCGACCACCCAGAGGTGATGCCATCCCCTGGCTCCTATGCACTGGTCTTGGATGTCACCCTCGCGACGGAGAGGCGAGCTGCCCGATTCTCCCGCGTCCTGATAGATGGCGGAAGCAATATCAATATACTGTACCGCGATACCATGGAGAAGCTGAACATCAAGGCGAAGCAGCTTATGCCAAGCCGAACCGTGTTCCATGGTATCGTCCCCGGCTTGTCGTGCTCCCCAATCGGCAAGATTAAAATGGATGTACTCTTCGGAGACAAAGATCATTTTCGCCGAGAAGCGATCTGGTTCGAGGTAGTGGATTTGGAGAGCCCCTATCATGCTCTGCTTGGCCGACCTGCTCTGGCCAAGTTCATGGCTGTGCACCACTACGCCTACCTGAAGATGAAGATGCCGAGCTCGAAGGGGATCATCACGGTAGCCGGCGATTACAAGAAGTCCATCGAGTGTGCCATGGCCAGTAGCCGGCTGGCTGAGTCCCTCGTGGTGGCAGAAGAGAAGAAGATGCTGGAGCGGGTTGTGGCCATGGCCAGCAAGCAGCCGGCCCTGTCCTCGAACCCCAAAGATTGTGATGCACAGGGCTCGTTCCAGCCAGCCAAAGAGACGAAGAAGATACCTCTGGACCTAGAGAATCCGGCGAGGTTTGCCGTCATAGGGGCAAACTTGGACAGTAAATAGGAAGGCGAGCTCGTCGACTTCCTCCGTGAGAATTGAGACATTTTTGCATGGTCCCCAAAAGACATGCCGGGTGTCCCGAAGGATTTCGACGAGCACAAATTACATGTCCGAGCTGACGCGAAGCCGGTCAAGCAGCCCCTCCGCCGACTGTCAGAAGAGAAGCGAAGAATCGTAGGAGAAGAGATAGCCCGGCTCCTTGCCGCTGGCTTTATCATGGAAGTGTTCTTTCCAGAGTGGCTTGCCAACCCAGTTCTGGTATTGAAGAAGAATAACAAGTGGCGTATGTGTATAGACTACACCAACCTGAACAAGGCCTGCCCCAAGGATCCGTTTGCTCTGCCACGGATTGACCAAGTGATAGACTCCACAGCCGGATGCAAGCTTTTGAGTTTTTTGGATGCCTACTCAGGGTACCATCAGATCAAGTTGGACCCAGCTGACCGCCTGAAGACTGCCTTCATCACACCATTTGGAGCTTTCTGCTACCTGACTATGACATTCGGCTTGAGGAATGCCGGTGCCACTTTTCAGCGTTGCATGCAGAAATGCCTCCTGAAACAACTCGGCAGAAATGCCCACGTCTATGTAGATGATATTGTGGTGAAGACAGAGAAGCGCGGCACCCTGCTGGAAGACCTCAAAGAAACATTCGCCAACTTGCGCCGATTCCAAATCTAGCTCAACCCCGAGAAGTGCGTGTTCGGAGTACCAGACGGCCAGCTGCTAGGCTTCCTGGTCTCCGAACGCGGCATCGAGTGCAACCCCGTGAAGATCAAGGCCATCGAGAGGATGGAGATTCCCACCAAATTGCGAGATGTGCAGAAGTTCACCGGGTGCTTGGCCTCCCTGAATCGCTTTATCAGCCGACTAGGAGAGAAGGCTCCCCCCTTGTACCGACTCATGAAGAAGTCCACTCACTTCGAGTGGAATGACCAAGCCTACCAAGCCTTCCATGAGTTGAAGAAAATGCTGACCACTCCGCCTGTCCTGGCAGCGCCGACTGAAAAGGAGCCCATGCTCCTCTACATCGCCGCGACTAGCCGAGTGGTCAGTACTATTGTTGCGGTCCAGCGCCCGGAAGAAGGCCGAGCCTAGCTAGTCCAAAGGCCGGTGTACTATCTAAGCGAAGTGCTATCCAGCTCAAAGCAGAACTACCCGCACTACCAGAAGATGTGCTATGGGGTGTACTTCGCCGCCAAGAAGCTGAAGCCCTATTTCCAAGAGCATCCCATCACGGTCGTGTGCACCGCCCCGCTCGCCGAGATCATAGGCAGTCGGGATGCATCCGGCCGGGTGGCTAAATGGGCCATTGCACTGGCGCCATACACGATCTTCTACCAGCCCCGCACCGCCATCAAGTCCCAAGCATTGGCCGATTTCCTCGTCGACTAGGCTGAGACCCAGTACTTACCGCCGGCTCCCGACTCTACCCATTGGCGGATGCACTTTGACGGGTCCAAGATGCGCACCGGTTTGGGAGCCGGCATCGTCCTCACCTCTCCCAAAGGCGACAAGCTCAAGTACACGCTGTAGATCCACTTCGCTGCCTCCAACAACGTGGCCGAGTACGAGGCGCTCGTACATGGGCTCCGGCTAGCCAAAGAGCTCGGCATACGCTGGATCCTGTGTTACGGCGACTCAGACTTGGTGGTCCAGCAGTCGTCTGGCGACTGGGACGCCAAGGACGCGAACATGGCGAGCTATCGATTCCTCGTCCAGCAGATCAGCGGCTACTTCGAAGGGTGCGAGTTCCTTCACGTGCCAAGGGCCGACAACGACCAAGCAGATGCCCTAGCACGGATCGGCTCCACCCGACAAGCCATACCGACTGGCGTCTCCCTCCAGCGCCTCCTCAAGCCGTCCATCAAGCTGTCTCCAGAGTCGGACTCAGTCTTCGTACCGCCTGTGCTAGATGCAGCCGGATCCGACTGGAGGAACCCCGCAGGCGGCACGAAGATTCCGACAACTGGCCCGGGGACTGCCGTAGTCGCACCCGGCCCGGGGACTGCAGCAGTCGGCCCGGGGACTGCAGCAACGCAAGAAGCGGTGGCCGACCCCAATTCCACGCCACCCAACCCACCCACCCGAGTCATGGTGGCTACACTAACAGAAGAAGAAGTCACGGCTCCATCTTGGGCCCAGCCCATCCTCAGATTCCTAGTCAGCAGAGAGCTGCCGGCTGATGAGGTTTCAGCAAGACTAGTGCAACGACGAGCCGGAGCATATGCAATAATCAACAGAGAGCTTGTGAAGCGCAGCGTCACTGGAGTCTTCCAGCGTTGTGTCGAGCCAGAAAAAGGAGTGGCAATCCTCAAGGATATCCACCAAGGCGAATGCGGCCACCACGCAGCCTCAAGATCACTTGTGGCCAAGGCTTTCCGCCATGGTTTCTTTTGGCCGACTGCCTTGGAAGATGCCAAAGAGATAGTCAGGAGCTGCAGAGGATGCCAAGTTTTCAGTTCCAAGCAACACCTGCCGGCTTCTGCACTCAAGACCATTCCCCTCACCTGGCCCTTTGCCGTCTGGGGACTGGACATGGTGGACCCTTTCAAGACAGCCAGCGGCGGCCTGACACATCTACTTGTCGCCGTGGACAAGTTCACAAAGTGGATCGAAGCGAAGCCGATCAAGAAGCTGAACGGGCCGACTGCTGTGACATTCATCACTGACATCACTACTCGGTACGACGTGCCGCACAGGATCATCACCGACAATGGCACGAACTTTGCCAAAGGAGCACTGGCACGTTTCTGTGCGACACAGGATATCCGACTAGACTTAGCATCCATTGCCCACCCGCAGTCAAACGGCCAGGTCGAGCGAGCAAATGGACTCATCCTCTCCGACATCAAGCCCCGACTGGTTGTGCCACTGGAGCGCTCGGCCGGCTGCTGGCTTGACGAGCTGCCGGTTGTCCTCTCGAGTCTGTGCACTACACCCAACAAGTCAACCGGCTTTACTCCATTCTTCCTTGTATATGGTGCCGAGGCTGTCATCCCAACAGACATCGAGTTCGACTCGCCTCGGGTCACCATGTACACGGAGGCAGAGGCCAAGGAAGCAAGAGAAGACGGCGTCGACCTACTAGAAGAAGGCCGGCTGTTAGCACTCAGCCGGTCCGCCATCTACCAGCAAGGGCTGCGCCGGTACCACAACCGCAAGGTCAAGCCAAGATCCTTCCAAGAGGGCGACCTTGTGCTCCGACTGATCCAGCAAATAGCCAGCCAGCACAAGCTCTCGGCCCCTTGGGAAGGCCCCTTCGTCATCAGCAAGGCACTAGGCAACGACTCCTACTACTTGATCGACGCGCAAAAACCAAGAGCACGCAAAAGAGATGACTCCGGCAAGGAGTCGGAGCGACCATGGAACGCGAACCTCCTGAGAAGATTTTACAGTTGAAAGCAGTATGTACCATGCTACCCTTTTGTATTAAGTACGAACCAACAGGCCCCCTGAACAGTACTCGGGGACTGCCTTCATTTATCTATGAATGACGAGTGTCATATCCATGAATGTATTATTACATTTGATTTCTTGTCTGGCACCGGGTTCGACTAGTCGGCCCGGGGACTGGCCGCCTTGAGCTATATTAAAAGTTCTACCTGAAGTCAGACAAGTAGTGTGCCGGCTCCCGAGTCCTCTCTTGTTGAAAGTCGCAGCTCGAAGAACTGACTGTCCGACTAGCAAGAGACAAGGCAGAAAGGATGCCCACATGAAAAACGGCTAAGGACCAACGAACTTATATAGAAAAAAGACGGCCTCCGAGCACGCTTGCCGGCTGTCAGAACAGCCGGCTGGCCGGCTTCCTAAACACTTAGCTCTAATCCAACAAAGCTAGAGTACTTGCCCTCCCAATTGGCCAAGCACTACTCCAGCAACAGATTGCAGCGCAACTGTCTGTCTGGGGAGGCAGCAACCAAGGGAGGGCGGCAAAGGAAACAGCAGAAGGATGAAAAGCAAAGAACAAGGAAAAGCCAAATGCATGCATAAGTTATATATACATATAAAGCCCCCAACAGGCCGGCAATCGACATTGTTCGAATACACCCCCAGTGGGTGGAATTGTGAAGACTTAACAGAATATTGTTCCAAAAGTGACAAGACGGGAAAACAAAAGATAGCAGACTAAGGCGCGGTGCGGGAGCCAGGCTGGTCGGTGGAGATGGAGTCCTCGGCTGAAGGAGTGGCCGGCTGGCGGGTCTCGGCTTGGTCACCACCAGTGGCAGGCGACGCACCCGCGCGTGACGTGGTGCTGGAGGCGCGGTCAGGCTGGGGCTCGTCGGCCGCTCCACCAGCCGGCTCGGCGTCTTCACCCTCCTCCTCCTCCTCTTCGCCCTCGTCGCGGAGTCGATCTCCCAAACCACTCCTCCGGCTGGGCGACACCATTGTCATATACCTCAGGGGCGAAGACGCTGGTGTCGGTGTAGTCGGCGATCGTCGAAGCCCGCCGGATGATAGCCGGCCGCGCCGGCTCCAGCTCCGTGTCGGCTTGCTACCGCCAGGTAGCCAGCTGGACCAGACTCAGGCCGGGGTACCAGGCCTTGACGAACTCCAGCGCCCGCCTGGCGCCGGACCGAGCTGCCGAGGCCTTCCAGGCTTCAAAGCGACCGACCGCCATCTCCAGCCAGTCGGCAGTCCGACTGGGGGTACGGGGAACCACTTCACCGGGCCAGAGGGCGGCCAATACTTGCGCCCCAGCATGTTGAAGCCGGCGAAGCAGTCGGTGAGCCGGCTGGAGACGGGCCTGGATCGCCAAGAGCTGCTCCTCCAGCGAACGGCCAACGCTTCGTGCAATCTCGAAGCCAGCCTGCCTTCGCGCTTGGCGGCGGGCCTCGATGATCTGGTTGGCGGCGGTAGAATAGCTAGGGAAGTACTCTACGCAAGAAAGAAAGAGAATGAAGAGAAAACACCAAGTCAGAAAACGAGCCAAAAGCGGCAGACGGCAAGAAAGGACGAAGAACTAGGCGGCTTACCGTCAACCAGATCTTCGATCTGACCATAGCCATTGATCAGAGTCTACCTTGCTTCAGCCCAGCCAGCCGCTTCTGTCTCGTACTCGGCCTGGAGGGCGGCTTCGCAGTCCTGCATCGCCTTCAGAGCCGCCTTGTGGCCCTCCTCCTGGTCGGCCAACCTCTTGGCCAGGCGGTCGCGTTCCTGCAGCAAGGCGGCAAGCTCGGCCTCCTTGGCACGAAGGGCAGTCTAAGACTCTCCCAGCTGTGCCCTCAGACCGGCGTTGGCTGCTGCAGGGACGGCAGAAAAAGAAGAAACAATAAGAGGAAGTCGTCAAGGAAGATCTGACCCGACTGCTCAGCAGTCGGCCCGAATCTCGGGGACTACACCCAGTGGGTGCGCTAACGCGCCCCCACGTGAGATAAAGAACAAAGCACTTACCCCGGCTCTCAGTTAGGTCGGCGGTCTTCTGGGTCAGCTCCCGAGCCTGGGAGTTGAAGGCGGGCGCACGAAGATTGTGGTAGTCCTGCAAGATAGGCAGAAGATCGAAGTAAGAACAAGAACAACAAAGCTAAATCTACTAAGAAGTTCCAAGCCGCCTGCTCAGCAGCCGACTCGGAACTCGGGGACTACACCCAGTGGGTGCGCTGACGCGCCCCCACGGAAGAAACCAAGATCAAGAAGAAGCAAGATAAGAAGACTAACCCGGATGGCTGCCCGCGTCACGAGGAATTCGTCGGTGTACTGCCTCAGCGCTGTAGCCTGGGCCTGGAGCCGGGTCCGGACGTCCTGAGCGGCCACGTTCATCACGGCCGTCCCTCCTCCCGGTGTCCACCCCGAGGTGGCGCTGGCCACCTCCACATCCTGGGTCGACGAGCTGGAGCCCGCGGCCGGCTGCGGCTCCGACGCCGCCTTCTGTGGCTCTGACGCAGCCTTCCCCGCGCGCCGGCTCGGCGGCATCCGGACCGCCAGCTCAGTCCTCGCGGCTGGCTCGCCCCCCGCCGACTGCACAGGCGGCAGATCAGGCCGGCCGCCTTGAGCCGCCCTAGTTGGCGGGGTCGGCACCGGCGCCCTCTCCATGATGACAACGTCGTCATCCCTCTCCAGCCCTGGCTGGTCGCTGCCGGCTTCTTCTGGCGGGGGCTCCGGGGCCCCAGGCGCTGCGACGCGCAGTGGGGTGACCAACAAGGCCCCCTCCGCCTTCGCCATAGCTGCAGCCTCCGCTTGGGCCTTGGCTGTGGCGTCGGCGCGCGCCTTTGCCGCCTCCTCCTCCTGCGCCGCCTGGGCGGCCGCCGCCTTCCGTGCCTCCGCCTCCCGCGCCTCCCGCTCCTCCCGCGCCTCCCGCGCGTTCCGTTCCGTCGCCGCCTGAAGGTCGGCACGGGGGTCCATGCGGTGAATGGTGCTCCCAGACCCCCTCGGCGACTCAACGACGGAGGCGGCAACCGCCCGCTCGAGCGACAACGGAGCTCTGGTTGTTTGGAGAAAAAGACAAGGATTCAGGAACCACCAGAGAAAAGAAGGAAAAAAGAGTACATGAAGGAGTTTGAACTTACGCCGACACCGTCTGCGGTTGCTTCACCGTCTTGCGGAAGCGAGCCGCCTTCGCGGCCGCCTCCTCCCGCCTGGTCGCCGCCGCCCCGCCCCTGGGCTTCTTCGTCCGACTGCCGAACAAACCCTGTGCGGCGCGATGCTTTCGCCCGCCGCCCCGAGCAGGCGGTGCAGCGGAGGAACCCGCGCCGCGGCCAGATGCCGGCTGACGGCGCGGGACCACTTCGGCCTCGTCGTCGTCCGGCCAGTCGTCGAAGGTGACTCCATGCCCGGAGCCGCCTGCTTCGCCGCCGGCTTGGCCACCACCCGGCTCGGTGTTGTCGTCCATAGCGGCCGCCCCCAAGTCGGGGTCCTCTAGATCGTGCTGCGTCCGGTCAGGGACGAATCGGCGCTCCGCGTCTGACCCGCCGGCAGGCCGAAGAAGAGGGCTCTGTCGAGAACAAGCCGACTAGTCAGAGTCGGCCAAAAGGAACTCGGCGAAAAAACTGAGAAAAGAGAAAGAGACAAGGAGAACATACTGTGGGCGGCGGATTGGCTCGGCTATATGGCTCCTTGCCGAACTGCCACTCTTCGGAGAGTTTGCAGTTCGCGAGGTAGTTCACCATATAGGCCACCTCGTCGTGCGGCATGTCCTTGGTACACATCCCGCTCGGATCGAGCTGGCCGCTCATCTGACAGATCAGATGAGGGCGGCTCTGGAGCGGGAGTACCCGACACGTGACGAAGGCGGCCAGCAAGTCAGGCCCCGACAAGCCCTCCGACTGGGTCATCGCTCGCACTCGGGCGACGGCTGCGGATCCAGCCGGCGTCAGCGTCACGGCCCGGTAGGACCACTGGGGCCGCCTGCCCGCCGGTGGGCCGGCTACGTAAGCTGGCAGGTTGACGTAGTCACCCTGCGGGTCGACGTTCCTGACGTAGAAGTACGACTTTTGCCATAACTTCACCGACTGGATCAGCGTGATGACGGGGAAGGGGTTGTCGGCAGCCACCCTCCGCATCGCGATGAAGGCACCAGTCTGAGCCGGCACACCCTGCATGCGCGTGCCCAGCTTGGACTGGAAGAACTCCCCCCCGAGCTCGAGGGTAGGGAGGACGCCGAGGTAGCCTTCGCACAGGGTGACGAAGGCACACAGAGCACCACCGCGTTCAGGGTGAGGTGGTGCGGCTGGAGCTGGTAGAACTCGAGCCAAGAGCAGAAGAAGGCGCTCACGGGCAGGCCGATGCCGCGCAAGAAATGCGAGCGGAAGACCACCCGCTCGCCCTCCCGCGGCTCTGGCGTAAGCTCCTTCGCCGGCGCGAGACGGACCTCCACCTTGTCCGCGCCGGGCAGCCGCCGCGTCTTATGGAGGAATTCAACGTGATCCTCGTGGACGTTGGAGCCGTCCCAATCCCCGCTGTACTGCTCCGTGGCGGGAGGCATGGTGAAAACGAATGCGGCGGCGGAGGAATGAGTGGTGGAAGAGCGCGGCGGCGAGGCGCTGTTGCAAGAAAGGGCAGGAGGAAGAAGATGGTGGAAAGAGGAGGAGCGTGCGAGAGCCTGCCGCTCTCCCCCTCCCCCTACTTATAGCTTCCCAGGGTGAAGCCGGGGAGGCCGGACGTGGGGTGAGACGTGGGATTAACTGCACCCACTCCCCCCACGCCTCGCGGTTATTACGCCCTAAAGGCGTGCCGAAACTGCTGCAGGGAGACGTGCGGGCGGTTTCGGGCTGCAGAGAATCCACGCCTGGGCCCAGGCGTGGGCGTGGAGGGCCCCCGCCCTGCGGCAACGACCCGTCGCGCGCGTGGGCTGGCAGGCTTTTTAGCCTAGAGAGGCCACGTGGTTCGCAGGCGGCAAGTGGCCGGCCCGCGGCCCGGTGCACGCGCGGGCGAGCTCCCGCCCTCCGACTCCGAAATTTTTGGCCAAGACGACGCGCCTAACCAAAGCCGGCTCCCAGCTGCCGGCTTGTCAAGATAGGAAGCTGACCGAGCTTCTCGACTCCTACCCAACCTCGAAGCCCAATCAGCTTCGGGGACTACTGTCAGAGTAAATAGCCACGGGTAGCCTAACCGACTGCCCCTGGCTCTTCAGAAAATTATCAGGCCATTTGGGCCTTCAAGCATTTCAAGCATTGGGCCGCCTTCCCTGGGCGGCTGCCTCTGAAGCCGACTCTCGGAAGGCGACCCAGCCTCAGCAACCTCCCCCCAGGATAACCACGGGGTGGCCGACTCCAGGAAGCCGGCCATAGAGGATGCCGACTTCCCAGAGCCGGCCACGAAGAGCGCCGACTCCAAGAAGCCGGCCAAGACCGCAACCACCAAAACCACACCCACATAACGGTGACAAGACGGGGTGTGGCCACAGTGCGGCCCACTACCCCCGAAGCCCGAGGCAGGCATGGCCACAGGATGCCGTACGGGACGGCCATCTCCCGTCCGGCTCGGCACTGTAGCCATGCTGGCCTCAACGTCACCCACGACAGACGCCAGCACGGCCCACGGGCGGCGGGCCCCTTTAGCCAGAGAGAAAGGCGAAGGTGGCCCGGCCTCCCCCAGTCGGCCAAGGGCGTAGCCGGCCCCCAGAAGCCGGCTACCCCCTCCCTCGAAGCATGCGCCACATTAAGGAGACAAGACGAGGTAAGGCTACAGTGAGAGCCCTCGAGGCGGCACACTGTAGCCACGCTCACCTCGACGAAGCCCTCGTCATCAGGGATGAGGCTACAGTAAGGTGCCGCCGACAAGACCCTAGGCGGTGGGGCCGGCCTGTCGACCAAGAGGCCGGCAGCCGGCGGGACCCACCAGTCGGCGGGCCCCAACGGCCGGCGGAGAAGCCGGCGAGGGTAGACACTGACGGCTGGGACCAGCGCCCAGCCGGATTACAATTGTACCCCCGGGGGGTAGGCCTATATAAACCCCCCGGGGCACCCATGCAAAGGGTTGGCTTCTTAGAGTTACACACACGCCATAGAGAGAGGGAAGCAAGAGCTTGCCTTGCTCTTCTTCTCCCTTGAACTAGTGATCATGCGGAGACCCCGCAGAGCAGGACTAGGGGTGTTATCTCCTCGGAGAGCCCCGAACCTGGGTAAGATTCGCCGCCGTGCATGTCTTCGCCTCATCCCGTTTCCAGGCACCGGCGACGTCTTACTGGCACCCACCATGATAAGCCACCCGTTGGCATATGTCGCACCTACCACCCGACAAGCAAGCAAGCGCGGAGGCTCCTGCCTATATAGTGGAGTAGTACTAGTTTTCTTTTGTCTACCGGAGCCGGCTTAACCTTGTCAATGACTGTCGAGAAGTCTTCATGCACGTGGCCCGGATGCGCAGTTGTCGTCATTTTGATTTGAAGCGCCGGATTATAACATATAACACGAAAAAATGCCACATGACAAGAAATCATAACCTCACTGCCCAAAGGAGACAACATGAATCCCGACAGACAAACTAGACGAGGAACAAAGCTCAAATTAAAGATAAACTCGTAGAAAAGGGGTCCGTCGATAGATGTCCTAATCAACATAGTCGGCTTGACCTAGATGGCAGCCGAGTAGTCACTATTCGTGCATGTGCCCCCAATGACTAGCCCAACTCAGTTGTCGCTATTTAACCCTCGCAGTGATCCGAAGCACATCACACCTAATTTTGCGAGATGACAAGAAACCTTTTTTTAGATTTCTCACCACAACTACAGCCATGTACAACACAGCCTACAGGATATGTAGACGATAGCCAATCCAGGCGTGTCAGCTGGAGTCTGGTCACATGCATGGACGAACTGATCTTCTGTGTCTTGCAGGGATCGTCTAGGAACCAACGTACTACAACACTTCTCTAGTACTATCGCTCGTCTCCCTCTTCTATTAAGTCACCTGACTTGCGGGGCCGGGGAGTGTGCCTATGGTCGGTTCTCAATTGCCGTCCCACATGTGTGTGCAAACGCAATATGACGCGCGTTCCATTCGAAGAGCAGCGTGCCAGACCGACCGACCGTCTGGGGTGCGACGCGAACGCGACGGGCGTGCTGTATACTCCGTACATGTGTACCGCCCTTTTCTAGACGCTTTGCTCCATGGCGCGGGCGAAATCCATGGATACAAAATTAGGAGTATAATGTATACTATTTAAAAGTCGAGGGCGGGGCTTTTCCTGCGCGGTAGGTGGCGGGGCAGTTCCGCCTAGTCGGTTCGACGGAGACGCGAGAAGACAAGGGAGTTGGCTGCTGCAAACGTAGGGCTGTGTGATTTGACCGCGAGTTACTGCTGGACAGGTGGGGCCCCGTGATTTGACTTGCCATTATCATTTTAATTGCGGCGCTACGACCGGCGTGAGTCTCCCGATTCCTGACCACCTCCATACAGGTGCCTCTCCCAATGCTCCACCATGTAGTAGAGGCTGGCTCTGGCATGAGAGCCCACTTCTCCACTTTTTCCTTGCCTCTCTTTCCTCCACATATGCAAAAATGCCATGTAAAGCTCACTATTGTACTTACTTTTACTTGCTCCTACAGTTGCTTAAGCTTGCCACACAGGCATAAAGTCTGATGTGGCAAGTTAATCAAGAAGAGAGAGACTAGTTTGGTGACCCAAGGAAGAAACGGTGCAAAGCGCGTGTAGCTAGGTGAAAAGACAATTTTGAGTCTATAGCTAATTAAATGAAGCAAACTTAGCAACACCATTTCATTGGAAGAGGTCACACCTTGGCAAATGCAATAAATACTAGTACTCCCTGTGTCCCATAATATAAGAACGTTTTTGGCACTACACTAGTGTCAAATACATTCTTATATTATGGGACGGAGGGAGTACGAAGAAAGAGATAGAGAGGAGTAAAAAAATACACTTATAGCCAACCTTATAGCCAACCTTGTTGTAGTATGAGTGACTAAGTGATGACTATGTATGACATGCCAACATCAGATAGCCTAACGCACCGTGTTAAATCTCCAAGGGTGCGACCGCGCGAGCGATGCGACGGTCGTGGTAGGCGCGACCATGATACGGGCTGCTGGCAGCCCTTGGATCTGAGATCAAACGGTCGCATGCTAAGTTGCTGAAAATTTGCAGAATAACCCTCCAGGATAGGATGTTCACCCATAGGTCTAGAATCAAGCCATGCAACCGTTCGATCTCAGATCCAAGGGCTCTCGGAAGCCCGTATCATGGGAGAATGGAAAGCCACTACCCTGCTGTTCGCACGCTGGCAGTTCGCTCCTACTCGTCCCCGCACGTCCTTCAATACTACGGCGGTTCGCTCCTTGTCATCCCGTCCATTCACATTACGGCAGTTCCACTAATCCTAACCCTCCTCCCAAATCCATGGCGTCCCAAATCTCCATGATCGGCGGTGAGTACAAGGTTAGAACCATCACCGGCGATGAGTTCGACGTCATCTACACCCGTTCTTCCGCGACGGTGAAAGGATGCCTTTCTCGCTTCAGACGCATGTTCGAAGACTTAGATGATGAGTGGGCCGCTGGGCTAGATGTTGAGTACACCACAGTCCTGGGACGAGAGAAGGATCCAAAGGACGAAGAGAGGAAGAAGCCCGCCGTGATCCAGGTTTGCGTGCATGACTTATGCTTGGTCTACCACATATGCCATGCCGACGTTGAGTGAAAGGATTTTAAGGACTTCCTCGAGAGCAACCTAGTCAAATTCGTTACTGTAGACTTTGGTAACGACAAAGAAGTCCTGCGTCCGATAGGCCTCGTTGTAGGCAACACCTTCGACCTCCAGAAGAATCGGCTGGTGTCCTCTCGTCAGCCTTCAATGCTGACCCTGGCAGGAGCCATGGTTCATCCTTCGTACGGTAAACTGGAGAAACCTCCATACACGTTTCATCTTCATGCATGGCAGCGGAATGTACTAGATATAGACCACATCCACTACGCTGCAATGGATGGCTACCTTTGCTTCAATATCTAAAAGGGTTTGATGAAGAGCAATAGCCAAGTGTGCGGTTCAAGCAAAGAAGTATCAGCCAAGAGGAAGAGGGACAAGGACGAAGTCGAGGACGTGGACGAGGACTCTGAGTAAGGTGGCAGTGTCGTTGCTCATGGTGGTTCTAATGCAGTGTCTACTGGAATAGTTGCAAAGTTTAATTTCAGGTGTGCTTAATTTAATTTGAGGGGTGTGTTGTGCTGAGCCCCCAGCAGAACTATGTTATGTTTCTTCTCGTTACTTTAACTCTTCAGTACGTACATACTAGTATTTCTTACATTTCATCTTTTAGTTGGTATATTAATACCACTCGTTTCTTCACATTATATACGTACAATATATATGGCCAACATCATATAGCCAGCAGTTTAGTTGTCAAAGAATTTCAGGGTGCTTAGTTTTGTCAAAGAATTCCAGGATGCTTAGAGGGTGCTTGGATCCAAGGGACTTATTTTAGTCTGACTAAAAATAGTCTCTTTATGAGGCTAAAGTTCCAAGCACCCCTTACTAAAGAGGGGCTAAAACTAGTCTTGAGACTAAAATTTTTTAGTCAGGGGTACCCCTACTAAAATGTGGATTAGTCCTCTCTCTACTCATTTAACTCCTCTCCTTTAACACAGGCGAGTTCTGCATTGGAGGGTTTGAAGGATAATAAATGCTCATTAACTTGATTTTAGCCTTTTTAGTATTTGGATCCAAGCATGGGTGAGTCTAGCATGTTTTAGTCCCACTACTTTTAGTCATGGAACTAAAACGTATCCAAGCACCCTCTTAGTTTTATTTCAGGGGTGGGTTGTGCTGGACACCATTATTGTGACTAGCCTTTTTAATAGTACTATATGCATAATTTGGCGACGAGCGCTCTCTATATGTACCACCTTTTTTTTAATTTCATGTTTTGCTCCATGGCACAATCCATCGATACTATTGCTGTACAAAAGTATACATTTTTTAAAAGGCTAGAGGGCGGGGCAGTCTAGCTTGGTCGGTTTCACGAGAGGCGAGGGCCTTTGTGATTTGACGGCTCATTACTGCTGGAAGGCGGGGCCTTGTGATTTGACTGCTTGTATAAATGCGCCGACGACCTGATCGAGGAGGAGCAAAGAACTGTGCGGTATACTCAAGTTTTCCACTGGAGTAGTACGGCGACGGAGGAGCACGAAACACGGCAGCCCAGTGCCATATGGCGATAAAAAATGATCTAATTTGCTAGTCATCTCATTGTTAGCATTGTTCTATTCATTCCCTAAAAAAACCATTGTTCTATTCATGCCTCGTAGAGAACGTGACACGTGCGGCGAAACACCCGGAGCAAAAGATGAAACACAGGAGCAAAAGAAGAAGGAAGATTATCACCCCAAATGATCTAATTCGCCGCGGAGTCGTAACTGCTTCTTTATCGCCTCCACGACCTCCATCTCCTTGCGCGTCTCCTCTGCCATCTTCTTCATTCTGTCCATGACGCGGGATTTCTCGACGCGAGCCTTCATCATCTGTTCCACGGCCGCATTACGTACCTTGACAGCAGCCGGGTGCTCGATGCGGAGCTTCGCCAACTCCTCCTTCTGTTCCATGACGAGGGCCTGCAGCATCTTCATCGAGGAACTACTATTCTCATGCAGCTTCTTCCAGCCGGCGTTCTTCTCCTTCAACAGGTCGATCTCGTGGCAGAGCTTCACCTTGTCCTCCTGAAGTCGCAGGATTTCACCGGTCGCCTTCTTCTCTAAGGCAATGCTCTTCTTCAGTAGCATCACCAAGCCGGCGGTCAACTCCCCCTGCTGATTGAGCTCAGCGGGCATGTCGTCGAGGCTCTCCTTCAGCAACTCCATCAAGCCTTGGATGAACTCCTTCTGCTTATTGAGCTGATCGGGCATGCCGTCGAGGGATAACGACTCCAGCTCCCCCAGCTTGGCATGTTCGCCTTCGCGGCTAGGGCGCTCCTGGGAGCCATCGCCTGCCCGTGAGATATCTTTCGAGGTCTCTGCGTGGCGGCGAGCCCTCTTTTTTTTCCGCAGCCTTGGTTGCTGCTCCCTTGTTACGAGTAGTTCTCGACCTAGAGCTCTGCTCACCGGCCATGGCAACGACGGATGAAGAAGAAGCACTTATGAGGAGGAAAGGTAGAGTAATTTTCGGTTAGGTAGTTCCCCTTTTTATAACCTAAGTACTAGCACTAGTACTAATACCTACATAGTGGGAACACGTTCAGGTTTGGTACGTACTAGTAGGTGTGAGCAGGCTTTCGAATGTGATGGGAACAAGGTAAAGATTAATTGATGGTTTTGTTTCGAGGCCCGAAACGGCTCCCGATGAGTTTAGCGGAACATAAATTTCAAGTACTACACTGCTCAAATGCGTAAATATTATGTTACTGTCAAAAATTGGCACAAAATACGAAGGAGACCAATGGAAGTACTACTGGCAACCCATGATTTAACTACTCGCATGCGCGCAGTGGAGTAATAATGTCTTTCTTCCGCCCTCACGTCCACTCAATTTGCATGCGCTGTATTAATTGACCATCAATGAAGTGAACGACTTTACACGCGTCAAATTATCACATGGGGTGGATCTTGGTACAAAATTGCATCCGCCCGTGTACCCGCGTGTACGTGCGAGGGAATGAGTGTGTGCGTGGCGTGCATGCACATCTTCGCTTCGTGCATGTACCGCCAGTATGGCTCAGGGAGGACGAGTACATTCTTCTGGAACCAGTAGCACGTCACTGTGATCAATCCACGCAAGGACGTCGCGACAACGCCTCCACATGTGCCACGTGGCTTCATGAACTATAAGAGAGACACTGTGTAGCGTGCCATTGGTATTCTAATTTACGTGTTTTTCACATACTCGAAGTACTAGTAAGGTACACGTGCATTGCACACATCAGATTTTGCAACCAAATTATGAATAAATACCACACTATAGCATGTAAGCTCTGAGTCATATATGCCTGATGTAGCCCTTCGTTTAATTCTTATAGTTCATCTCATTCAAAATCAATTAGTTTTTATAAAAAAGCTAAGAACGCGGGAATTGGAAAAACATGGGATTATAGTGGAATGTCGTCTTGAATCCTACAGGATTGTACGAGTGTTTGATTGTGCATAGAAAAACGCAGAATTCTTTCAAAGAGGTTTGAGTGGATGGGATGTTTCCAATGAAATCTAGTGCAAATGAATCATATGGAAAAATTCCTATGGTTTACAATCCTACGAATCAAACAACCAAGATAGGAAAAATTCCTAATGATTTGAATCCACCAAAATTCCTTTGAGAATCCTTTGAATCAAAGAAGCCCTTAATCTATTTTATGATTCATGGAATTGTGCGTTGTAAAGCATAAAGTAAAAACAAATAATGGCAATTCAACTAGACAAAAAGTTTGGGCAGTTATGATACAGAAGATTCTAGAACAAAAGAGAACCACTCTTGTTTTGAGGTTTGTGCATTATGCTTAAGTTCAACCATAGAGTCTGCTAGATTGTACATGTGGCAAAATCTGGTGGGGGGCTAGAAGACGGTGCGAGGGGCCGAGTGGAGGGAGACTATGAAGGAATGCACAAGTGCGAGATCGATATTTAGAGAGAAGGGGCGAACACGTGCGCTGTTGCGCGCAGTGGCGGAGCCATGAAAAATAAATGAGCTAGGGGGCCAAGCATTGCTAATCCTTGACGAGGAGGGTCAATTCATGAACTTAAACCATTTTTAGCAGCAATTGTCTAATGATCACATTCATATTAGCCTCGATATATAGTGATGTTAGGGGGGAGGGGGCAGGGCCCTTACTGCCCCCTGTCTTCGCCATTGTGCACGCGTCTGAGAGATGAAGCGGAAGGCATGGATGATGAGAGGGGGACATTGGATATATAATTAATGTGGGTGTATTAGCTATATATGGTAATCCTATATAGAGAGGTATAGATCGATCGATGTGGACGTGGGAAAGAGGGTGAGACCTCAGTGGATATATCGATTGATCGGTTTGTGTGGAAAACTATGAAAGACCTAGCTATATAGACACATACATAGAGGAACATCGATCGTTGCGCATGCACGCGTGAGAGATAAAGAATGCCCGATATGATGGAGAGGGGGATGTGTGTGGGTGTGTGCCTTCATGGGAGACCGACCTGAAGAAAAAGATTGCATGCGTGCAATGGATAATGCCGACTGGTAGTGTGTGTTCATGCATGCACGAGAGAAAGTTAGTGTTACAATTATAAAGAGAAGACTACTGTGTGGGTGTAAAAGAATAGGTGAGGTCATAATCAATGTAAAGTTGAATTAAAATATTTGAATAAGAGATCCTGATGTTTGAAACCCATGCATGCATGAATATAACGGAGATCTGCGCGGTGTGGTTTGGAAACAAGCATGTTGTAATGTATACACATTGAACAAGGTCAGACTGATTTGAATTTGAGATACCGATGGCAGACATCATTTGGCCACGTCGCATCCGTGCATGGACACACTATTCTAATTGGAGATGATGGGCGGCTTTCGCATCACATATATATATATATCTATACCCCTATATATATATTATATTATATATATTTTTATATTGTGTGCGGGTAACTTTAACTTTGAAAGATGGTCATTGGATAAGGCGAATCCGATGGTCCAAAGATGGCAAATTTGAGCACTACTGGCCGTTGGATATCATCTAGATTCCACCAGATTTTGCCACATGTATAATCTAAAAGACTCCATGGTTGAACTTAAGCATAATGCACAAACATCAAAACACAAGCACTTCTTATTTGTTCTAGAATCTTCCGTATCAGAATTGCCCAAATGTTTTTCAACATGATTTGCCATTATTTGTTTTTACTTTATTTATGTCTTACGACGCACAATTCCATGAATCTTAAAATAGATTAGCTTTCTTATAAAAACTAGATGATTTTGAATGAAATGAACTATAAGAATTAAACGAACATCTACATCATGCATATATGACTCAAAGCTTGCATGCTATAATGTGGTATTTATTCATAATTTGGTTGCCAAATCTCATGCGTGCAATGCACGTGTACCTTACTCTAGTCTAAATGGTGTTTGTGTGTGTGTTGTGCGTGTTGAGGTGCAAATTGTCTTTTTTTGGGTACACGTTAAGCTTGTTCTTCCGAAATTTCAAGCCGCGCCTTGTTATGCCGAAAATTCAAGCTAGCGTCTCTGTCTATCGTGCTACGAAACTCCCGCCTCTTCAACCCGCGCCTTGTTAGCCCGAAATATTTAAGATTTATCTTTGTCTCGTTGTGCTCCGACAACTCCCTCCATCTCAACCCGCGCCTTGCTATTCCGAAATTACAACGCGTGCAAAAAGTCCCACATCCTGTGAAATCCCGACAAGCGAAATGCCCGTGGTACCCCTGAACCGAAAGAACCGCCTCAAATCGGTTGGAGTACTTTCGTAACTTACCCCACATTTCGGACAAGCGCGTCTCTAAGCCATGGTTCCCCACTGCCATCCCATCCGCCCACCCATTCTTACACCGAGGCCGCGAAAACCCGTGACGAAACCCCACACCCTGCTCCGTCCGCCACCCAGCCGGAGCCTCTTCCCCGACGACCCCGTCCACAGCAACACCTCGACGTCCCTCATCCACCGTACCGGATGAGGATCCGTCGTCGATCTCATCGTCCCGCCGGTTCAGCCACCCCGTCCTCCACCTCCAAGGAGCTGCCCCGACGTTCCCCTCGTGTTTCGCGCCACCTCCATTCCCACACCGCCGTCTTCACCTGCACCACCGGAAGAGCATCATCATCACCGTTTCCTCGGATGAAGCTGTGGCCTAATCGGCGCCACCAAAGAGGTTGTACACTAATCGCCGCATTTTCTTCTTGATTCGATCTCACGGTGCTGCCGGCGCTCGGTCCCGAGCTGACACGGCGCGGCTCCATCCACGGCGGCGTCGCTGGCCACTTCCTCCACGGCGTCGCTCCCTCGGCGGCGACGTCCACATCAGTAGGAGCTGCTGCTACTTTAGCTCTCGCTCGCGCTGCTGCTCTGCTCTTGCTCTCGGTCCCCTGCCTGGTCTGCTCTTGCTATTGCTCTTGCTTGCGCTGCTGCTCTCGCTCTTGCTCTTGCTTGCGATGCTGCTCCGATTTAGCTACACTTCAGTCGACTGAATCGACTTTTGGGTCAGTCGATTTTCAGGGGGTGGGGGGGGGGCTCGCCGGGGTGAAGGAAGAACCAGCCGCAGCGGGGAGGGGGGCTCGCCGGAGAGGTACCCCACTATCTATCTTAGGGTTCAGGATGGGGGCGGTGGTCGCCGGCAGTGGCGGGGCGTTGGCGGGGCGGTGGCGTGGGGATCGCCGGAGAAAAAGCTCGGCACGGGGGGGGGGGGGGGGGGGGCTAGAGGGATGGCCGGGGCGGTGGCGGACCGGCGGTGGGGAGTGTTTTCGGGGCGGGCGGGGCGGCGCACCGCTGGCCGCGGGCGGCGGGGGGCTGATGTTTGGCCGGTGGTGACTGGCGGCTCAGGGGGTTGGAGGTTGAAGATGAACTGTAGGCCCTTGATTTCGTATTCAACGGCTGCAAAATCGACTGACCAGAGATGAAAAAGTCAGTCGACCGACGTGTAGCCTCACCTTGCTAGTGCGTTCAGTTTCGACAGCAAAATTCAGTTTCGACAGCAAAATTCAGTTTCGACAGTTAAGTTCAGTTTCAACAGTTAAATTCAGTTTTGACAGTTAAGTTCAGAGATGAGCGGCTGATGTATTTTACATCTAGCACTTTGTGGTTATATATTTTACATCATGTATTGGAGATGCTATTAGAATTCCCCTCAGGTTAACGTTGTTCGTTGTCTCTCTTGTCATGCTTCAGCCTCGGCGTCGTACAACTCACCGGAGATGCTCCAACGATGAAACCCTCCATCACAGCGGAGCAGTACCTCGGGCTCCATCTCCAAACGCCTAAGATCTTCTTCCCCTGCTCCGACAGCCAAGTCAGCCTGAGCCTCCTCACCGGCCAACCCAATCACGCTGAGATCGACATGGCTTCACCAAAGAGGTTGTACACTTGTTGCATCTCTTTTTTACTCTACATGTTATATATGTTGTCCACTGAGCACTCGTAGTAACGGGAAATACGATTATTTTATCCTACTATATGACAAGCAGTGAGGTACCATGCAACTTTGCTATCCGTGATGGACTCTCTTGAACGCCATCATTATTTATCTCTACGCGTTTGAGCTGTGCATTTGTCGATGGGCCTGGGAGTTGAGCTAGTATGGCAGTGGCCTGGGTCCAAAGTAATAGAAGTAGCACAAAAACAGTTTTTAGTGTAGGATTTTCCTTGCTCAAGCCTGCCTACTAGAATCGCCAGTGCTTGAAAGGAAAAGTGAATGAAAAACATCAGAATTAGAAAGTTTCCTATGGTACTACTTTTCATGAATTTGGTGCAAAGGAATGGAGCAAAGGAAAACTGTAGGATTTGTTCCTTTAGTGTCTCCTTGAAAGAAAAACCGTAGGAATTATAATTTCCACTTCTCCTCCTTTTCATATTCCTATTCATCAAGCACAAGACTACGAGATAGTAGCATAATAGCATTATAACCGTACATTTTCTTATGGTTTGACTTAATCTCACCATGCTTTTTTGCATCCTGTGATCTTCCAATTGTTGTGAATCAAACACCTTGATTGGCAGAAATCCTGTGTTTTTAAATTCTCTGTTTTGCACGTGCATTCCTATCCTATTCCTGTCTATTTCCTATCCCTGCATTGTTAGAATCCTCAAATTCAAACAAGCCCTTACTCAATTACTTCGGTTACAGATATGTGTCAAAGAAAACCTTGTGTGGTTTGTCCTGCTCCTGCGGCGCTGTGTTCCACCCCAGCTCAGCTGCTCCAACGACGGAAGGGTTCACCACAGCAGGGATCCACTCTCCAGACTATCTTTCGCCGCCTCAGATCTTCTTCCCTGCTGCCGGCAGCTACGGCAACTGCATTACCATCATCAACTGAGCAGATGACCTTGAGGACTACACGGGTCCGCAAGAGAGGTCGCACTCTTCCGTGTCTGCTTACGTTATGCGTTGCTTAATATGATGACATGCTACATTATCGTCGTGTTCACCTATTAGACTCCGAGTCAGGTCCAAACTAATGCTGAAACTTGAGTTTTTAAATGGTTGTGGGGTACATATTGGGGCAGCAATCAGTACTATCTATCTACTATCTGGTTAATCTCCGGTGTCTACTATGAGTTTCATGTTGGGTGCAAACAAACATTAAAGGAGCCATTATCTGTATTTTTTAACTAAAGCTATTATCTGCCTGCTATCATTGGTTTTGAGTCTATCCACAGTTTGCTACCATCACTCTGGATTTGTGCATGCACTCCTTACATAATCTCACTATGTTTTATTCCTATGCATGCCAGTTATTGTACACAATGGAACTGATCATGTAGAGCAAAAGAGACGAGCCTTGCGTGGCAATAAAATTTCATGCAGACGTCGTTCCATGGTGGGCGCAAAGGCAGCCCCCCCTCCACCCATTTTGGATCGTAATCAAGAGGAAGATAACTGTTCTGAGGGGGATTCAGAAGGAGAAGACCACTCCTATTTACCCCATGAGGTCTTCGCTCTAACTTGGCATGCTGATGTTGGTAATATCGTGCATATGGAGCCTTGCATTGCTTACTGTATACATTAAAGATGTCATCTGCTTAGTTTAGACATGCTTTGTGTCAATGCAATCTGTTTAGTTTCTTTATCGTATATGTGAATCATGCAATGCCATCTTGTCTAGCCAAGCATCATATATATGAATTTTGCAATGCCACCCTGGTTAGCCAGCCATCTTATATGTGAATTATATCATGCCATCGTTTTTTTATTACGTGTTAAATTTCTCAACAATTTGAGTACATTCAATTACTCTTCCTGTGCATCAGCCATTCGGCACGGTCATGGAAAAATCTGGAGTGGAAACAAGGTCTTCAGAGCAGACAATGCTATCTGACGAAGCGCATGTCTTGCTGGTTACCGATAGCTCCTTAGAGGAGGATTCAGAGACAGATGACCAGTCATATTCCCCCCCCCCCCGAGGTGCATGCCCTAACTTGGCAGGGTTATGTTGCTCATATCGTGCATATGGTATCTTGCATTGCTATGTCATTTGCTTAGTTTAGACATGCTTTGTGTGAATGCCACCTGTTTAGTGTCTAATTACCATATATGTGAATTATGCAATGCCATCTTGTTGCAAGACATTATATATGTGAATTATGCAATGTTATCTTGTTGCAAGGCATTGTGTATGTGAATTATGCAATGCCATGCTGTTTAGGCAAGCGTCATATATGTGAATTATATCATGTCGTCCTTTTTTCGTATTTCTCATTGCTTTTGTCGACAATGTTTGTATATTCAACTGCTCTTCCTGTGCATCAGCCATTTGAATTGGTGATGGAGAAATCTGGAGTGAAAACAAGGTCTTTAGAGCAGACAATGCTACCTGCTGAAGCAGATATCTTGCTGGTTACAGATAGCTCTTCATAGGAGGATTCAGAGGCAGATGACCAGTCCTATTATCCCCCTGAGGTGTATGCTCAAACTTGGCAGGGTTATATTACTCATATAATGCATATGTTGTATTGCAATGCTTAGTTTTTACATCATATACACAATATTGAATGCCATCTCCTTAGTTGACACATCATATATGGGATTGCCCTCTGCTCACTTCCTTAGTATATAAATCATATATTTGAATCATGTCATTCCATGATGTTTACATAGACAACATGTATCTGAATTATGGCATGCCAACCCATTTTCTAAAGACATAATATAGTTATATCATCTCATCCTGTTTACATAGTCATCATATTTTAAATTATGTCATTCTATCCGTGAATTATATCATGCCATCATGTTTCCATCGACGACATGTTTGTGATTTATGGCATGCCAACCACTTCAATAGACACATCGTATTGTTATATCATGTCATCCTATTTACATAGTCATCATATTTTGAAGTATGTCATTCTATCCTGTTTAGTTAGCCATCATACATGTGAAATTGTGTCATGCTATCCTGTTTAATTAGCCATCATATATGTGAAATTATGTCCTGCTATTCTGTTGGCTTAGACAACATAAATGTGAATTATTTCATGCTCTGTTTTCTTCCCTACTATCCATTGCACCTGTCTATCTTACAATGTCTGTACATTCAATTACTTTTCTTGTTTATCAGCCATTTCAATTGGAGGGAGTGATGGCAGTATCTGTGGGAGTAAAAACACGGTCTTCAGAAAAGATCGTGCTACCTGTCGATGCAGATAGAACCACGGTTGTACTTGCCCAAGAACCAGCCCCACCACACATAACCCACACTCATGCAGATTGTACCCTACCCAGTTGGACAGAGAACCAGCTACACCCCTTCTAACCCCAACCCCAGCAGATAGACACCCAATTCCCGTTGACACAACACCGTCTCCACCACAGAGCACCCAAACACGAGTAGTTAGTAAGGCAACTGCAGTGCCCAAATCACGAGGACCACCACTCCGAACCCGAAGTCAACGCTTAAAGCAGAAGAATAATTGTTCTCAGGTCAGGTTCCGTAGCTATGGTTCATACTACTTTGCTCTTGCATTACTGTATTTACTGAGACCAACTAATTTCAAATTTGAAGGATGCAATTGAAACTCCAATGGCGCAACAGGTATGGTTTAAACCTGTTTCTTCAACGTGTTTGGCTGTTTGCTGTTGTAACTTGCTCTATGTTGATTTCAGTTTCAATTGAATAAACAGTTATGTTCTCATGCCATGCACATTACAAGTGTTGTTATTGCTGTGTAGTTTCCCACACTTATATTCTGTCTATGCTGCTTTGTCTTAAATAGATATGATTCGAACTGTATCTATCTTGATTTGGCAACATAAACTAGAATGATATAGACCATACAGTGACCATACTACATAGATATATGTTTGTTTCATGCTGTTATCCTGTCCACCTTACTACTGAACTGGTTTACCAAAATGAGTTTCATATACTACATTGTAAACCCGAGATGTGTTTGTTTGTTTCTCTTTTAGAACGCGGATAAAATATTGGAGAAGAGTACCCTGTTATTCAATGGTAAAGGAAGTAATGCAGATAAGGTTCAAGATAGTGAGACGTCCATGTTGGTCTCCAAGAAAGCTGATAAAAACTATATTGAAGACACTGAGACAACCCCAAAGTCCTGTCTTGATGTAGTGTTCGAGTTACTGGCTACCACTGCTGGCACCAGCTCTTCGAACTCGTTGCCTGAATCAGTTCGACTTCGTGAGTCTCAACTTCAAGTTGAAAGACATCGATCAGATGTTATGCGACAGGAAACCGAAGGACTGAGGAAGTCCTTGCAGAATTCGGATGCATACTTTCTGGTGCAACATCAAGCGCTGGAGGACTTAAGCACCAAACAAGAGAAAGTTAATAAGCTTGCTAAGCATCTTGCCAGCATTACGGATACCAAGGATATTGTTTCTTGAGCTCTTCAGAAGTGGTTTCAGTTCTGGACTTGTTTTGCTACGGCGTTTATATGCTGCTGTGTTCCCTATATTTGCACTGGTGGCGAACTTTGATGCCCAATGGATGTAATATGTGTAATAGCCGTGCTAGCCTAGTGTAAGTTGCTTGCTTATTTATTTCCTTGTTTTCTTGTTTATTTGTTTGCTTGTAGTCAGTGCAGTTCTTTTTCTGCGGTTTGCTAGTGGCTGCAATAACCTATTTTTTAAAACTAGGCCACAATAACCATGGGCTAATATTTACTGTAGTGACACTGGGCCTCATACGGGCCGTAGAAACAGTGGGCCTTCTACGGGCCGTATAAACAGTGGGCCTTCTACGGGCCGTAGAAACAGTGGGCCTTCTTCGGGCCGTAGAAACAATGAGCCTTCTACGGGCCATAGAAACAATGGGCCTTCTACGGGCCGTATCATCAATGGGCCTTATACGGGCCGTATGATCGATTGGCCAAACATGGGCCAAACAGACCGCATTCTGGCCGTAAACGGGCTAGAGTTGGAATCGTCCGTTCATGGGCCGAACATAACGGGCCATCATTAATAGGCCGTATTTGATAACGCTATGAAAACGGCCCAACGTATTAACGGACCACAAACGGGCCGACTGAAACCACGGGCTGAATTTGGCCCACAAGCAGAAAATGACAGTAACGGGCCGTAAGTAAACGAATGCTGGAAAATAGCCCAAGAATAAATGGGCTCTGAGAAGGCCGAAAGATAACATGGGCTGGAAACGGCCCAACGGAATAACGGGCCGTTAATGGGTATAAAGTGATACACTGTTCTTTACGGGCCAGTTTCACCACGGGCCGTTAATGGGTCTAAAGTGATACACTGTTCATTACGGGCCAGTTTCACCATGGGCCATTAATAGGCCAAGAGTTACATAGGGCCTCATATGGGCCGAAAGACGTCATGGGCCATAAATGGGCCAGAAGTGAAAACGGGCTGGAATCATATTGGATGGCCCAGATGACGCTACTGGGCCTAATTCGAATAGGGCGTAATGGGCCTTGGGTTAGCGGGCTATATGCGAACAGGCCGTTAACAGGCTTTGCATGGGCCGGCCCGCCACCTTTTGACCAAGTCAAACGGGCCGGCCTTTTCACAGGAATGGGCCTCTGTTGGGCCGTGGCACATGTCGACGTATCATAGGCGCCTTCTGTCCAATGAGTGGATGACATCTGTCCCAGCGATGAGCCGACACGTGTTTCCTCCAGCCAATGATGATTTTACACGTGGAAAATCCCCATTGGTCGGGGCTGTTAATGGGTTATCGGATCCAAAACCCGACCCGATAGCTTAACGGCGTTCCGTTACGGTGGATGCCACGTCTCGGTCACCCTTGACGAAAGCACTTCTGTGACACGCGATTTATCGTCATGGAAGTGGACACTTCCGTGATGATAATTTTGGTAATGTCATGGAACACTTCTACGACAGCAGAGGTATGACTATCTTGATTCTGTCATAAATTTTTCATGGATGTACATGCATGACAGAAAACGTGACCTACTGTGACAAACACGTATCATCACGGAAGTGTCTTTTTTTTGTAGTGACTATAAGTACCAGCAGAATCTGGACGGCAGATCCTTTTCCGTTTCACCCGACGAGTAACACCACTCCCTACTATATTATTTTCCTTGCTCTTTTTTGACTTTGCCATGTCAAGCCATACCCACAACACAAAAGAATAAAATCGCTCTTCAGAACTCATTGATGCATGATACAGACAAGCAATACTTTGATGTAAGACAACCGTATGAGGATGGAATATGTAAGAAAAACAGGACGGCATGACATATTCACAGCTACGGTGTGTAAACTAAGCAGAAGGATGCAACCAATATTACTCTGCCAAGTTAAAAGTGTCGTGTCATAAGTGGCAATTCGAAAAATTAGAAACAGTACAACATAGAAATCAATGCAAGATGCAACCACTATCAAACTGCCATGTTAAAAGTGTCCAATCATGAGTGACTGACGCGGGATACACAACAGCAGTACTTTGATGTAAGAACACAGTATGATAGATAGATGCAGTGTATTCTAGGCACAGAATGCCATGTCATATGCACATGTATAACGTATGAACTCAGCAGGTGTAATTTAATTAAAATAGAAGAAATACAGGCTAGACAACATATGCAACATGAAACCAATTATCACACTGTCAACTTAGAGCAAGCACCTGCGATGGTGGAGTACGGGAGATGAACTCATCATGTAAACTTGGGACTTCAACTTCATTAGCAGTAGCAGTGGCAAATCTAGAGAGTCTCTGTTTGCGTGGGTGCGGAGGACCACCAACATCCCCTAACTTACTCTTTTCCTTCCTATTTTCTGATATTGCCTTAAGAAGTCAAAACCACAAGAAGATGAATAAAATTAGCTCTGCGTAACTGGTTGATGCATGATACAGACGAACACTACTTTTATGTAAGGCAAGCGCAGGATAGGAGGATGGAATATATACAAAAAAAGACAGCGTTTCATATTCACACGTACGATAGGAGGATGGAATATGTATGAAAAAACAGTAAGAGGAAGGCATTTCAACAAAATTAGAAGAAATGAAAGCTAGGCACCATATGAACATGCAACCAATATCACTCTATCAGGTAAAAAGTGTCTCGTCGTAAGTGCCATTTCAAGAAATTAGAAGCAGTACAAGCTAGAAGACAATTCAAGATGCAACCTACATCACAGTCCCAAGATGAATGTGTCTTATGGGTAAGTCATCGTTGCAGGTATAAGTTGTAAGCTACGCAGATGCAATTCAACATAATCAGAAGCAATACAAACTAGACATCATACGGAAAACGCAACCACATATAA
The DNA here is from genome assembly GCF_002575655.3 of Aegilops tauschii subsp. strangulata. NCBI lineage: Eukaryota > Viridiplantae > Streptophyta > Magnoliopsida > Poales > Poaceae > Aegilops > Aegilops tauschii. Next base: position 311,837,249 of record NC_053036.3, read on the forward strand.
CAGTTCCAAGTTAGAGCAAGCACCTGTGATGGTGGAGTAGGGGAGATGTGCTCATCATGTACACGTATGTTCTAGAAACAGGAACACGTGTCATATTCACAGGCATTATGTGTAAAGTAAGCAGATGCAATTCAACAAAGTTAGAAGCAATACAAGCTAGAAATCATACGCAACATGCAACCACATATAATAGTGCCAAGTTAGAGCAAGCACCTGTGATGGTGGAGTAGGGGAGATGTGCTCATCATGTACACGTATGTTCTAGAAACAGGAACACGTGTCATATTCACAAGCATTATGTGTAAAGTAAGCAGATGCAATTCAACAAAGTTAGAAGCAATACAAGCTAGACATCATACGCAACATGCAACCACATATAATAGTGCCAAGTTAGAGCAAACACCTGTGATGGTGGAGTAGGGGAGATGTGCTCATCATCAACACAACTACGTTGACTGTCTAGCCTTGCGTTGTCTTGCAAATCTTGTTGGGAGGATGGCGGAGTAGAATCTGTAGAGAACCTCCGTTTCAGTTGCTCGGAAGGACCACCATCATCCAATGCCTTGCCAATTTCCTTCAGCTTTATTGATTTTGCATTGTGAGGTCAAACCGACAAGAAAAGGAATATAATTCGCTCTTCAGAACTCATTCATGCATGATACTGACAAACACTACTCTGATGAAAGGCAAAGTCATGATACGAGGATGGAATATGTACGAAACAATGGACGGCTTGACATATTCACACCTATGATGTGGTAACTAAGCAGAAGGCACTTCAACAAATTAGAAGCACTGCAAACTAGACACCATATGAAAGGTGCAATCAATATCACTCTGCCAAGTGAAAACTGTCTCGTCATAGGTGGCGTTCATCAAACTAGAAGCAATACATCCTAGAAATCATATTCAAGACGCAAACCAATATCACACTGCCAACTTAAAGGTGTTCCATCATAAGTGACGGATGCAGGATACACAAGAAGAGTAGTTTCATGTAAGAACATGGTGTGATAGACAGATATAGTGTGTACCAAAAATAGGAAAGCGTGTCATATTCACACGTATCATGTGTAAGCTAAGCAGATGCAGTTTAGACTAATTAGGAGCAATACAAGCTAGACACCATATGCAACATGCAACCAGATATCACACCGCCAAGTTAGAGCAAGCACCTTGGATGGTAGAGTAGGGGAGCGGAGACTTGGACCTTGTAATGCACTATCAGTACAAGGAGAATCGGTACAGATGCTCCGCGTTGCTGGAGAGGACCACCATCATCGCCTTCCTTACTCTTTTCCTTACTCTTTCTTGATTTTGCCTTGCCATGTCAAACCCACAAGAAAAAGGAATAAAATTTGCTCTTCAGAACTCATTGATGCATGATACTGATGAACACTACTCTGATGAAAGGCAAAGTCATGATACGAGGATGGAATATGTACGAAAAAATGGATGGCTTGACATATTCACACCTATGATGTGGTAACTAAGCAGAAGGCACTTCAACAAATTAGAAGCACTGCAAACTAGACACCATATGAAAGGTGCAATCAATATCACTCTGCCAAGTGAAAACTGTCTCGTTATAGGTGGCGTTCATCAAACTAGAAGCAATACATGCTAGAAATCATATTCAAGACGCAAACCAATATCACACTGCCAACTTAAAGGTGTTCCATCATAAGTGACGGATGTAGGATACACAAGAAGAGTAGTTTCATGTAAGAACATGGTGTGATAGACAGATATAGTATGTACCAAAAATAGGAAAGCGTGTCATATTCACACGTATCATGTGTAAGCTAAGCAGATGCAGTTTACACTAATTAGGAGCAATACAAGCTAGACACCATATGCAACATGCAACCAGATATCACACTGCCAAGTTAGAGCAAGCACCTTGGATGGTGGAGTAGGGGAGCGGAGACTTGGACCTTGTAATGCACTATCAGTACAAGGAGAATCGGTACAGATGCTCCGTTTACGTTGCTGCAGAGGACCACCATCATTGCCTTCCTTACTCTTTTCCTTCTTTCTTGATTTTGCCTTGTCAAGTCAAACCCACAAGAAAAAGGAATAAAATTTGCTCTTCAGAACTCATTGATGCATGATACTGGCGAACACTACTTTCATGTAAGGCAGCCACATGTAGGAGGATGGAATATGTATGAAAAATAGGACGGCATGACATATTGACATGTATGATGTATAAAGTGTAAGCTAAGCACAAGGTGCTTGAACTTGTTAGAATCAATGCAAGCTAGAAACCATATGAAAGATGAAACCAATATCACTCTGCCAAATTAAAAGGGTGCCCTAACAAATGTATTCAACCAAATTAGAAGCAATACATGGCAACAGGCTAGAACTAATATGCAATATGCAACGAATAAAGGTGACTCATCGTAAGTGATTGATGCAGGATACAGAAGAGAGGTAGTTTCATGTAAGAACAAGGTTAACACATAGATGTAGTCTGTACGAAAAATAGGAAGGCATGTCATATTCACAGGTATAATGTGTAAACTAAGCAGATGCAATTTACCCTAATTAGAAGCATTACAAGCTAGACACTGTATGCAACATGCAACCACATATCACACTGCAAAGTTAGAGCAAGCACCTGTGATGGTAGTGTGGCGGAATTGCGGTCATCAACTAGAGAGCTATGTTGACTATCTTCATTTGGCCTTGCTGTTTCTTGAGAATCATGTTGGGAGGATGACACTGCACTCTTCAAACGAGTATGGCGTCTCATAGTAACCCACCCGGGTGACTGTCTCATCATAAGTGATTGATGAGGGATACAAAGGAGCATTAGTTTAATGTATGAACATGGTTAATAGACATATGTAGTATGTATCAAAAACAGGAAGGCATGTCATTATCAAAGGTATAATGTGTAAAGTAAGCAGATGCAATTTAACCAAATTGGAAGCAATACAAGCTAGACACCATATGCAACATGCAACCACATTTGACAGCACGAAGTTAAAGCAAGCACCTGGGATGGTTGTGTGTGGCAATTGAGATCATCAATTGTAGAGCTACGTTTACTGTCTCCAACTGCTGACACTGCATCCTTTAGAGCGCTGAAACGCTTAGTGCTTATCTTTGAATTACACTGGAGCGACTTCTGTCTTTTCTTTTCAGCATTCATCAACACTGCGTCAGAGTCTGAAATACCCATGCATAAAAAAACAATAGTGTGAGTATGGGTGAAGTGTGTGCACAATTAGTACAGTGTAAAGGTAGCAGATAGCAGGTCGGTGAGAAATAAATGATGGGAGACATATGATAGCTCTACAACATGCATGGCACACTAAATTACTACAGGATTCTATGAAAATAACACTCGACTGAAAACAAATAAGTCAGTCCATTTTTTCTGCACCAGCTGATGTACAAAGAACGGGCAGATCGCCTTCATCTACCTCCAGCCAGTCAGTGTTGACGATCTTCCTCGAAATGGCAGCGACCACCGGCCCAGTCCCATGCCTGCGCCCTCCCCTCAACCTCACCGCACCGCCGTGCTTGGCACCGCCCCCCGGCAATCCATTCAAGCCCCGCCGACCTCCAGATCGGGCGCAAGCAGCTCCTGCGCCCCACACCCCTATGATAGACACCGATGCGCCGCTTCCCTAGTGAACAGGCGGACAAGGTGCTCCGCGAGCCTAAGCGGGTGCTGCTTCTTTTAATTGCGGCTCGACTAACCCTGAATTGAAATCCAGGCGGGCTACTGACCTCTAGCAAAGGTGAAATTGTAAAGGGAGGAAACCTTGTGCATTTAGTATCACGAAGAAGATGCAGTAAGAAGCTCTCAACTAGTTTCTTTCGTGGGATGAATACGGTGTGAGTAGAGACGTAAGGTTTGCACGAATAAGGGAAGAGGAGTACCTCTTTCTGCTGGCAGTGCTGTGTCCTCCTTCCGTTTTTCCAACGATCTTCTTGTGGTTCGCTGGAAACGAGAAGTTGTGGAGGACGGTGCAGCCTTGGATGAACCCATGGCCAAGTTGTTGAGTGTGGTGCGGTGGTCGTCTGTCGGCGGCGGGGAAGCAGATCCGAGGCGGCGAATGACGGCGTAGTGGGAACAGCTCCGGTGCGGTGGACTGTTGCGACAGTGGAGCGGCAACCCATGGCCAAGTTGTTGAGTGTGGTGCGGTGGCCGTCTGTCGGCGGCGGGGAAGTAGATCCGAGGCGGCGAATGACGGCGTAGCGGGAACAGCTCCGGTGCGGTGGACAGTTGCGACAGTGGAGCGGCAGTAGTGAGGCACAGGACGACGTGGTCGGAGTGGTTCTGGTACGGTGCACGTCGGTGTTGGTGTCGTGGAGGCAGCTCTACCTCGGCTTCAGCTGCTAAGTCCTTGAGGGCGTTGCGGTTGCGATTGCATTGGAAAACGACGTCGGGGTACCGGCTCCGGCGTGATGGAGTTGGGCGGCGGTGGATTGGGCGCTATGGGGTGGAGGACGGAGGAGGCGGGGGGTTTGCGGCTGGTGGAGAGGGCGTTTTGGCGCCCACGGAGTATGAATAGGGAAACAGAGGGAGGCGGGGAACTAAGGGGGAACAATGTTTCGGTTTGGGATGCGCTTGTTTGAAATTTGGGGAAAGTTACAAACTTTGCCCCATCTAAAATTTCGGACATATTGCGGGTTGGGGGTAGGACAGTAATCTCAGGTGTCCCAAATGTGGGCGGGATATATTTCGGCCGAGCGCATGGGTGTTTAGGCACCCACGGCGTATGAATGCTTCTCGGAGGCGGTTGAGACTGGCGTCTTGGTGAAGTTACAAACCTACCCCGGTTTAGACCTTTGGACATCGGGCCGATAGGCTACACGAGCCAGAGTTAGGACAGTAATTTCCTACCACCAAACATTAGTCTCGCGCGGTTTCGGGTGACCAGAGGCCTATTTGGCGCTTTGTTCAATATTTGGGAGTAGAAGCATTAACGTTTTCGGTTCTCTTGAATTGAACATTCAGGATTTTTCAAACTTCACAAATCTTTACTCTTGAAAATCCTAAAGCTACGATTATTTTGGAATGGAGGTGGTACATTTGAATACACATTGTAAAAAAATATGCAACTTACCTCAGTTCATGCATGGTTCCAGATATAATCTCCTTGGTTGCAAAAATAGTTAGACATGCGTATGAATATATATAGCATGTTCGAACGCACAACAAAGATTGATGCCCCCTTTTACATCTGATTTACAAATGCCATTATCTCGGGTTCAAATAGATGAATGCACTTCCTATGAATTCGAATCTTCGAAACCCCCTTTATGTTGAATTCGACATGTATTCTATTTTGTAGCTAGCAATTCGGAATGTATCCATGCAAGTCACAAATGTATAAAGTGCTTCACACTAACAACATGGAGTGCACTAATTAATGTTTATATATGAATTGCAGAAGCATCCATTGCCTGTATTTCAAACCGCTCTCACTCTATGGATCGATAATATGAAATAAACACATGCACATGCTATAATTCAATAGAGTATGGGTGTCTGATAGACCGATTTTCGTCCATACGCAATTTGCAAAATTCATGATCTCATCCAAAAATAATAATGCCATTTATATTTTAATTTAATGCGTAGAACTGCCTTTTACACGTAGATGCACTATGCCTCGGCCCGTTCTCACAAACGCGCTATATCTCTGTATCTACGGCATAAGTGCACACACTTTATATGCATCGGCATTTCTCTTTCACACATGCTCACAATCTCTCTCGGGGTGTCGGGGAGTCTCACGCACATGCTCTCCTTGTATCTCTCTCTCTCTTTCTGACTACTATGTACCACTCTTTTCACTAATCTCAGTTGGAAAACACTATTTCTCTCACATGCATATATACACATGCACGGTCTCTACTAGCCCTCTATACGCACATATATGTGCCTACGTGTCTCCCGCACGCACATTATCTTTAAGCCTCTCTCGCACACGTTGCCCCTCCAGACACACCTCTCTCTTAGTAGTTGGTAGATATGATTCCATCATATCATTCGGTAGGATATCCCTGACTGTTAGGCTAGATGGTAATACGAGGCAAAGTTTTACCCTAGTTTGGACCCTTGTAGTTGAGGAAAAAGCCTACTCCTGGTACTGTATATTAGTGATAGGGGTGTGTACAAAGTACACGTGAATACCGGGCATTGTGTGTGTGTGTGTATACTATCGACGAACTAGCCCCCAAGCTTCTATAACATACTGGGGGCGTAGGGTTACAAATCATATATAGTCGGCTTATCACCAGTGGGAATAGAGTCCTCCGCGACTCTGGTATCTAGCTTCGTGTTGTACGCCGAGTCCTCTACATGGGTCTTCGTATAACGCGTCTCGATCCAACCAATGTGGCGCTGGATGGAACCGACCCATGAGTCCTCATGTTGACCCACCACAACTCGAAATGGTGTGCCCACAACACCACACACGCAATCGGCCACTAAGAAAATAAGCATATAAAATAGTACAATGTTATACATGAAAGTTAACTGCATGGTGCATCCAAAAATATTTGTTCTGCGTTGTGAATGTTTATATATTCTCCTAAAATATTAGTCACGTGAAAGAGAAACGAAGGGCATATCTCTCCTCGTCTCCACCGGACATCCCCTCTTTCTACACCACTTTCATGTACGCACACAAACTATCTCTCGGCCCTCTAAAAGTATGCATGCCCACGACACATTCACGCATGATGGTCACTGTATTTCAAGCTAAAGCACTATACGGTCACTGGAGTTCAGAATATGCTCATTACGGTCACCGTATACATTCTCGTGGTGATCATACGGTATCTAGCTCACGATACGTCTTCGTATTTTCTTGATGACACTTACGGACTTTGCATTTGATGCGTTCCCCGTATTTTGTTGACGACACTTACGGTCATTGTATTTCAAGCGAAAGCACGATATGGTCACTGGACTTCAGAATAAGCTCATCACGGTCACCACATACATTTTGTAGTGCTAACAACATCTGGTTGGATAGTTAGGAGGACAGTGGCGTCTCGAGCCCACCAGGGTTAAAGTCCCGGTGCTCGCATTTATCCTGGGTTAATTTCAGTATTTTCCGGTGATGTGCGTTCAGTGGGAGGAGACGTTCCACTCGACTACAAGGCACCTATGGTGACTTCGTAAAATCTCAAGATCATATGCTGGCCCACTCTCTCGAAGGTGCTCATAGGGGTAGGGTCTGTGTGTGTGCGCCTATAGCGGTTAGTGCTTGCGCATATATATGAGCCCTTGCGTCTGTACCGTGTTAAAAAAATACATGTCATGATTATACGGTCACTGGCTCACCTGTACAACTCTGTATTATGCTGATGACACAATCAATGACTAGTCAAACATTCCACGTGGCGCAACTAGTGTTGCACCATCGGGGCGCGTAACCGTGGGGCCCACCTGTCAGCCTGTATATGAAAGAAAGAAATGGTAGTTTGAGTCTGTACTGTGTTAATAAAATACATTTTAGGGTGGCCATATGGTCACTGGCTCACCATACAGCTCTGTAATTTGTTGATGACATGATCAATTGACCAGTCAAACGGTCCACATTCAGCAGTGCACATTACCATTGGGCCCACCCATTAGCGCGTATATGAAGGACAGAAATGGTAATAAATTAGTGGTTGGTGGGTACTCGAAGTCGTGAGACCTCTGGTTGGCAGTCGCCGGTGGTGGGGGCGCGTTGGGCGGTGGGGTGGGGATCGCCGGAGAAAAAGCTCGACGCGGGGGGGCCTAGAGGGATGGCCGGTGCGGCGGCGGACCGACGGTGAGGAGTGGTTTCGGGGCGGGCGAGGCGGCGGGGCGGCGCGGGCCGGCCGCGGGGGGGGGGGGGGGGGGGGGCGGCGGTTCGGCCGGTGGTGGCTGACGGCTCAGGGGGGTGGAGTTTGATGATAAACTGGAGGCCCTTGATTTCGTATCCAACGGCTGGAAAATCTAATGACCAGAGATGGAAAAGTCAGTCGACTGACGTGTAGCCTCACCCCGCACGTACACATGCATGCACGCAATACACGCACGCATGCAGGCGTGCAACACTGACACATACACATAATGAACACACGCACGCATGCAGGTGTGCAACACTGACGCGTCCACATGCACTCACGAACACACGCACGTACGCACACGTGCATGCAACACTGAAACGTACCCTTGCACGCACGCAACACTCGCACGCCTGCATGCACACAGCACACGACGCAAGAGACACGCTCAACCTATACGTGCATGCACCCTTTGTTAAGGACATGTATTGTTACGGGCATTAATCAATCTTATCTGTGATAAGCAGAAAATTGATGTTTGTAGCGGTCTTTATGAATCACAACGTATTGAACGCGCTTCAACATAGTAGGATTATCTACATGAAAAGGATGACGTCACACTCAATGAACAATCATCGGTTTATGAAATGCCCGCTTCTGACCGCCCTGGCCCACCAAAGGTTCCTCTGCTGTGCGCTGTCTGCGTTGGGTCACTGACATGCAGGCCATGTACCCAAAGAGCCCACACGTTAGTCGAAGAACGGCACGCTGTCCTACATCAGAGTCGAGGGCGCCACTTGCTGCATGCCCGGCTGAACACGCCTCCTTGCCGCATTCAAACGCCTCCATGAAACCCGCCCATGTGGAAGCCGAGAAACCCACTCTAGACACACGTCCGTTCATGACCGGGCCGGCATTAAACGCAACACCGGTCGAGCTCCTCCCGTCGGCCGTCTATTTAATCTCCTATTTAAACGAGGCCAAACGCTGGCCAAGAATCGCACACCTCCGCCGCTCCCCTATCTCCTCCTTCACCATTTTGTCCACTCTTACAATGGCTTACGAAGAGTAGTTATTCCACATCCAAGCCGGCTGGGTGGCCCGCCGAGCGCGCCGGATACGAGCTATGCAGCTCGCTGATCCACCTCCCTCCCCTCACCCGACGGAGCCAGTTGCCGCCCCGAGCCGGTGCGCGGTTCAACCACTCGCCGCTCCAGGCCAGCTCGACGAGGAGCGGCGCACGAGCATCATTGCTGCCGTCCACGCCGCCGCCTCGTACCGCATGTCCCGTTTCTGTGGCCGAGACTCTCATGACGGCGTCCGCGCCATGCAAGCAGCGACAGAAGCCGGGTGCGCGGAGAGCGACGAGTCGGTGGCCAGCGCCTCCGCGTCCGCCGCCAACATCGAGGAGAAATAGAACACGGGAGGCCGCCGCCGCTTGCACTACAAAAAAAAGACACATCCTTGACATTTTGGGCCGAACGAATTTTTTTTTGTCATAGTTATGACACTTCTATGACGATAATTGTGACAAAACACGGTATCATCATAGATGTGGTGGGGTCCTACTTCTATGACAAAAAATCATGACAGAAAATGGGCTTTTCGTCCTGGGCGGGCCGGAGACGCGACTGCATGACATTCTTTGTGCCGTCCATGACGGAAAAACCCGTGGTAGAAGCGAGGGCGCAGAAAATATCGGGGAGTCCCCTGTTATGGTGGGTGGTCGGGGGTCGAGCGATGCGCGTTTCTCTCGTACGTACGCGCGTGTGTGCGAGGCGTTGGGCTCGAACTGAACCCGAGCGATTGCACTGCAGGCTACACGTTACTAAACCCCAGCGATCGATCGATAGCTGTTAACTGAACCCGATCAAGCGATTCCTTCGCTACTGCTGCTAACTGAAGCTGATCGATGCTGCCTCTGGATGAACAGTGAGCGTTGCGGGAGGGGGGGTTGGATGAACAGTTCCCGGTGAGGGTGGATGAACAGGACCCCGTGGTGTTGCCTCTGGATGAACAGGACCCCGATCGATCATGCCGGTTGGGGCTGCATGAACAGGACCCCGTGGAGGGCAGGATGAATAGGACCACCCCGTGGACCGCAGGATGAACAGTAGACGGTGGAGGGCTGGATGAACAGTAGCCCGTGGAGGGATGGTTGAACAGGAGCCCATGGAGAGGGCTGGTTGAACAGTAGCCGGTGGAGTAGCGCGCGGTGGAGGCTGGACGAACAGGAGCCCATGGAAGAACAGTCACAGGTGGAGGCTGGAGGAGGTCGACGGTGGATGAACAGTAGCCCGTGGAGGCTGGAGGGGGTCGACGGTGGAGATGAACAGTATCCCATGGAGTCCCGGTTTGCGGTACGCCACACCCCTCCCAATGAACAGGACCCCCGTTTCGACCGTAGCGCTCCAACACAAGTTCGTTTCCTCCGTTTTGTGGTACGCCACACCCTCCCGATCAACAGGACCCCCGTTTCGACCGTAGGATGTCCGTTTCCTCCGTTTTGCGGAACGCCAGACCCCTCCCGATGAACAGGATCCCGTTTCGAACGTGGCCGGTCGAACACAAGGCCGTTTACTCCGTTCTGCGGTACGCCAGGCCTTGTTTCCATCGGTTGTTCTGTCCAAGCCCTCCCGATGAACACGACGACGCATTCCGTTCCGACCCAGCTGGTTGGCTCCCCATGAACACGACAACGACGCTGTTTCTCCGTTCCGACCCAGCCATGTACACGAGCCCTGGCCGTACGTATGCGCGAGTAGGCGTTCGAGACCCTACCCGTATGTACGTACGTGGCCGTATTTTCTTTCTTGCACCCTGGCCGCTGTACGTACGTGTACATGCTACGTGCGCGCCTCCACTACGACACGTGCCCGCCTCTACATCGACCAGTATGTACGTACACGTTCGTGACCAGAATGACAACGCTACGTACGCTTCGACCAGGTGGGTCCCGACTGTCAGGCACTTCCTTGCCTGCGAAGATGTAGCTGGTGGGTTCCAGCAGTCAGGGGGGCGAATCGTTTTTTTGCCCGGACGCACTTCCTTGCGTGCGAAGATGTAGCTGGTGGGTCCCCGCGGTCAGGGGGAAACATTTTTTCATGAAATACGGTGGCCTGTCCGGTGGGTCCCCGCTGTCAATTGGAGGAATAATTATTTTGCGCGTAATAAGGAGGCACTTCCTTGTTGCGGCCATGGACCCAGCTGTCAGCCTCTCCACGTACAGTCCACGTCCGATGGAAGCCGTTCCTTGACCACGTTGACCACGCCGCGCCGAGAGCACCAGGGCGGTGGACGACGGCGAGGCCTAGGAAGGGGACGACGCGGAGCCGGGGGAGACGCGGCAGTGGAAGCCCGCGCGGAGAGGACTGCGAGGGTTCACTGGTTCGGCTGCGGTGTGAGGCTGCCAGCGCCGCAGGGCCTGGCCAGCGGTGGGAATAGTAGAGGGCGGTGAGGCCTGCGCGGCAGCACAGCCGGCCATGGGGAGGAGGGAGCAGGCAGTCCCGCCAGCGCTTGTTTGAGCGGCTGGAGCAGGAAGAGCAGAGATTGAAGAAGCACGACGGCCGTTGGATGGACATCCAACAGTCACTGCATGTGTGTCAACCTTTTTTTAGGAAAGCCTCAAATCTGTGGAAAACATCATACAGCCCATCTGCCATTATTTCTAATAATTTATAGCCCATTTGCTAATTCTTAAGGTTTTTTTTGGAGCCCATATTCTTTTTGTTAGCATTACAGCCCATATTGTGGCCACGGTTAAAAAATTATACGAAATTTTGCATATTTCGCTGCGGTCCGAACTGTTTTTAATCCCAAAATTTCGAGTCACATTCAAACTGATTTTAAAAATAAATGTATATCAATATAAAATCCAACAAATTGTCCACGCATAAAAATTAATGCAATTTAAAATCTCGAAATGAAAAAAAGAAATTTGAAACTAATTGCCGGTTTGATGTGTTTTAAAAATGTACATCCCATTTTTCATTACTGATAGGCCATTTTCTCGTCCAGCCGAATGAAGCTCTCCTCGTCTTGAAAGATTTGCAGCCCAACAGGCCTGACAAAGCGACTTACTTGGCAAATCACAAAAAAACTGGGCTAGCCATTTTCAGAAAGAAAAGAAAAACTACTGGGCTGGTCTGTGGTAAACATAAATGAGAAGGCTGTCTAGACAGGCCAGAGTGCCCCGCACAGCCCAGTTGACACCCTGCTTCCGTCTCAAAAACAAAGTAAATAAATGCCACTCCAATTATGGCGATTCATAAAAGTGCCACTGCAATTTTCAAACTTTGAAAAATGCCACTGCAATTTTTGCAAACTTTGGAAAACGCCACTGCAATTTGCAAACTTTGAAAAACGCCACTCCAGACTTCGAAAAATGCCACTGGAAATGGCATGAAATGGCATTTTTCAAAGTTTGGAAATTGCAGTGGCATTTCTCAGAAACACCAGATTTGGAGTGGCATTTATCAAATTAACCCAAAACAAAAATAACTGGGCGAGCTACTGGGTCCCTGGTGTCAGCCGCTCGTTGTGCAATTCTCTCGTTTGTTGACTACGTTGACAATGCCATGGGACCCAGATGTCAGAAATCCATTAGGAGGAGCCATTTTTTATTGGCTTGAAATAAGGAGGCACTTGCTTGCGTACTGCCATGACCTTGGCGGGTCCCTGCTGTCATCCTCTCCACGTACAATCATCTCCTGATTGTGTATGCGTCAACTTGGTAGGCCCACAAGTCAGCCTCTAAACCCGTAGAGGACAAATACAACCTGTTGAGGATATAACCATTAGAGTCACCCGCCCAGGAGGGGCCGGGTTACGTCATAATGGTCATCACGCGAAGCCCAGTACCAAGCTTGAAGACGGCGGGTTAGATAATGGGCTTAAGACCCGGAGGAGGCTTAAGGCCCGTAGTGATAAACCACCGTATGGCAAGACTTGTAGTGTAAGGCAAGAATAGTTGAGAGTCCGAGCCAGACACTCTTATGAGCCGGCCGGGACTCTGAGAGCCGCTGGTTGTCAACCTCTCTATATAAAGGGACGACCCGGCGGCGGTTTAGGGAGAGGTAAGATCTCGACGAGCGCCAGGCATCGCGATTAAGCTCCCTGGTCATCGAAACCGTAATCAATACCACCTCAACTGGACGTAGGCTTTTACCTTCACCGTAAGGGGCCGAACCAGTATAACCCCCGTGTTCCTTGTCCCGTTTAACCCCTTTAAGCTTCCTAGCTGCGATGGCTCCACGACTAAGTCCTAGCTCGAGGACATCTGCCATGACAATTCCACGACAGTTGGCACCCACCGTGGGGCTGGCGCACGGTGGATTTGAGTTCTTGAAGGGCAGCTTCGAAGGGCTCAAGGGATACGCTGTGGGCCAGATGACCAAGAGTCGTCGTGGCAAGATCTACATCGACGATGCAAACTGGGGCCCCGACGCCGGCTCAATTGAGTATGGGTATCGGGTCCCCTTCGGCGGAATTCATGTTTTCATTGGCAAGATTGGTGAGCCGGGCCCTGAGCCGGATCTCTGCGCCGATCTCATCGAGACGGCTCAACGCGCACGACCCGTCCGGGCTCTACCTGCCTTGAAGCATGCTTTTGTGGGATGTGTTCATGGAGGACTCTCTGAAGGATCTCGATCTGCTGATGAGACGGCCGCCGGCTCTGACGGCGAGTCGTCTACGGATGAGTCAAATTCGTTGTATCAACTTCAAGATGGCAGGCTCAGGGGTTGTTCCGATGGCGACAGCATTCCGGACCCTTTTGAACCACCGAGCCGGGTTGGAATCTTCATGGCCGGCGCGCAACCTGTTCAAAACCCCGCCTCCGGGTCAGGAAGCCCGGTGCCTTCACCGGCTCAGGTGCTGATGGATCTCACAGACAAGCTGACGGTCCTGTTGACCGCTACGGTGGCTCCGGCGGATCAAATTCAGGATGTCGCGGAGGTGGCACAGTTAAAGTTCGATCTAGCAAAGGCCAAGGATGATCTGGCGGTGGAGGGGATCAGGATGGCTGCAGAGAGGGCGGCTCTCGACGCCCAGACTCAGCTGATTCAGGCACAGTCCTTCCGGCTCACGATGGATCAAAACGCATCCAATGAGGTCATGAGAAGGAGGCATCAAAAGGCCCAATCTCGACTCCCTCCGGTTTACGATCCTCTAAACCTCTTCAACACGCCGGGTGCAGGGTCTAGTAACCCGCCGGAGATCATAGTACCCGGGGCTGGGACACCAATTCAGCCCCAAGTGATGGGACCCCCCCGGGTGAACCGTGCCCCGCCTCAGTACGTGCCAATACCACCGGGTCATTATGCCAACCCGTTGGAAAACATGGTCGCCGCGGCGGCACGACTAGCGGCTCTCCCAATTGATGGCGACTCTCCGACGGCGGTTGAAACCCGCCGGGTCAGAGAACTCCTTCAGACAGCTCTAGCGCAGCAAGAGGCGTACTCTTATAGCAGGGACAAGATCCATTCAACCCCTCATCCAGGCCGAAGCCCGAGTTATAGCAGACACATGGTCTCAGCGACCGGCTCAAGTAATGTCCGACGCCATGATTTGCCACCTGGCCACGGCCCGGCTCATAACGGGGCCTTTCACGCAGCAGACCAAGACAGAGCACGGCAAGAGGCGGAGCAGGTGCCTCAGTTGACGGCTTACCAGACACCCCCGGGTTATCCAATGGCTTCCGTCGACGTGGGTATCCCTACAAGGACTGGGGGTGTCCCTTGTTTAGTGCCGGCTCTCCGCAATGAACGTCTACCCAAAGACTTCAAAGGGCCTAGGAAGGTGCCTAATTACACGGCTGATTTACAACCCGGAGCCTGGATCGAGAGTTACGAGATGGCCATGGAATTGCTGGAGGTCAGCGAAGCGGCGATGGCCAAGTACTTCACCATGATGTTAGATGGGACTTCCCGCACTTGGTTGAAAGGGCTGCCGCCGAATTCTATCGGGTCTTGGGCTGAGCTGAAAGCCCGGTTCATCCAAAACTTCAAAGATACCTGTAGACAGTCTATGTCAATTGTGGATTGGACTAACTATAAATAGCAGGAGGGCGAGTCTACGACACATTGGGTTCGCCGGGTCAAAGAGATAATACATTCATCTGATAAGATGGATGCCGGCTCTGCAGTCTTAATGTTAGAGCAGAATTGTCGTTTCCTGCCCCTGAAGATGAAACTTGGGCGGCTCAAGCGCGACTACAATGATATGGGTACGCTGATGGCGGCTCTCGTCAAGTACGCCGACTCTGATAGTACCAAGGACCCCGCGTCAGATGATGAAAGGACAGGGAAGGGAAAGAAGAACGGCAATGGCAAGGGTCCTCAGCATAACCCGGCAAACCAAGGAGGTAACAAGCGTAAGGCTAATGGCAGCATGGAGTTTGTGGCCAATGCCAGCTCATAGGGTAACAACCAGCGACGTAAAGGGAGGCCACCTCCCCGAGCCAGCGGTTCAGGCCCAACGCTTGAGCAGTTGTTGAATGAGCCTTGTCCAAGGCATGGCTCCAGGGAGAAGCCAGCTACTCATCTATGCAAAGATTGCGCAATCATGAAGGCCTTTAAGAATTCCAATGCCTTTAATGGCAATAATGGCTCGGGCGGCGGTTCAGGCACCGGCGGCTTTCATGGCCCGGGCGGCGGCTCAAATTCCAATCCTCAGAATGTTCAAGGGGGCTTTAATCAGCAGTCCGGCCAGGGTCATCAACAGCAATAGGGGGGATACCAGACCAATCCAAAGCAGCTCAATGGTGGACAGTATCATGTGTTTACCACCAGTCTGTGTAAGCGAGATCAGAAGCTTCATAAGAGGGCTGTGAATGCTGTTGAGCCGGCGGTTCCACACTATTTGAGATGGTCTGAGCAGCCTATTGTGTGGAGTAGGGAGGATCACCCTCCCCGGGTTGATAATCCGGGTCACTTGGCCCTGGTGGTGGCTCCTCAGGTGGGAGGATATAAGTTCACTAAGGTGCTCATGGATGGAGGCAGCAGCATCAACATCCTCTATTATGAGACCTTCCGTCGTATGTGGTTGATTGATAAGAACCTCAGCCAGTCCAATACTGGTTTCCATGGTGTGGTGCCTGGTAAGTCGGCTTATCCAGTTGGTAAGATCGAACTGGAAGTGGCCTTTGGAGATGAGTACAACTACAGGGTGGAAAAATTGACCTTTGAGGTGGTCAAGATAAGAAGTCCATACCATGCCATATTTGGGCGGCTAGCTTACGCCAAGTTCATGGCACGGCCGTGTTACGTATACTTACAGCTCAAGATGCCGGGTCACAATGGGACCATTACGGTTCATGGCAGCCAAAAGATAGCCTTGGAGTGTGAGGAAGGTGACGCGGCTTATGCAGAATCTATTTGAGCAACGGAGGAGCTGAAATTTTGCAAAGACAACGTTGACCCAACGGATATGACATCTCTGAAAAAGCCGACCACGGAGCATGAGCCGGCAATGAAATTTAAGTCAGCTGATGAGACCAAACTTGTTGATTTCGCTCCAGGTGACTCATCTCAACAGTTTAGCATCAGCGCCGATCTGGATCCAAAATAGGAAAGCACGCTCATCGAGTTCATCCGTGAGAATAGGGACATTTTTGCATGGAAACCTTCTGACATGCCAGGTGTACCTAGAGAACTCGCTGAGCACACTCTCAATATTGATCCGAAATTTAAGCCGGTCAGGCAATTCCTTCGGCGGTTTAATGAGGAGAGGCGGAAAGCCATTGGTGAGGAGGTGGCCCGGCTCTTGGCGGCCGGGTTTATTGTCGAAGTCTTTCATCCAGAATGGTTAGCTAACCCGGTGCTCGTGCTCAAGAAGAATGGCACCTGGCGGATGTGTGTGGACTACACGGACTTAAACAAGGCGTGTCCGGCTGATCCTTTTGCTCTCCCCCGTATTGATCAAATCATTGATGCCACAGCGGGTTGTGAGCGTTTATGTTTCTTGGATGCGTATTCTGGATACCATCAGATTAAAATGGCAGTTAAGGACCAGGATAAGACGGCGTTCATCACTCCCTTTGGAGCCTTCTGTTATGTGTCTATCCCTTTTGGACTCAAGAGTGCACACGCGACTTACCAGCGTTGTGTGCAGAATTGTCTTCATAACCAGATTGGGCGCAATGTTCACGCCTATGTGGATGATATCGTGGTTAAGTCCAGGGAGAAGGAGACCCTGATAGATGACCTTAGAGAAACCTTTGATAATCTCCGGGTTTACAAGATGATGCTTAACCCTGCCAAGTGTGTTTTTGGTGTTCCTGCAGGCAAGCTCTTGGGTTTCCTGGTTTCTAATAGAGGCATTGAAGCTAACCCGGAAAAAATGAAGGCAATCACCTCTCTGGCTAAGCCGGCGTGTATAAACGACGTCCAGCGCCTAGCAGGCCGCATTGCTTGTTTGAGCCGGTTTATAAGCCGCTTGGGTGAAAAGGCCATGCCACTGTACCAGTTGATGAAGAAAACTGATGACTTTATCTGGAATGATGCTGCTGATGCTGCTTTTTAGGATTTAAAGAGGCAGCTGGCTGAGCCCCCAGTCCTTGCTACTCCGGTTGACAAGGAGCCCTTATTACTGTATGTAGCTGCTAACACACGAGCCGTCAGTGTGGCTGTGGTGGTGGAGCGCAAGGAAGAGGGTAAGGAGTACCCGGTTCAGCGGCCGGTTTACTACGTCAGTGAAGTGCTCATTGAGTCCAAACTGCGGTATCCACATTGGCAGAAGCTTGTTTATGGTGTGTTCATGGCAAGCCGGAAGCTTAAGCATTATTTTCAGGGTCACCCTATCACTGTGGTTAGTTCTGCTCCCCTGGGAGATATCATCCAAAATAGAGAAGCCACAGGAAGAGTGGCTAAGTGGGCAATAGAGCTCGGGCCTCATGGTCTGAAATACGTACCGCGCACTGCTGTTAAATCTCAAATGTTGGTGGATTTCATCAACGATTGGACAGAGCTACAAGTGCCGGAAGAAAAGCCGGATAATACATATTGGACTATTCACTTCGATGGGTCCAGGCAATTGGAGGGCTCGGGGGCTGGAGTCGTGTTGACTTCCCCTAAAGGTGACAAGTTCCGTTATGTGCTACGGTTGATGTTTCCATGCACTAACAATGCGGCTGAGTACGAGGCTTTTCTCCATGGTCTTGGGTGGCTAAGGAGATGAGCTTGAGTAGAGTACGATGTTTGGGCGACTCAGATCTAGTGGCTCAACAAGTATATTAGGCAAGTGGGATTCCAAGGACCCTCTCATGGCGGCTTATCCCCATGAAGTTGATGCCATTGCTGGACACTTTCAGGGTTACCAGGTAGAGCACATTGATCATAGGAAGAACGAGGCAGCTGATGCATTAAGCCGGCTGGGCTCTCAGCGAAAACCGGTGCCGCCTAATACTTTCTTGGACATCTTGCATAACCCTTCTGTTAAGTTACCTACAGAGGAAGACTTGGCTGTCCCAGACCCAGAAGCACAGTTGGTGGCGGCTCTCCACATCAACCCAGACTGGACGGTACCATACTTGGCTTACATGACCCGGGGAGATTTGCCTGAGGATGAAACTTTGGCCAGACAAATAACCCGGCGGTCTAAGTCAATGGTCAAGCTGAGAGAGCTAATCAGGAGATCTTAAAGGGCATTAATCCCCGGCTTTTGGTCCCTTTGCAACGGACGCCGGGTTGTTGGGTGGAGGAGTTACCCTCCGTGTTATGGAGCATCAATACTACTCCTAATAGGTCTACGGGTTACACGCCCTTCTTCATGGTTTATGGAGCGGAAGCAGTCCTCCCCAGTGACATCCGTCATGACTCGCCTCGAGTGGCGGCTTATGTTGAGGCGGATAATGAACAGGCGCGCCAAGATGCTCTTGACTTGTTGGACGAACAGCGTGACGTGGCAGCAGCTCGCTCAGTGATTTACCAACAAGACCTGCGCCGTTATCACAGTCGTCGGGTTAAGTCCCGGGTCTTCCAGGAAGGTGATCTGGTGCTCTGGCTCATCCAAGATCAAACAGATGCACACAAGCTATTCCCGCCTTGGGAAGGGCCCTTTGTGGTCAGCAAGAACTTGCACAACGGGTCATACTACCTCATTGACGTTCGGGAGCATAAAGATTCACACAAGTCGGAGGAAGAGACCCGTCGGCCGTGGAACATAGCTCAGCTTCGGCCTTATTACACTTGAGCCACCGGCTCTCATAATGTGCATATTTCTATAGCCATGTATATATTGTGTTAAATAATAAAGCAGGACCTCTGTCCTTTTCTCCTCCAAAGGTAAACGTGTTATTTCCATTACAGCATCACATGGTGACTTGGAGGTGGATCCGGCTTATGATCGTATTCGAATCTAGCTGTAAACAATATAATCACCTGGGGGCTTCCTGTTCAAACATAGGTCGTATTCGAACCAAAGAGAACATAGCTGTCGATACCCACTTGATTGGCGAAGTGCCGAGCTCATTGGGGAGTTTTCTTTGATCATATTTGAATCATAGCTCAACCCCCTTTGGGAACCGACGTGGATCGTATTCGAATCAGCGTCGTTAAACAACTCTTAAGGTCGTTTGGGGGCTTCCTGTTCAAACATGGATCGTATTCGAACCAAAGAGAGCATAACTGTCGGTACCCTCTTGATTGGCATCGCCAAAGCCACTGGGGGCTATATGATCGCATTCGAATCTTAGCTTAACCCTTTTGGGACGGTTCTCTGGTCGTATTCGAACCGGAAGCCCCTACGTTTTTGATCTTCTGACTTACAACAAGTTCTGTTGGTCACATCAACAGTGTGCAAGGGCGGCTTTTCCTTTGCCGACTTAATTTTGATTCACAATGTTGATAACATATAGTAAGTATTCTTGACGCTGGTAAACCGGAGTTGAGATCTTCACCTCATTATTCGGGTTACATAAGCCGGAACTATACTTGAAGGCTCGTAAGTATGCCATTATGGTTACATCAAAGATGTAATTGAGGGCCAGTCTTTGGTGATTGTTAATTCCTATTCCGGGTTATATATGTAAGGTCTATGGTTCTCAGTGCGGTAAGCCGCCTCGAGACTTGTGACTTGTTTTTCTATGCAGGATGGTTAAAGACAGCTATTCGAGCTTAAGGACAATAAATGATCAATTATGACCCGGAGGAATATAAGGAAGCAATTTCAACGGAGCTAAGCATTCAGCATGTGCACGATGGCACGACAAGGTTAACATGTTTGTCCTACTCTATTACAAGACTCCCCGAGTCCAAAAGGTGAGGCATTGTTTTAAAGGCATAATCATGGGCCGCCTAAGAGTCAAGATGCTTGCTGGGTCGACGCTTCCGGCTCATCCCTCTACGCTCCTCCGGCTGTTCCCATGACCTGGAAGGTTGACGATTTCCAGTCAATGGCGCTCAAAGCTTCAAATTGAGCCTCCTCGTCAATTAACCCGGCCGGGTCAACTTCTGGGGCGAAGGTATGCTTACGAGTCGGAGGGATCAAGCTGATTGCTTCGTAGCGTGGAGTGGGGATCCTCTGGTTCTCCGAGTCATAGCCCGGCTGATACTTGGTCAGGTCGGTGATATTCCCAATCGAGGTAGCCACCGGGCGCACACTCTTCACGCAGGCAGCAAAGTCTTTTTGATCAAAGGGAGTGCCGTCTTCCTTCAGACTGGGGTATCCGAGCGCGATCTCCGCCTGGTCTAGCTCCGGGAGGAAAGCCTTGGCCCGGCTCAGAGCAGCTATGGCTCCGGCTCTTGCAGAGGCCTGTTGTAGCTCTTGGAAGCACTGAGGAAGAATGGCAAGCCGCCGAAGTACGTCCGCCAGGTGAGTCGGAACCTCATTGGATAGGGCCACAACGGCCAAGGCGCGCTGTGACCCGGTGTAGAGTTGCTCCACCAAGGTGTACACGGCCTTCAGCTTGGTCAGCACATTCTGATTGAGGTTGGCGCTTCTGGGACCTGTTTAACAAAGTAAGGTAAGCCGCTAGCAATGATGGGACTTATGAGACATAAAGAGTGTAAACTTGTTGAAAGCCCACATAATGACTTACCGAAGATTGCGGCGACCATCTGTGACACATGGCGTTTTAAGCCGGAGAGTTTGGCGGTTCTCTCCGTCAGAGCCGCCTCCGCCTATTTGGCCCGGCTGACCAGAGCGGCTTTCTCCTCGGCCCACGTCTTCCTTTCAGTTTCAAACTTCTTCTTTAGTTTCTCTTGTGCAGCAACACTGAACTCAAATTTAGCGTTGGCCTTCCGGGTCTCAGTTTCCTGATTCTTCAGGCGGTTCTTCAGCTCAGAGATCTCAGCTTCAAATTTCTTGCAAACAGCCTATACAAATTCCGGGTTATAGTATGAGTAATTATTATACAACTTTAAAGTCCGAAGCACTTTCCAAGCAAAGACACTTGGCACTTGGGGGCTAATGCATGCTTAAAGGTTCTATTTACAAATTGCCGGTTCATGAAAGTAAGCCGGAAGTTAAGTCTACAACATATTCTATCATCAGTGGTAGACTTGGGGGCTAGCATGGGGAGAATGACTATGGAGTAAGCAAGAGAGTGGTACCTCAGATTTTTGCTGTATTTGTTTTACCATGTCAACCTCTAAGTCCCGGCTGTTGTGCACTTGACCAATGTAACTTGAGACGATGTCTCCAATGCTCAAATTCGCATAGTCAGTGATATCCAGCCTGGCCCTGCGGCGCTCCAACAGTTCTTCTTTGGCGGAGCACTTGGCCAGCGCAGTGGGTCTCCCAGGCTCGATGAACTCTGTCTGGGTGATTACAACGTCCGGGTCATCGGCCGGCTGAGCTGGGCTGGGGATCTCCGGGTTAGCGGAAGTCTCTATGACTGGTTCGTCGGTTGGAGCGGTGGCTTCAGGAGCAGAGGCAGATGGCGGCTCTTGAGCTGAAGTCTCCGGTTCAGTTAGGACCGGCCCTTCGACCGGTTTATTCTTCTTCGCCCTCTTGCTGAGCTTTGCCTGGGCACTGAAAGGACAAAAGGTTAGTACAAAAGCATGAGTAAAGATAAGCACAACACAAGATGATCATCGTTACCCGAGTGCGGTCTTGAAAGCCTGCAGGTTAGATTGCATAGAATCACTAGAGGAAGGTGAAGTTTCCTGATAATTTGAATCAGAAGAATTGAGCGGTTGACGAGTAACGCCCGCCAAAGGATGAAAAGGATATAAGTTGGAGATAACCTCGGTCCGGCGTTTCCTTGATGCTTCAGGTAAGCCGGAGGAGAGGTCTGCATCCTTGTTGGTCCGGGTGTGCCGCCAGCTCTCATGAATCTGTTGCTTCAAAAGAAATTGAGGATCTTGATAAGCTAAAGGATGTGAAAATCTTACTTTCCGGGTTACTCTTCGGACTTTCAGCCTTGGCAAGGGCTCCGAGTCGGAGGAAAGTGTCGTTACCACTTCAGTCACCGGGTTATTTGCTCCGGTGTCATCCCGCTGATGATCAGTATCGATAAGGTGGATAGGAATAAACAAGAAACAAAACAAGAGCCTACAGATTCAGGGGTTACCTCTGACTCGGAGCTGTCACTTAGTTGAAGCAGCTCTGAGGCAGTAGGCCTGCTTCCTTTCTTGCGGGGAGCGGCTCTCCTGGCGGCTTTCTTAGCCTTCCTGGCTTTTCTGGCTGCCTCATGGTCATATTTGACCTTCCAGAACTTGTCATTAGCCTGAAACATACAACAAAGATTTCTTAAAGTTCAGATGGAAACTATTAAAAGGAAAACCAAGGTGTTCAGGTCAGTGGCTTACCGCCGGAGCCGGGTTAGCTTGGCAGAAGGGGTTCAAACCGGTCCTCCCACAGTTAGCTAAGCTCTCATTCAGGAGAGACTTGGTCATGTCGTCCACAACGTCCTCATGAAGATCGTTGGGGCTGTGCCGCAGAGGGTCATCCTTCCGGCCCGTGTAAGCACACATTAAGCCGGGGCGGCGGCTCAAGGGGATCACCCGCCAAGAGATCCAAACCCGGACCAGATCAATGCCGTTGAGGCCGTTTCCCAGGAGAGCCTTGATCTTATTGATGGTGGGGATCAGAGGTTGACGCTCAGCTTGAGATAGTTTGTCTGGCAGAGGGTGATTTGGCTCCAAACGCAGGGCACGAAAGCCGGGCAGAGGGCTCTCGTCAGCCGGAGAAGTATCCTGGCAGTAGAACCATGTCTGGTTCCAGTCCTTTGGATGGGTTGGCGGCTCAGCGTAAGGAAAAAGGCAATCTCTCCGTCATTGAATGGAGATTCCACAAAGTTCCAAGCTTGGCCCGTTGGCGCACTCGTTCTGGCGGTTCAGATAAAACAACTCCCTAAAAAGCAGTAGGCTGGGCTCTTCTCCAAGATAGACTTCGCAGAATACTTGGAAGTTGCAAATATTTGACATGGAATTGGGTCCTATGTCTTGCGGCCGCAGATCAAAGAAGTTCAGAACCTCTCTAAAGAATTTTGAGCCGGGCGGTGCGAAGCCCCAGCTCATGTGATCAGCAAATATCACCACCTCACCGTCTCTTGGTTGAGGTCTTTCCTCCGACGGGTCAGGGGCACGATAAGACATGATCTCCTTCTTGGGCAAGTAACCCGTCTTCACGAAATCAGCTAAAGTGTCGTCGGTGACATTGGATCTCATCCAGTTGCACGTGATGGGTGCTTTGGGAGCTTTGGGTGGCATTGTGAAAGATGAAGCCTATGACAAAAGGAAAATGTCCGGTTCAATTATAAGCCGGCAGACGTCTACGGTTCAATACTCAAATGGCGGCTTATGAAGTGGCCTAATGACATATGGCTAAGTGCATCGGGTTATCTGAGCCGCTGAGGGCATCGTGAGTAATTCAAATTGTCTACAGCTTTATCATAAATGAGCCGGAAATTTTACAGCGTGTGGCTTCTTTTAAGCCAGAAATGTGAGCCGCCATAGCTAAACAGATGCAATTTTTGGCTAAGTGTGGCGAAAACAAGTTCCACAGACCGCAGTAATTATTTTGGATCAAACGGTCAGTTAAAAACAAAAATTTCTAGACCTAGAACTGACGCAGAAGAAGTTCATGGATTCAGAATGGGATCTTATTTCAAACAAAGGGGATCTACTAGTGTAAAAATGGATGCGCAACAACTACCGCAGGAGCTCCGTACTATTTTTGGATCAAACATGACTGTGGTGGAAGAACTACAGGGAACTCGAGAAGAACAGTGAAGAACAAAGGAAGAACAACGGAAACCCTAAATGCGGATCTACGGTGGAGAGGTGCAGGGACTTACAGATGTGGAGTTACGGCGGAGGTTCGTCGCGTCTTTCTGGTCACGTCAGGTTGATGCAGCGGCCTGAGTTGGTGAAGACGAGGGGACCTGCGGCGGCGGCGGAGCTCGCACGACAGTACAGTGGCGAGAGGAGGAAGACGATGGAGGCGACAAGTAACTGGAGACTCATGGGCCGGGCTATTTATAAGGTGAGGCTCATAAGTGGGCGCGAGAAACGAGGAGGCCACGACGTGGTTATCTCGCCACAAAAAAGCCTCGATTTTCGGGACGGCAATTAAAGATAAGATCCGTTGAGGATATGGTGGAATAAAGAATGAACTTAATGGAAGATGATGTCATGGCGGGTCGCCGGGAGTCCAGAAGATGACGTCACGGCGGGTTATAACTTTCACACGAATATAAGCCGGAACATTTTTTCTCTCTCAAAGGAATTGAAGATTGACATGAACCGGTTCAAATCAATCTGGGGCCTAATGTTGAGGATATAACCATTAGAGTCACCCGCCCAGGAGGGGCCGGGTTACGTCACAATGGTCATCACGCGAAGCCCAGTACCAAGCTTGAAGACGGCGGGTTAGATAATGGGCTTAAGACCCGGAGGATGCTTGAGGCCCGTAGTGATAAACCGCCGTATGGCAAGACTTGTAGTGTAAGGCAAGAATAGTTGAGAGTCTGAGCCGGCCGGGACTCTGAGAGCCGCTGGGTGTCAACCTCTCTATATAAAGGGACGACCCGGCGGCGGTTTAGGGAGAGGTAAGATCTCGACGAGCGCCAGGCATCGCGATTAAGCTCCCTGGTCATCGAAACCGTAATCAATACCACCTCAACTGGACGTAGGCTTTTATCTTCACCGTAAGGGGCCGAACCAGTATAACCCCCGTGTTCCTTGTCCCGTTTAACCCCTTTAAGCTTCCTAGCTGCGATGGCTCCACGACTAAGTCCTAGCTCGAGGACATTTGCCGTGACAATTCCACGACACAACCCATTTAAAAAAATAACAGCCCATTCCACACGTTCAAACGAAAAGTTCAACATTCAGAGCAAAGTAACAGGTCTGATCCACATATAGAGTACTGAACTTCCACGTTGACAACCATCATAGCCAAGTTAACTATCTACTCCCACTAATACTCTAGTAGCATACAAGTACTAACTAGACGATGCCGGCAGCTGTAACACCCCGGATGTAACTTTTCATATTTGGAACTCCAACTCTTGCCATTTTCGGCTATGTGCTATGATATTCCCTTCGTGGTCGGGTTTTGTCTTTCGTTTTGCATTTTTTCCATGTCATGCATTTCATATCATGTCATCATGTGCGTTGCATTTGCATACGTGTTCGTCTCATGCATCCGAGCATTTTCCCCGTTGTCCGTTTTGCAATCCGGCGCTCCCACCTCCTCCGGTGCACCCCTCTTGTTTTCTTTCGTGAGAGGGTGTCAAACTTTCTCGAAATGGACCGAGGCTTGTCAAATGGCCCTAGTATACCACCGGGAGACCACCGGTCAAGTTTCGTTCCATTTGGAGCTCGTTTGGTACTCCAACGGTTAACCGGGTAACCGCAGATGCCTTCTGTGTGTTGCAGCAAAACCCCCTCTCTAACCAGCCCAAAACCCCTCCAAGTCATCTCCATGCTGTAGGTCGTTCGATCACGATCGTGTGGGCGAAAACCGCACCTCATTTGGACTCTCCGAGCTCCCTCTACCTATATATTTGCATCTCTCCCGATTAACGTTCGCAGTCCAACCCTAGCCCAATTCCCCCGCCGCCACCGGATGTGTCCGTACGCCGGCCGGACACTTCGCGCCGCCGCCCCGGACCAGTGGCCGCCCGCCACGTGGCCATCTCCACCGCGCCCGCCGCCGGCCCGCCGCAGCCCGGGCTGGGCCCCCTGGCCCGCATCGCCGCCCGACCGCGCCGCGGTTGCCGCGCCTCCCAGCCGCCGCCCCGAGCCCGCCGGCCGCCGCCGTGCGCCGCGTGCCCCGCCGCCGTCGCCTTGCTTCCGTGCCCCGCCGCCATCGCCTTGCCGCCGCCGCCGCGCGCACGCGCCTCGTCGCCGGCTCCTCCTCCGAGCGCCGTCGCCCCCTCCGGCCGCCGTCCTCCCCTCGCCGTCCCTCCTCCTCGTCCCCGCTGCCGTCTCCGGCGCCGGCCACGGCGAGCTTCGCCCCGAGCTCCCTCGAGCGATCGGATCTGGAAGAGTACTCTACTGTTGACTTCCCCCGAGACCCTCGAAAATCTTCTGTCATTTATTTTTCTCAGCATGTGTCCATGTTCATCGTATCATAACTCTCTGCATATAGCTTCGTTTCGCGCGTGTAATATGTCAAATTGTTCGCCTCGTGATGCTCTACATTTTGTACAATTGCACCATGCTCATTAGAGGCCATCTTGATGCCCAAATCTCTGGTGCAAGAGTGCTAGTTGCTGTTATCTGCTGGTTCTTAGCAGAACTTGAGGATTTGTTATTTTTGTATCATTTAATCTGTGCATCTTCTGGGCATGAGCTCTACATGTGTTTTGTTGTATGCCATGCCATCTTTCCAGTGGTTTATCCTATGTATTTTTGTGATCTTTGTGGTGACTAGCACAAGCACGCAAACTAGGCCCCGTAATGTTTCTGATTTCATGGACTTAGTGATTTCTCTAAGTCTTTGTCTGCTGTTATTTTGTTGCCATGTAAACTTGATGCTACAGAGAGATCCATGCATATTTTGGAGATTTTCACTAAGGATGTTTTGTAGC
Organism: Aegilops tauschii subsp. strangulata; assembly: GCF_002575655.3. Lineage (NCBI taxonomy): Eukaryota > Viridiplantae > Streptophyta > Magnoliopsida > Poales > Poaceae > Aegilops > Aegilops tauschii. The sequence continues at coordinate 311,864,025 of NC_053036.3, forward strand.
TATTGTTGTAGTTGACCCATTATTGCCCTTGTTTGCAATTATGGAGTGATATAGCATGACTCAATCTTTCTCTACTTTTGCTATAAAATATTTCTAGTAGATTCTTAACATGATATTCATTTTTGCCAAGCTTGTTGTAGTTGATCCATACATGCTATGCTTCTGTTCTTGCCATGGATAGCTTCATAAACTTGCCATCTTACTGTTGGTATGCTTGTTTTGTCATGCATTGCTATGTAGTGAGTGTATCAAGCTCACCAAGATGCCTTCATATCACTATTTCTGCCATGCTCTGTTTTCTGCTAAGTCTGAAACCTGTTAACGAAACTTGCTATGTTTACATGGTTGCCATCATATCTTCTTGTCCTTTTTGGCTTATGGTCAGTAAGGGACTTTTGTCATATGAATTTAGTAGAATAATTCCATGCCATGTTTTGCCATGTTAAGTTCCTGTAGCATGTTGATTTCATGCTCTGAACATTACTACCTGATGCTGTTTTCAGACATGTCCAGTAATTTCACCAAGTCTGTGAACCTGTTATCTCTTGCACTTTTGTCATGCTTGTTTGAGCTTGTTATGTTGTGAACTAGCCGTAGCTCAGTGTTCATCTTTTGTCAAGCATCTCCTGTAGATTACTGTCATATGCTTTTTTGCTACGTTGGAATGGTGTACCAGTGTTACTTGTTGCATTTTAAGTGCTATCATGCTGTTAATCACAGATTCGTGTCATTCTTGTTTTGCTTGCCATTTGCAAACCGTGCATCCGTTTCCGGTGATCTTTATATCGATTTCGACCGAAATCATCTCATCTTTCCAGCGGCATGCTTGGTTTGCCAAGTTACTGCCTTGTTCATCATTTTTCTTCCGGAGCACGCATATGCATCGCATATCATATCTCGCATATCATTCATGTATTGCATCATGTTGCTTGTGCATTTCTCGTGATTGATTGTGGTTCCGTTGTTTGCGTTCTTGTCTTGGGTAGAGCCGGGAGACGAGTTCGTGAACGAGGAACCTGTTGAGTACGCTTACGAGGATCAAGCTTTCGACAACTCTGAGAACCTTGCAGGCAAGATGACCACCCCTCGAAATCACTTCTATCTTTGCTTTGCAAGTTGTTCGCTCTATTGCCATGTTGCGCTACCTACCATTTGCTATATCATGCCTCCCATATTGCCATGTCAGCCTCTAACCATCCTTTCCTAGCAAACCGTTATTTGGCTAAGTTACCGCTTTTGCTCAGCCCTTCTTATAGCGTTGCTAGTTGCAGGTGAAGTTGAAGTTTGTTCCATGTCGGAACATGGATATGTTGGGATATCACAATACCTCTTATTTAATTAATGCATCTATATATTTGGTAAAGGCTGGAAGGCTCGGCCTTATGCCTGGTGTTTTGTTCCACTCTTGCCGCCCAAGTTTCTGTCATACCGGTATTATGTTCCTTGAGTTTGCGTTCCTTACGCGGTTGGGTGATTTATGGGACGCCCTTGACAGTTCGCCTTGAATAAAACTCCTCCAGCAAGGCCCAACCTTGGTTTTACCATTTTCCACCTAAGCCTTTCCCCCGGGTTTTCGTGAGCCCGAGGGTCATCTTATTTTAACCCACCCCCCCTGGGCCAGTGCTCCTTCGAGTGTTGGTCCGAACTGAGTAGACTGCGGGGCCCCCTCGTGGAAACTCGAGGTCTGGTTTTACTCGTAGGATGTCTCATCCGGTGTGCCCTGAGAACGAGATATATGCAGCTCCTATCGGGATTTGTCGGCGCATCGGGCGGCTTTGCTGGTCTTGTTTTACCATTGTCGAAATTTCTTGTAAACCGGGATTCCGAGATTGATCGGGTCTTTCCGGGAGAAGGTTTATCCTTCGTTGACCGTGAGAGCTTATGATGGGCTAAGTTGGGACACCCCTGCAGGGTATTATCTTTCGAAAGCCGTGCCCGCGGTTATGAGGCAGATGGGAATTTGTTAATGTCTGGTTGTAGAGAACTTGTCACTTGACCCAATTAAAATACATCAACTGAGTGTGTAGCCGTGATGGTCTCTTCTCGGCGGAGTCCGGGAAGTGAACACGGTTTGAGTTATGAATGACGTAAGTAGGAGTTCAGGATCACTTCTTGGTCATTGCTAGTTGACGACCGTTCCGTTGCTTCTCTTCTCGCTCTCTCTTGCGTATGTTAGCCACCATATATGCTTATTGCCTGCTGCAGCTCCACCTCATTACACCATCCTTTCCTATAAGCTTAAATAGTCTTGATCTCGCGGGTGTGAGATTGCTGAGTCCTCGTGACTCACAGATTCTACCAAAACAGTTGCAGGTGCCGACGATGCCAGTGCAGATGATGGGATCGACCTCGAGTGGGAGTTCGATGAGGAACGTGGTCGTTACTATGTGTCTTTTCCTGATGATCAGTAGTGGAGCCCAGTTGGGACGATCGGGGATCTAGCATTTGGGGTTATCTTATTTTCATTTGGATCTTGACCGTAGACGGTCTATGTGTGTATTTTGGATGATGTATGGATTATATTTATGTATTGTGTGAAGTGGCGATTGTAAGCCAACTCTTTATCCCATTCTTGTTCATTACATGGGATTGTGTGAAGATGACCCTTCTTGCGACAAAACCACTATGCGGTTATGCCTCTAAGTCGTGCCTCGACACGTGGGAGATATAGCCGCATCATGGGCGTTACAAGTTGGTAATCAGAGCCATCCCCGACTTAGGAGCCCCCTGCTTGATCGAATCGCTGGCGTTGTTGAGTCTAGAACAAAAATGTTTTGAGTCTTAGGATTATATATATCGGAGAGTAGGATTCTTTTTACTCCCCAGTCCCTTCGTCGCTCTGGTGAGGTCTCCTGACATAGAAGTTTTGACTCTTCTCTCCTCAAATTTCACTAAATTTTTTTAGGATCACGCGGGTATCTTAGAATCGTTCCGATGGTTTTGTGACGAGAACATTGTTCTTGGTGCCTCCTGACATTTAGGGGTTGTGGCAGTGTCCCGGGGAGTTGAGCTCCGAGGTGTTGTCGTCACAATTTTATCGTTGCAGTTCTGGAATACCTGAGTTTCGCCGACATCGAAATCTCTTTTATGCAGTTGTTGGTGAGATCACCTCGACGCCACCTAGTACTGGGGCGGGAGTTCGGGAGTATTGCCATAGCTCGTATAACGGATGTTTTTCGAAGGTTGAGGTAAACGATTTCCGAAGGTTCCTTGGTTATGTGTTGACGGATGGATACAGCTGGATCTAGGGATTGCTAGTTTGGGTGATATATTTTGTGTCCCCTGTATCCCCAACACCAGATTGCATAACCAGGAAGTTTCGGGAGTTTATAAGTGGGAATTCAAGTAGCTCTTAGGATATCTTTCCGATAGATGCATGATATGAGATTGGGGTTCGATGTCTAGTGGTCCGCCTGTACACGGTTGGTTTTACAGTGGTCTCATAGTGTCTTAAAGAGTCCTTGGCTATGCCGACTCGGGGACGCTTCGTATGTCATGTGCACAGCCTTGTACATGATGGTGCTGTACGATCGAGCCCGTGTGGGCCCCACCACGAAAACTTCGGACAAAATCTCTATCATATGTTTGTTCCGGCTTATTCTGCAAGCCAATACTTTGTTTTGTTTTGAATTGTGGTATTCGAGTTGCTTCGAAGGCAAATGTTGATTCCATATCTTCTTCTAAGTGGCTTCTCAATTTATGGAAGTGTGATGATTTACTATGGAATTCATTCATTCATCCTCGTTCGAATGTTTATTGTGAAGACTATATGTTGCAATTTCTATCCGTTGATTCTACTTATCTATTTGTCTATCAAGATGCTAACGGATGTCACCCTCTTCAGGATGGCTCCGTCAACGCGTCAGAATCTGGATCGCAATGAAGGGAGTCAAGCGAACCCTCCGCCACCACCTCCGCCTCCGGAGGCATGGCAAGCTATCATGGCAGCCACCAACGCCAATGCTCAGATGATTCTGCAACTCTTGCAAGAACGCACCCAAGGGCAAGGCAATCAAGGAAATCAAGGTCAAGGCAACAATCAGCCTCACTTCGCTACACTCAACCAGTTTCTCGCAAATCAGCCCAAGTCTTTCAGCTACTATGCCGAGGCCACGGATGCCGATGATTGGCTCGTGGGCATCAACAAGCATTTTGAATGTAGCAATGTCAGACCTGAGGACTATGTCAAGTTCGCTTCTTTTCAGCTCAAGGACCAAGCTGCTGATTGGTATCAACAATACAAAGATTCCAGAGGAGGTCGTGTGATCACTTGGACTGACTTCTGTCGGACTTCAAAGCGCATCACATTCCACAAAGTGTTGTTGAGAGCAAGCGTGAGGAGTTCCGCAATCTCAAGCAAGGCAACATGTCTGTGTATCAATTCAACATCCAGTTTCAAAAACTTGCTCGCTTCGCTAAACAAGACGTTCCTAATGAAAAGAGCATGATCTATCACTTTAGAGGTGGCCTTAGAGAGGATCTGCAGTTAGCTCTCGTTCTTGTTGAGCCTACTCAGTTTGATCAATTCTACAATATGGCACTGAAGCAAGAGGCTGCTCAGCTCAAGTGTGAGGCTTCTAAGAAGAGAGTCAGAGACGCAGTTCAGTCTTCTTCTTCCTCACTTGTGGCTGCTAAGCAACAGAAGTTCTGGTTGCCTCCTCCTCCTCCGTTTCGTCAGCCTTACCAGCAGAAGAACAAAGGTGGCCATGGTTCTTCCCACTCTTCCAACTCGGGCTATCAGAACAAGACTCGGAATCAAGCTCCAAAGTCCAATGCTCCTTATCACCGTCCACTCTCAGAGGTGACTTGCAACAAATGTCAGCACAAAGGTCACTATGCTAACAAGTGCTTCAACCAAAGGCGTCTTCCGCCTCCTCCTCCTATCAGATCTTCCAGCAATGCAGTGGTCAAGCATAATCCAAAGTTTGCAAAGGTGAACATGATGAATGCAGCTCAAGCGGAGGAATCTACTGATGTGATAATGGGTAATCTTCCTGTTAATGATATTCCTGCAAAAGTCTTATTTGATACTGGTGCATCGCATTCTTTCTTGTCATACCCATTTGCATCGAAGCACAATGTTGACACAGAGATTTTATCCAAAGTTATGCAAGTTGTTTCTCCGGGAAAGCTTTTGACTTCTAGTTTGGTTGCTCCCGATGTTTCCATCAAGATGGGGAACTATAAATTTCTGTCTTCTCCAGTTGTTCTTGGTGACTCGGATATTGATCTTATTCTCGGGATGGACTGGCTTTCTAAGCACAAGGCTCAACTTGATTGTGCTGCCAGGGAAATTCAATTGACACACTCTTCTGAGGATGTTATCATTTATGCCGCTCGTGATGAAACCATTCGGTTATTTTCTCTCAATGAGAAGGGCGAATTGGATGCCATCTCTCAAATTCCAGTCTTTTGTGAGTATGAAGATGTCTTTCCAGAAGAGCTTCTGGGTATGCCTCCTCACCGGCCAGTTGAGTTCGTTATCGATCTTGAGCCTGGCACTGAACCCGTTTGCAAGCGTCCATACAAGCTTGGACCTAACGAGCTGAAGGAATTGATGAAACAGCTCGATGAACAAGAGCGTCTGGATTTGATCAGACCGAGTTCATCTCCATGGGGTTGTGGTGTTCTTTTTGTAAAGAAGAAGGATGGCACGGACCGACTTTGTGTCGACTACCGTCCATTGAACAAGAAGACAATCAAGAACAAGTATCCACTTCCTAACATCAATGAGCTATTCGAGCAACTCAAAGGTGCCAAAGTATTCTCCAAGCTTGACCTTCGTATGGGTTATCATCAGATTCGCATTCGTGAAGAAGATATTCCCAAGACAACATTCAGAACAAGTTTTGGTTCTTATGAATATACTGTCGTGTCTTTCGGCCTTGTCAATGCTCCTCCAGTTTTCTCTCGGATGATGAATTTCATCTTCAACCCCTATACCAGTGAATTCGTTCTGGTGTATCTCGATGATATCTTGGTCTTCTCCAAGAATAAGAAGGATCATGCCAAACATTTGCGACTGGTGCTCGACAAGCTCAGAGAGTATCAATTCTATGCTAAGTTTTCAAAATGTGAGTTTTGGCTCGATGAAGTTCTTTTCCTTGGTCACATCATCTCTGCCAAGGGCATCGTTGTTAACCCCGAGAAGGTGTCCGCAATTGTGAATTGGGAACTTCCTCAGAATGTCAAGCAGCTCCGCAGTTTTCTTGGTCTTGCAAGCTATTGCCGAAGATTCGTTGAGAATTTCTCTAAGATTGCAAAGCCTCTTTCCAACCTCCTCCAGAAGCATGTGAAGTATGTCTGGTCTCCTGAGTGTGACGTTGCTTTCAACACTCTCAAAGAGAAACTAGTCACAGCTCCTGTCTTGACTCCTCCTGATGAATCCAAGCCTTTTGAAGTCTTCTGTGATGCTTCTCTCCAAGGTCTCGGTGCTGTGTTAATGCAAGAGAAGAAAGTTGTGGCCTATACATCTCGTCAGTTGAAGCCCAATGAGAAGAACTACCCCACTCACGATCTTGAGTTGGCGGCAGTTGTCCATGCATTAATAACATGGAGACATCTCTTGTTGGGAAGACAAGTGGACATTTTCACCGATCACAAGAGTCTCAAGTACATCTTCACTCAGCCCAACCTCAACCTCAGGCAGACTCGATGGGTCGAAATGATTCAAGAGTACAATCCGAGTATCGAATGTACTCCAGGCAAGACAAATGTCATTGCAGATGCTTTAAGCAGGAAGGCTTATTGCAACAGCCTAATTCTCAAGCCTTTCCAACCGGATCTTTGTGAAGCTTTCCGCAAGCTGAATCTTCAAGTTGTTCCTCAAGGCTTTCTTGCCAACCTCATAGTCTCTCCTACTTTGGAAGATCAAATTCGTGAGGCACAACTTCTTGATGCCATGGTGAAGAAGGTGAAACGTGGTATCGACAAGGGTCTTTCCAAATACAAGTGCTATCGCATTGATGACAGAGACACTTTATTCTTCGAGGACCGGATTGTGGTTCCTAAAGGTGATCTAAGGAAAGTCATAATGAACGAGGCGCACAATTCTCTTCTGTCCATTCATCCTGGAAGTACGAAGATGTATCATGACCTCAAGCAGTCGTATTGGTGGACTCGAATGAAGCGAGAAATTGCTCAATTCGTGAATGAATATGATGTTTGTCGAAGAGTGAAAGCAGAACACCAATGACCAGCTGGTCTCCTTCAACCTCTTGCTATCCCCGAATGGAAGTTTGATCATATCGAAATGGACTTCGTGACTGGTTTTCCAAAGTCCAAGCGTGGAAATGTTGCTATCTTCGTTGTCATCGACAAGCTTTCTAAAGTGGCTCATTTCCTTCCAATCAAATAATCCATCACAGCAGCTCAGTTGGCAGAGCTATACACCTCCCGAATTGTCTCCTTACACGGCATTCCACAATTGATTTCTTCTGATCGTGGAAGCATCTTCACCTCTAAGTTCTGGGACTCCTTCCAGAAGGCCATGGGCACAAATATTCGCTTCAGCACAGCTTTCCATCCTCAAACTAGTGGCCAAGTCGAGCGAGTCAATCAAATTCTTGAAGATATGCTCAGGGCTTGTGTCATTTCCTTTGGCATGAAATGGGAAGATTGTCTTCCATATGCAGAATTCTCCTACAACAACAGCTTCCAAGCGAGTTCGATCAAGGCCCCATTCGAGATTCTCTATGGCAGAAAGTGCCGTACTCCTCTCAATTGGTCAGAGACCGGTGAACGCCAACTTCTTGGCAATGACTTAATCACTGAAGCTGAAGAAATGTGTAAAGTCATCCGTGATAATCTCAAAGCCGCGCAATCGCGTCAGAAGAGTTACTATGATAGTAAGCACCGTGATTTGGCTTTCGAGATTGGAGACCATGTCTACCTCCGCGTCTCTCCAATGAAAGGCACTCGTCGCTTCGGTATCAAAGGGAAGCTTGCCCCTAGATACGTGGGTCCTTTCAAGATCATTGGCAAAAGAGGCGACCTCGCCTATCAACTTGAGCTTCCTTCCAACTTCACGAACGTGCACGATGTGTTCCATGTGTCACAGCTCCGCAAGTGCTTCAAGACGCCTGAGCGCACTATCAACTTCAAAGAGATTGACCTCCAAGAAGATTTGTCTTATCATGAGCACCCCGTTGCTATTCTTGAAGAAACTGAGCGCACAACTCGCAACAAGTCAATCAAATTCCTGAAAGTGAAGTGGTCGCACCATTCCGACCGGGAAGCCACCTGGGAACGCGAGGACCATCTCCGTTCTGAATATCTGGAGTTCTTTCAGTCCTAGATCTCGGGACGAGATCCTCTCGTAGTGGTGGAGTGTTGTAACACCCCGGATGTAACTTTCCATATTTGGAACTCCAACTCTTGCCATTTTCGGCTATGTGCTATGATATTCCCTTCGTGGTCGGGTTTTGTCTTTCGTTTTGCATTTTTTCCATGTCATGCATTTCATATCATGTCATCATGTGCGTTGCATTTGCATACGTGTTCGTCTCATGCATCGGAGCATTTTCCCCGTTGTCCGTTTTGCAATCCGGCGCTCCCACCTCCTCCGGTGCACCCCTCTTGTTTTCTTTCGTGAGCAGGTGTCAAACTTTCTCGAAATGGACCGAGGCTTGTCAAGTGGCCCTAGTATACCACCGGGAGACCACCGGTCAAGTTTCGTTCCATTTGGAGGTCGTTTGGTACTCCAACGGTTAACCGGGTAACCGCAGATGCCTTCTGTGTGTTGCAGCAAAACCCCCTCTCTAACCAGCCCAAAACCCCTCCAAGTCATCTCCATGCTATAGGTCGTTCGATCACGATCGTGTGGGCGAAAACCGCACCTCATTTGGACTCTCCTAGCTCCCTCTACCTATATATTTGCATCTCTCCCGATTAACGTTCGCAGTCCAACCCTAGCCCAATTCCCCCGCCGCCACCGGACGTGTCCGTACGCCGGCCAGACACTTCGTGCCGCCGCCCCGGACCAGTGGCCGCCCGCCACGTGGCCATCTCCACCGCGCCCGCCGCCGGCCCGCCGCAGCCCGGGCTAGGCCCCCCCAGCCTGCATCGCCGCCCGACCGCGCCGCGGTTGCCGCGCCTCCCAGCCGCCGCCCCGAGCCCGCCGGCCGCCGCCGTGCGCCGCGTGCCCCGCCGCCGTCGCCTTGCCGCCGCCGCCGCGCGCCCGCGCCTAGTCGCCTGCTCCTCCTCCTCCGAGCGCCGTCGCCCCCTCCGGTCGCCGTCCTCCCCTCGCCGTCCCTCCTACTCGTCCCTGCTGCCATCTCCAGCGCCGTCCATGGCGAGCTTCGCCCTGAGCTCCCTCGAGCGATCGGATCTGGAAGACTACTCTACGGTTGACTTTCCCCGAGACCCCCGAAAATCTTCGTCATTTATTTTTCTCAGCATGTGTCCATGTTCATCGTATCATAACTCTCTGCATATAGCTCCGTTTCGCGCGTGTAATATGTCAAATTGTTCGCCTCGTGATGCTCTACATTTTATTCAATTGAACCATGTTCATTAGAGGCCATCTTGATGCCCAAATCTCTGGTGCAAGAGTGCTAGTTGCTGTTATCTGCTGGTTCTTAGCAGAACCTGAGGATTTGTTATTTTTGTATCATTTAATCTGTGCATCTTATGGGCATGAGCTCTACATGTGTTTTGTTGTATGCCATGTCATCTTTCCAGTGGTGTATCCCATGTATTTTTTGATCTCTGTGGTGACTAGCACAAGCACGAAAAGTAGGCCCCGTAATGTTTCTGATTTCAGGGACTTAGTGATTTCTCAGTCTTCGTCTGCTGTTATTTTGTTGCCATGTAAACTTGATGCTACAGAGAGATCCATGCATATTTTGGAGATTTTCACTAAGGATGTTTTGTAGCTATTGTTGTAGTTGACCCATTATTGCCCTTGTTTGCAATTATGGAGTGATATAGCATGACTCAATCTTTCTCTACTTTTGCTATAAAATATTTCTAGTAGATTCTTAACATGATATTCATTTTTGCCAAGCTTGTTGTAGTTGATCCATACATGCTATGCTTCTGTTCTTGCCATGGATAGCTTTATAAACTTGCCATCTTACTGTGGGTATGCTTGTTTTGTCATGCATTGCTATGTAGTGAGTGTATCAAGCTCACCAAGATGCCTTCATATCACTATTTCTGCCATGCTCTGTTTTCTGCTAAGTCTGAAACCTGTTAACGAAACTTGCTATGTTTACATGGTTGCCATCATATCTTCTTGTCCTTTTTGGCTTATGGTCAGTAAGGGACTTTTGTCATATGAATTTAGTAGAATAATTCCATGCCATGTTTTGCCATGTTAAGTTCCTGTAGCATGTTGATTTCATGCTCTGAACATTACTACCTGATGCTGTTTTCAGACATGTCCAGTAATTTCACCAAGTCTGTGAACCTGTTATCTCTTGCACTTTTGCCATGCTTGTTTGAGCTTGTTATGTTGTGAACTAGCCGTAGCTCAGTGTTCATCTTTTGTCAAGCATCTCCTGTAGATTAGTGTTATATGATTTGTTGCTACGTTGGAGTGCCGTAACATTGTTACTTCTTGCATTTTAAACGCTATCATGCTGTTAATCGCAGATTCGTGTCATTCTTGTTTCGCTTGCCATTTGCAAACCGTGCATCCGTTTCCGGTGATCTTTATATTTATTTCGACTGAAATCATCTCATCTTTCCAGCGACATGCTTGGTTTGCCAAGTTACTGCCTTGTTCATCATTTTTCTTCCGGAGCACGCATATGCATCGCATATCATATCTCGCATATCATTCATGTATTGCATCATGTTGCTTGTGCATTTCTCGTGATTGATTGTGGTTCCGTTGTTTGCGTTCTTGTCTTGGGTAGAGCCGGGAGACGAGTTCGTGAACGAGGAACCTGTTGAGTACGCTTACGAGGATCAAGCTTTCGACAACTCTGAGAACCTTGCAGGCAAGATGACCACCCCTCGAAATCACTTCTATCTTTGCTTTGCAAGTTGTTCGCTCTATTGCCATGTTGCGCTACCTACCATTTGCTATATCATGCCTCCCATATTGCCATGTCAGCCTCTAACCATCCTTTCCTAGCAAACCGTTATTTGGCTAAGTTACCGCTTTTGCTCAGCCCTTCTTATAGCGTTGCTAGTTGCAGGTGAAGTTGAAGTTTGTTCCATGTCGGAACATGGATATGTTGGGATATCACAATACCTCTTATTTAATTAATGCATCTATATATTTGGTAAAGGCTGGAAGGCTCGGCCTTATGCCTGGTGTTTTGTTCCACTCTTGCCGCCCAAGTTTCTGTCATACCGGTATTATGTTCCTTGAGTTTGCGTTCCTTACGCGGTTGGGTGATTTATGGGACGCCCTTGACAGTTCGCCTTGAATAAAACTCCTCCAGCAAGGCCCAACCTTGGTTTTACCATTTTCCACCTAAGCCTTTCCCCCGGGTTTTCGTGAGCCCGAGGGTCATCTTATTTTAACCCACCCCCCCTGGGCCAGTGCTCCTTCGAGTGTTGGTCCGAACTGAGTAGACTGCGGGGCCCCCTCGTGGAAACTCGAGGTCTGGTTTTACTCGTAGGATGTCTCATCCGGTGTGCCCTGAGAACGAGATATATGCAGCTCCTATCGGGATTTGTCGGCGCATCGGGCGGCTTTGCTGGTCTTGTTTTACCATTGTCGAAATTTCTTGTAAACCGGGATTCCGAGATTGATCGGGTCTTTCCGGGAGAAGGTTTATCCTTCGTTGACCGTGAGAGCTTATGATGGGCTAAGTTGGGACACCCCTGCAGGGTATTATCTTTCGAAAGCCGTGCCCGCGGTTATGAGGCAGATGGGAATTTGTTAATGTCTGGTTGTAGAGAACTTGTCACTTGACCCAATTAAAATACATCAACTGAGTGTGTAGCCGTGATGGTCTCTTCTCGGCGGAGTCCGGGAAGTGAACACGGTTTGAGTTATGAATGACGTAAGTAGGAGTTCAGGATCACTTCTTGGTCATTGCTAGTTGACGACCGTTCCGTTGCTTCTCTTCTCGCTCTCTCTTGCGTATGTTAGCCACCATATATGCTTATTGCCTGCTGCAGCTCCACCTCATTACACCATCCTTTCCTATAAGCTTAAATAGTCTTGATCTCGCGGGTGTGAGATTGCTGAGTCCTCGTGACTCACAGATTCTACCAAAACAGTTGCAGGTGCCGACGATGCCAGTGCAGATGATGGGATCGACCTCGAGTGGGAGTTCGATGAGGAACGTGGTCGTTACTATGTGTCTTTTCCTGATGATCAGTAGTGGAGCCCAGTTGGGACGATCGGGGATCTAGCATTTGGGGTTATCTTATTTTCATTTGGATCTTGACCGTAGACGGTCTATGTGTGTATTTTGGATGATGTATGGATTATATTTATGTATTGTGTGAAGTGGCGATTGTAAGCCAACTCTTTATCCCATTCTTGTTCATTACATGGGATTGTGTGAAGATGACCCTTCTTGCGACAAAACCACTATGCGGTTATGCCTCTAAGTCGTGCCTCGACACGTGGGAGATATAGCCGCATCGTGGGCGTTACAGCCGCCATCTGCGGTACACGCTAAACGCCGGCACCAGCGTCCTCCCCCTCGCCTCGGACTTTCCAAAGGTGCGATAGGGCGCATTGCTCGCGCGCGTTGGCCCTTTCCATGCCGGCGTGGTCGACCGAAGCTTCGGCTTCTAAGCGGGAAACCCACTTGACGAGCTGGTAGTAAAAATCGGCGTTGCGAACGTGTGCGTGCCTGACAGCCTCCAGGGCTATTTGCCGGGTGCCGGCCTCCACGTAGTCGGCCCAGTTGCTGGCGCTCTACTCGCGACTCAGAGCGTCAGTGCGCTGCTGCTTCATGTGCAGCTGGCGGCGCAAATCGGCGATACGCTGCTCCTCCGCCAAGCGGTCGCGCTCCAACAACTCCTGCTCCTCCGCCAGGCGGTAGCGCTCCAACAACTCCTCGATCTCAGCATTGCCATCTAAAGACCGATAGAATGCCTCCTCCCTCCGTCTGCCTTCCGGTGAAAAACCGAACACTAGTTCCGGCAGTTGACCGCCTCCGGTGTCGCCTATCGCGGACGGGCAGGGGCATGGCAGACGTGGCGAGAGCGAGGATAAGTGGCGAGCGACGTCGGGCCGGTGGGGGCTTATGAGGATAGGGCGAGTTGGGTGATGGTGCCACCGGAGAAGCCCGGGAAATAGTAATTATAGGCGGAAGGTAGGCAAACTAGCGTGTCGCGGGAAACGCGACGGTCATCGCGGTCATCGGAATTCAATGCATAAGTAGGCATGGCTTAGCGCGCCAGCTTGCCGTGGAAAACTAGAAAAACTGAAATTATGACTGTGCCGTCCCGTCCCTTCAGTGGTGCATCCCGTCCGTGCTAGGTCGCACGCCGGCATGACGGTCAAACGAGTGCACTCGAATCATCCAGATGAGGTACTCCCTCCTTGTCAAAAATGATTCCACCACTCATCATCTACCTTGGTTGGTTAGATTTTTGAATTAAGCCCTGGAAACCGGAAAGGAGGTAGTACGTGCGTGATCAGCTATTTATCCGTGTAGGATCGAATAGGTCGGATAGTGTACGTGTAGGATCGAGTAGGTCGGATGGTGTACGTGTACGATCGCATTAGCTGATGAACGTTCGCTAGGAGATAAGGCATTTGCGAACGTTTTTGCTGGCAGTTTCTTCAGATTCGCATGTCATTTTCTTCAGAGTAGCTTGTCAGTTTCTTCAGAGGTTGGCATTTTTATTCAAAAAACTACCACTTCGGATCTTGCGTCGGAACTAAAACTGCCAGGAGCGCATTAGTAGGCTTGCTAGTGATCGATCAATAACTTGTAAACACTAAGCGAACAGAAATAAGGAACTGTTAGTAACTTGTAAATACTGAGAACACAGAAATAAGGATCATGTTGTGCACAGCAGTAAGAGCCGATCCGTTCAAAATGTTCACACGAGACTCACAGGCCTGGCATTGTAATATGTTCACATTAGTAGCTCAAATTCAAAACCAACTACGATTCCCATACATAAGATCAACATGTTACTGCATCTCAATGATTCACAGATCATATATAAATATGTAGCTCCAAAAGCAAAGATCTAGAAAAAACATATGTTCTTCCTAGTAACATGGATGCTTCTCTTGGCCAACATTCAGTACAGAGTGAAAGACAAATTTGTTTGTGAAGTATACAATTCCTCTTGCAAACATAAGTGGTTTCACCAACAGCTGGAACCATGAGAATGAACCACACATGATGGAGGAACATCCGCTGCAATATGATTTGGTCTTCTCTCGATCACACGGCAAGACTATTTTCGGAATACAAACTTTAACTTAGGCAAAATGATGCCCATTGTATGATAACACCAAAGCAATGAAGCACATAGTGTTGGCCAATAAATAGTACAGTACTACTTTTCTGCAGTCCATGAAGTGACTATCCAATCTTTCTGTGTCTATTTTCAAATGGCACTGCATGCAGTGACTATACTATTCTCTTGTGGAGTTCAACCAAAATTGCGGTCACTTTGTGTGTTTGCCAAATAGCAACGGGCAGACATCGTTGTCTGCACAAATATCAAGCAGCTAGTAAACATATACCCCACCTTGTATTTTCGGTTTAAACATGTCTCTTTCGCTTAGCATCTGTCATGTTTTGCACTGGACAATTTGATACAGTCATGTTCTGCCCTGGACAATTTCATACTTAATTGATTTGCTGGTTCAGAGCAGAAATATAGCGCGTATTCTTCATCAGACCAAGGATATCCATGTTCGCAGTGATGGAAGAGGTGAAATCGATACAACCGAAATTGAGCATCCAATCATTGAATCCTGTCCTGCACCTCCAACGTAGGTCCACCCTGCCAATAAATTCGCATGCAAACCACTAGTATTACTATCTAATGACAGTACAAAAAGAGTAGCAAGATAGTAGCAAACCATGTACCTTCGTAATGAACAACTCATAGTGTCACCAATTGGATATAAAGGTTTGGAAGAAAACATGCTCCTAATGTTGAACTAGTTGGACTTTTTGTGCAGTTCCACTAAAATCGAGCATCCCTGTTTGCATACATATTAAAAGTATGATTACTATAAAAGTGGCACTAGTTGAAGCATAGACTCACAAATATAAGCATTCCAATTTCTTAATGGGAAAATGTAGCAAGACTGTTTCTAACCACCTGTTTGAAGGAATAAATAAGGCAACATCGGCTGATGTCAGAAAGGCATATATAGTTCTTTCTGAAAGAATGATCGATTCCTGACCTTTCCTCTTCTTTTAAGTATATTTTGTGCAGTTCAACTTAAATAAAATGCCATCACCGCCTTGACAATTCAGTGACACTGTACAAAAGGAAACGACTTAACATTACATCATGATGTCAGGTATGTAGTCGACAGGCATTAGAGACAAACATACAGACCTCCTCCGATAACATAGTGAACATTAATGTTAACAAACGTGTGACTAGCTTTACTGGGATAATTTGAGTGAACTATACACCCTCTGTTCCTTAATATAAGACGTTTTCGCAGTTCAATTTAAAGTACCCAAACATTCAGTATTTAGAAAAACAGGTAGTAGTTTTCTTGAGCACATATCTGGGAAAGCTTGCCACACTTTATATATGTCCATACGCTAATGCAACACCATTCGAATAGTACAAATATACACTAATCCAGTGGCTAGTGCAACAGTAGAGTAGTTATTTTATTACAGGGTACAGTACAATGGTTTTACTGAACAGATTTCCATAAGCTCTAGCACTGGAAGATTTCTATAAGAATTAACAATACAAAATGTAAAGGTAACAAGTTTCAGCATTGGTATACTAGCTGTGCAAGAGCATTAAACGAAATACAAAAGTATGAAGGTAACTAGCATTATTAACTAATGATAGTATTAAAAAATTGCAAACCATGTACCTTCTAGGTAAATATCATTTCGAACTCGAGTGGACATAAAAAATTGCTATCCCAATCTTGATAATCGATCAAACATAAAAACTTGATCGAACGAATCAATACAATAGCCAAAGGAGGAGGTGCCCACTCTTGACCTTTCATCTTGTCTTCATAATTTTTTCTCCAGTTTAACCAAAATAAAATGACAGCAGCGCCTTGGCATTTTGGTGACACTGTACAAAAACATTGACTTATCTCATGAAAGTGAGGTATGTAATCTATAAGTATTAACAGTGCAAAAATCTGAAGGTAGTAACAAGTTTCATCGTTGGTTTACTGGCTGTGCAACAACATTAGAATGCCTTAGCTGAAAAATCTTTAATACGTCCACAATCAACAGCTAACCCTGAAATAATCTAGAGACATTAAATGGCATTGCTTAAATTTATCGGTGGCATTAGACTGAATGCGGCATTAGTTAAATGTGGCATCACTTTAGCAGTAGCATTGGTTGACTTTACCGCTAGCGTTATACTAACAGCAAAAAAGTGGCAATAAGAGCATGGGAGATCCATTCGTACAGTGGGCGCACCAGTACGATGTACCTCCACTGACGCATAGAGTGGTGAGGGAGGTATGGTTGCCCAGAGCAACAAATATCCAGGCAGCATATATGGATTACGTCCCATTTTTGTTCTCTTTAGCCACCTTTTTCCTATGTGAGGACAACAAACCGATCGACCTGGTCATTCTCTATTGTGTTGTCATGCCTTTCTACCCTTCATCAACCAAGAGACACGAGACTCGTTCCTTAGCTACTGATTTTCCCCTTTTTAACCTAGATGCGGGTTTGATGCCTACTCTCTTGGGCAGTACAGTCTCCCTCCCTTTCCTTCTTCAGCCCAGACATGGATTAGTCTGCATGAAGTAGGGTTTCCTTTAATAGTGCAAATTAAGGTTTTCATCTGCATGACCAGCAGAGCAGAGGACAGTAAATTGGGAAGATGGTGGAGTGGAAAAAGATCCACATGCAGCGACAGTGGTGGAGCCAGCTCATGTTTAGAGCCTGGGCAAGATCTAAGTGCTGCCAAATTAATTTGTTTTTGCCCAAACAAAATTCTACGCTCATGGTAGATAAGGCAATACAAGTGTATGGTTCAAAAAAAGGTAGCATACCTGAGGGTCGGCGGGAAGTGGCTTCGCTCGTGGTCGTCGTCCTCCGCACGCACTACGGCAGCGAGCTTGGGGACGGAGGCCATCCCCCGTGGGCGCTAGGTCTGAGAGGATGGCCTTGTCGTCAGTGCGTGACCTCGCTCGCCGACGACGAGTGCGTCAACGTTGCACATCCTTTTCTTCCCCGGCGAATCTGTGACCACCGTTGAGGAGAGAGAGAGAGGTCGTCTTTTTTAGATCTGGAGAGAGGGTGATAGTGTGAGAAGCAAGTGGGCAACCCTTAGCAAGAAAGCTCTGAAGCTCCAGCCTATATATCTTTTTTATACTACTAGTACTAGAGGTGGAGTAGTGGTAGAGTAGTTTATATTTTCTCTGCAAACAGTACCAGTTAGTAGTGCTTCAAAACTGAATGCCACGCCATTAAAAAAATAAAGTCGATAACTAATGCGGCACCTCGGGCCAACGCGGCCAGATCGCATTTTGCACGAGAAATTACACACCAGGTTTCGTTGACATGTGGTCCCGTTCCAACATGTTAGTGAGACGACGGCGAGTCCTTTTGTACAATTTCCGAAAGGACGTGTAGGCCGGGGCGCCTCTTCATGTACCATGGCAAACTGGCAACAGTCCACCGACTCTTCGCCTTTCCATCTCGATTCGGAACTACTGTCGCACGCTCTTCCTCCCTCCTCCATTTGCCTTCACCCTTCCTTCTGCCATTGTTCGAGTGTCTTCTCCATGGAGGGAACAAGCCGGAAACGACCCCGTTATTCTTGCCCCGATCTGAAAGATGACGTGGTGGGGGAACTCATTGATCGGTGCGATGTCATCACCTCGGCTAGCATGGCAGGTTCCTTCAAGCCCATTCTTGACTCAACTAATAACATCATTACAAGGAACCCAAGGGGCCAGGAGTGGTTTGATCTCCCCTATCTTCTTCCCCATGACCCTGCTCGCTGGCGAGCGGACGACGGAGACCTCGCCTTGTGCAAGTTGATGCCGCTTGATAATGATACGTGTGATGTCAAGATGCCATCGCTTAAGGGTAAGTCCTAGGCTGGTGCAAATGGAGATTGGGTTGTTTATATTGGGTACAATTGCGAGTGGGAACTTGTGAATGTGTACACTCGTCAGTGGATTCCACTTCCAAAAATCTCCGAGTGCCCTGAGGTTGAGCACACAAATGATCTATGTACGTTCAAATACGATCATGGTGACTGTCGTCTACTGAAGATAGTAATTTGTCGATTTCCCAACCGCTCTTGGAATTACAAGAACTATCAAGTTGTTGCTATCTTCGACAAGCTTGTTGCCGTCCTTCGTGGTTCGACTGGATGGATATTGCTCAAAAATCAGTTTCTATACATGGATGTGTACTATGATGCAATTGAATACAAGGATCTTGTGTTTGCTGCCACCATTCGTGGCACTGTTTTTGCATGGGATCCTCGTAGTTTCGGTACGTTTGTCTTCCACCGTAATTATAATTGTTTCATCCACATGCATGCGGGTTAGCAAGTTTCCCTTTACTAATTAACCTTCTTCTTGTGTTTCCAAGGTCCTGTGAACATTCCACCACCTATACTTGAAAAAATTTATAAGCAAGGGGGAGATGACGATGGTGATGATCACGAGCATGAGGAGGAGCAGAACTTATATACTCAGTGGCGCCTAGCAACTAATTCCAATGGATCCCGTCTTCTTGTCTGTATAAAGTGCACTCAGACTGTTACTACTGAGGAAGAAGGTGTTGTCTCCCATGGTCGCCCTCTCCTGACCTATTCCAACACCCGTTGCATGGTATTCAGGACGGATACTAGTGTGCTAGCGTCAACACCTTCTCCCTGGTTCAGTGTTGATAGTCTTGGAGCAAACTTGCTCTTCCTTGGACGAAACTATCCAATGATGGTGAAAGGCGATCCAGCTGCTGTTGACACAACGTTACTACCATTTATGAGAAGCAACTGTATCTATACCTCGGACATTTCGGTGGTTCCCTACCCTGGTCCTGATATATGCCGCTTCATCCTAGATGATCAGTCCTGTGTTGCTCTCGATATTGACAATAGCTGGCCCTTCCCAGAGCACCTATGGTTCAAAGCAAGCGTTTCCAATGCCGAGGATTGGTTGAGTTCAAGTTCATTTCATTGCTTGTTATTTGTTGTGTGATGAAAACTTTAGTATTTGCTAGAATGTTTTGTTGGAAATAATCTATAATCCAACATGTATCCTCGTTGTCGTTGTGTGTTGATGACTTGTTGTATTTAATGAATGGTACATTTCAGTTGCAAATGCAAGTCATAGACTCAATTTATGAATGGTTTTCGAGTCACTTCTTGGAGTGTGAGTACTGTAGTAGTATAGCCAGCATCCGGTTAGTATATGAAGTTGCCACATCACATAGAGCCAACCTAATATTGGAGTATGCTAGCCCTCCACCGGCACGCCGCTTCAAATGGCGGAGGAAGTGAGAGGTCGCGTCACCTTGTGTCCAGATCTGAGATGCCATGTGTACCAGATGAATGACTCCAAGTTCGACCACCGTGATGCTAGGTGCGAGCCCAGGAACACCGTTGGAGAGACCCCCCTCATAATTTTCCGACATTGGTCGTTTGATTCATAGGATAGAATGCTATAGGATTTTTTTTCCTATGTAATCATGTTTTAATTGGCAATCTAGCATCCACTCCAACTTTTGTCTCACTTCCTTTGTTCCTACGAAGAGAGTACTTGCTCTAAATGATGTGCCGCTGCATGAGCCGCCTATATTTATTAACCATGCTCTAAAAAGGTGCACCAGCTTTGGCTATAGTAGTACTGTACTAGGTTAGTAGGTGACCTTGCGCTTGGCTCTTCTCCTCTTCCCGAAGTCGAACAATAATGATGGTACTACAGTAGTACTTCTGGAAATGTGACACCAAATGAACTGCTGCACGTCCATCGCTTGTAAGCAAAAGTTTCTCCTTGTGCTGCGAGCCACCGCGCACGCGTTGGCGAGGGGGAAGGCGTAGTAAGCAAGCATCTCGTCGTTCTGCGAGTTGACGGGACACATCAAAGTTATTTATTAGTACTCTCTTCAAAAAGGGCCGACCATGTCCATGGCTACCATCCTGTGCTCTGTCATTGAGTACGTGCACTATTCACGTGCCATCGAGGAGAAAAAATATATTGCGTAGTACTAGGTGCCATCGAAGTGCACGACTCACTTACGCACTGCATATCTCCATTTTCTTGCATGACACGCCACCTTGATGCTAGATTTCCCGCGTGTCGGCAAAAGACGAACAAAGCTCATGCCTTAAATGAAAGAGTGGAAGAACATAGATTCCCGACGACCGAGAAGGAGCAACAAACCTCGGGGTGGAGCGTCTGCACTCATAATATTTTATATTATTCAGCGATATAAAATGAACTAAATCTCTCCACGTTCGTATACCATTCTATAGTATGAGAATAACTTTGAACGTAAGCCATTGATTCACTCTATCCAATGTTCATAGTTGGAAAATCCAAACAAAACCAAGCATTGGATCAACTTTTTTCGAGATCAACTCTTTTAGCACTTACCGCCTGCCCACCTAGCCCACCTATATATCTGCTCACGTGTGATGACCACATGAGCTATCCACTCAGATTGTATGTTAAAAAAATAAAGGTCGATAACTAATGCGGCACCTCGGGCCAACGCGGCCAGATCGCATTTTGCACAAGAAATTACACACCATGTTTCGTTGACATGTGGTCCCGTTCCAACATGTCAGTGAGACGACGGCGAGTCCTTTTGTACAATTTCCGACAGGACGTGTAGGCAGGGGCGCCTCTTCGTGTACCGTGGCAAACTGGCAACCGTCCACCGACTCTTCGCCTTTCCCTCTCGATTTGGAACTGCTGTCGCACGCTCTTCCTCCCTCCTCCATTTGCCTTCACCCTTCCTTCTGCCATTGTTCGATCGTCTTCTCCATCGAGGGAACAAGTCGGAAACGACCCCGTTATTCTTGCCCTGATCTGAAAGATGACGTGGTGGGGGAACTCATTGATCGCTGCGATGTCATCACCTCGGCTAGCATGGCAAGTTCGTTCAAGCCCATTCTCGACTCAACTAATAACATCATTACAAGGAACCCAAGGGGCCAGGAGCGGTTTGATCTCCGCTATCTTCTTCGCCATGACCCTGCTCGCTGGCGAGCGGACGACGGAGACCTCGCCTTGTGCAAGTTGATCCCGCTTGATAATGACACGTGTGATGTCAAGATGCCATCGCTTAAGGGTAAGTCTTGGGCTGGCGCAAATGGAGATTGGGTTGTTTATATTGGGTACAATTGCGAGTGGGAACTTGTGAATGTGTACACTCGTCAGTGGATTCCGCTTCCAAAAATCTCCGAGTGCCCTGAGGTTGAGCACACAGATGATCTACGTACGTTCAAATACGATCATGGTGACTGTCGTCTACTGAAGATAGCAATTTGTCGAGTTCCCAACCGCTCTTGGAATTACAAGAACTATCAAGTTGTTGCTATCTTCGACAAGCTTGTTGCCGTCCTTCGTGGTTCGACTGGATGGATATTTCTCAAAAATCAGTTTCTATACATGGATGTGTACTATGATGCAATTGAATAAGAGGATCTTGTGTTTGCTGCCACCACTTGTCGCACTATTTTTGCATGGGATCCTTGTAGTTTCGGTACGTTTGTCTTCCACCGTAATTATAATTGTTTCATCCACATGCATGCGAATTAGCAAGTTTCCCTTCTCTACTAATTAACCTTCTTCTTGTGTTTCCAAGGTCCTGTGAACATTCCACCACCTATACTTGAAAAAATTTATAAGCAAGGGGGAGATGACGATGGTGATGATCACGAGCATGTGGACGAGGAGGGCCCATATACTCAGTGGCGCCTAGCAACTTCCGATGGATCATCCCTTCTTGTCTGTATACAGCCCACTGCTGATGTTACTACTAAGGAAGCAGGTGTTGTCTCCCATGGTTGCACTCTCCGGACCTATTCCAACACCCGTTGCATGGTATTCGGGATGGATACTACTGTGCTAGCGCCAACACCTTCTCCCTGGTACAGTATTGATAGTCCTGGAGAAAACTCGCTCTTCCTTGGACAAAACTATCCAATGATGGTGAAAGCCGATCCAGCTTCTGTTGACACAACGTTACTACCATTTATGAGAAGCAATTGTATCTATACGTCGGACATTTTGGTGGTTACCTACCCTCGTCCTGATATAGTAGGCCGCTTCAGCCTGGATGATCAGTCCTGCATTGGCCTCGAGATTTACAATAGCTGGCCCTTCCCAGAGAATCACTTGTGGTTCAAAGGAAGCGTTTCCAACGCCGAGGATTGGTTGAGTTGAAGTTCATTTCATTGCTTGTTATTTGTTGTGTGATGAAAACTTTAGCATTTATAATGTATCCTCGTTGTCGTTGTGGGTTGATGACCTGTTGTATGTAATAAAATGATATGCATGTGATAAACTCACTAAATTTATGAATGGCTATCGAGTCGCTTCTCTGAGTGGGTGCTGCGACGAGGCAAAGAAATATTTTCAGAATACATAATTGTACGTGCATTGCAACAGGTTATCAGATGAGACCAATCAACAATAGTACACTATTTGTACTAGCTTCACATGCTGCACTATCTCTACGTCTACGTACGTAATACAACAAGTTTTAAACTTGAGACCAGCCACCCATCCTCACAAAGAACACTTTTTAACCTAGCACAGACTCCAGGAAATTTGGCCACAGTGTGAGGTGGGCCATATGTTAATGTGTTCGTTGTACGTAACCAGCACCTCGAATCCTCGATAGGAGTAGTAGGAGTAGTAGTAGGAGTAGTAGGGTGGCATGGGCAAGAACAAGCATTCACGTCCAGGAGTACGGCACACGCCACCAGCACGACTTCCACCTGACACCATATTTCTTGGAGTCCGTGCTACAACAATCTCTTCAACCTCGTCGTTTCTCTAACTCAGCCATCGCGCGGCGGGTGAGGTGGGGGTTTGCCGATAGTCGGTTTCCTCAACTGCGGTCCCACTTGTAAGGCCAACTCCAACGCACGACCCCAAACGGACCTCCATTTTGCCCGGATTCTGTCCATTTGGGTAGGGCAATGGGGTCGTGTCCGGGCCATTTCAGGGATGCGGTGGTCGTGCGCCGAACGCGCGACCACATCCCGGCCGCGTACATTTTTCTTTGCAAACACATATCTTTTTTTCATCATTGATTTTTTTGGTACATGGAAATACATCACCAAAATTTTGACTAGAAAAGCAAGACCAAAGAAAACAAGAACCACAAGAATACATTTTATAAGATATCCAACTTCCGTAACTGCTCCTGTAAGTTGGATTAGTGCCTTCTCGATGCATTCATTGTTGATCTACGGAGGCTCGATCTTGCGTTCTTCTTTCTTCCTCGAGTGTAAACAAGTAGACGTGTCTAGCCTCTTTTCTATCAACAAGTGCACTAGTCTCATCTCTAGCCTCTATGCTAGATAAAAGTGCTACAACATCTACTAAATTGCACTCTATCAGTATATCGTTGTACTCTTCTTCCCAATACCAAAACTTGCATCCATTCTACACAATAAAATTTTAATTTAGCACAACTAGTCTAATCCGAGAGCACAACCGAAGATTTGGTCAAGTTCTTCCTCCTTTTGCCGACACGTGGGACATCCAGCATCCAGGTCGTGTCATGCAAGAAAATAGAGTGGTAGGTGAAGCCACGTGATGTGCATCTTGGGTTAAACTGTAAATAGAATCTTACTACTCTTGAGTAACTCCAAAAGCGGCCACCGAAGATCTTTATTGGATTTGTTTTTTATCACCAGCGCGTCAAGGTGAAAGATGTGCAGGTTCAGTGGGTCCTCTTGCGTTTTCACTGACATGTGGGACCGCATATGAGCAAACAGACGATGGGCTCCGCGCGTCTGCTGGCTGGTTGAGAAGAAAGATAGAGGAGGGCTGAGCACGGACTCCAGGAAATTTGTTCTACGTACTCGATATAGTGGAGTAACCAGCACCTCGATATAGTGGGGTGGCATCGGACATAACTAGCATTCATGTCTAGCAGTACGGCACACGCCACCCACACGAGTCCCATCCGACACCAATTTTCTTGGAGTCTGTGCTAGATACAGCCATCTCTTCTCCCTACTGTTTTCTCAGCCATCGCGCGGTGGGCGGGGTGGGGGTGTGCCGATAGTCGATTTGCTCAACTGCGGTCCCACTTGTAAGTGAAAACGCAACACAGCACGCAATCCCCCTTGAGCGGCATGCCAGACAAACCGTGTGGGGGTGCGACGCGAACACGACATGCTTTTCCTTTTGAACTTGTAACTTGTAAAATTTGGTTCTGCTCCATGGGGCGACCGATAGATAGAGATAACAATTTTCCCTAGAGTAATGAGAAGTTTGGTTCTGGCGCGGTTCATGCATGGAGTACGTAGGAAAATTATGAAGTTGATGCGAAAGGTAAGATAATTACTAGTAGTACCATATACTACTACATGGATTTGACAGAAAGATAAAGATACATACGGAACCATCAACGACATCCTAGTGCACCGGGTCACCAACCGACGTGTGAGGAGCAGCGGCGTTGGGGCAAGCTCACCATGCTTCTGAACAATGCCGTCCAAGGTTGCCCTGCGGTCCAAGAAGGCCAGCGTCCTATCGTCCTCCTCTTGCATGTAGTAGTCCTTGTGGACGATTTGCGCGTAGACGTGGGTGATTATGTCAATGGTGTCTTGCTGCGCCAGGCGCTGCGCGGTGAGCGCGACCTCGAGGTGGACATTCTCCGGTGCGACGGCGGGCAGTCGCAGGGCCACCAGTGCGTCAAAGAGGTTGTCACCATAGAGGCCGTTGAGGGTGGCAGGCATCGCAGAGCCTGGGCGCGTGGGCTGGAGGCGTACGTCAAGGTCGTCCGCGAGCTTCTTGACGAGGGTGAACTTGTCGAGGAAGCCAACGAGGACCTCGTCGAACAAGGAGACGAAGCTGTCGTCCAAGCGGCCCCTCGCCCTGGTGGCCTCAAGCACTACCTGGAGACGTTCCTCGATGCCGGGCCACAGGCCGGCGTCGTGGACCATCTGGCACAGCCGGCTGATGCTCGCACTCATCGCCTCGATGGGTCTAGCTTCTAGTCAACTGATCTTGCGATTGGAGTGATCACTCTTGCCCTTGGGTGCGTAGGTGCGTAGGATTTTGTAGATTGGACTGGCGGGAGCCTTTATATGAGAAGTGCAGACTGCGTTGAATTCACGTGCGTGTTGGCCATCTACTCCTCGCCCCTCTACTCCACCTGCCTTTGGCTGTATGACAGGTTGGCCAGCCACCCGTTGGACCCACGTGTCATACACCCAAAGGCAGATGCAGTAAGTCAATGAAGCTGCGTCCCCCTCTGTGCCCGTGCATGCTTTCAATGACTTGAGACTACCAAACATCACATGCGGTGGTTAGTTCATTGCATGTAATCCTATTATGTAGCAAAAAGACATTAAGTTACCTCGCCGATAGGAATAAAACAATACACCATGTATTTATTTACAGAGGGAGTTGTACATTTTTTGTGACATGCATTACTAGATATTGTTGTTCAAATACTAAATCCAGATGGACGTGCTACTACTACTAAATCCAGACGGTGGTGCTAGTAGTAGTAGTACTACCAATGTAGTAGCACTGTACTACCCGTTGGTCAAATTATTACGTGCTGCTCCTCACAGTGAAGTGACAAGACCCTACGCCGGAGATGACACCTGAGTATAGGCGCCGTGCTCGGCATACCATAGTCAGCCTCACCGTCTGCAGTCACTATCATCATGGCTGTAGACCTAGCCTGCTTACAACTAGCCGTGTTCGACATAAGTCGCCGTGCGTAGATGCCCGTGCATTGCACGGAACACCAAGATTGGGGGGGTGGACGGCGCCGGCAGCGGCCATCATGCCAGATTTTTCCATGGCCTTGTAGATGTGGTGGGGAGGAGATAAGGCTAATTTTGAGAGACAAGGAGTTATTTGTAAGTAGGGAACAAGTGCGGGCATCTTTTTGCAAAACTGGAGAAGTTTGGTTTGTATGCGTCAAATCTAGATCTGACGGCTATTGGTGAAAGATGGCAAGCACAACATCATCACCAACTCAGGACCTGTTTGATTCACAGGATTTTGAAAATGCAGGAATAGGACACATCAATATTACAAGTTTCAAACTGATATTACAAATGTTAGGAGTAATGCGGCACCTACGAAGAGGGAATTACTAGGAAGTTTACGTAAGAACTTTCGTTACTTTAGGTGGATGCAACATTATCGTACAAACTAAAATCCACCGCCCTGACAAGTCACTAATGGTCAAATAAGTTTTCGAGTCTCTAGCCACTTGATGTTTCAAAAACAAATTCAGCTTCTGCGGAGACTTTGTCATTTAGGCTTAGATGCTTGCAGTGATCAGCACACCATTCATTGTTGCGCCACAGAACGCCAAACCTCATTACCTTGAGCACACTTGCCTCCAGAACAAACAACCTGGCCAATTTAATCAAAGATGTGCTGCCTCGGTAGTCGATCAAATCAATATCTGTAAGATGGAGATCAAAGCATTCAGTGAGATTGTTATAGTGCAGCACATTTTTCACTTTCGGGTCTTTTTTTATCTACAAAAGAAGAGAACATATTAGAGCAGCTGGCTGTATAAGATTGCTGTGTCATCAAGAGGTACCAATATCATTCGCTCATACGATAGGGTTGGCTGGCTAGTGATATTTTTTCACTCTCTGTCTCTTTCTCTCTCTCTCTGTTTCTCTTTCCTCTCATTTACCTAGGAGTACATGAAGAGCTTGGGCATTTGTTGCCTTCCACTATGTGGCCGATGCCATATTTCGCAAAACTATGCCACATAATACGCATCGATGTCAAATCAAAAGATTTTGGCACTGCTCTCGCGATGTGAGAGAGTTGGCACCGCTGTGCACACAGACCCACATGTATAAACAAATCAATCAAACCAACAACACCAGCCTCTCACTCTCCCAAACAAGTGTTTTTTATTGCCTCAGTCCTCTCTCTCTCCCACGCAATGTTTGAGCCCTGCTATGCAGAAGATGTTTTGGAGACGATTTGTGCACGAGAACTAAATCAAGTCGTCCATGCATATGACTAAAGTGGGGCCAACGGATGGATTAGCCATCGTTTCCCTGTCGTGCAGGCTGTGCGTCGTCCGCACAGCAGTTTCACAAGTGTTTTTTCATTGCGTGAGTTAATTTGGCACCGGAGCAAAGTAGGTGATCCAGATTGGGGCACCAGGTGAGCAATGGAGGGGCATCGATGCCAAATGCATCACAAGTGAATTTGGCACGTGTTTTGGCCTACATAGTGGAGGGCCGTTATAGCCCACTTTTGCACTACCTCTTGTTTAGTATAAAATTTTGACCATATATTTATGTAAGAAAACGCCAATGCATGTCACTAAAAATTACACCATTTGAAATTATGTTCAAATACGAATCCAACGATATAGTTCTTAGTGACATGCATTAACATTTTGTCAGTTACATCTATGGTCAAATTTTCATACTACAAAATAGGAAGAGTAAACCAGGACGGAGGTAGTACTTGCTCTTAGGGTAACCATAGAGTTACTGGAGTAGTCTAAGTTACTTCCACTATGACTAGCCTAGGCTACTATAGTAGTACAACAAAAAAACGATGCAGGTGATCACGTGAGAAAAAATACTAAAAACATTTCTTCCGGTGCAGTGCATAGATGCAGTTTTGAACACTACACTTGTCATCGTAATTTGGGAAAATTACGAAAAAATTTGAGTTACATAGTGAATACCGTTTACTAATAGGAAAGAAGTTTCACCTCGATGAGTAGCTTCTCCGTGCACGGAAAGCATGTAAGGAATCCAACAACTTGATCCAGATTGGGGCCGATAGATTTTATTGCCAAGATCTTCACTGTGCGCATAGACTGGGTCAAGCTTGTGGGAATCATTTTCTGGAAGACGGTCGTAAATACATCAAGAAGAAATTTAAAAATGTGAATTTCAAGAAGACGGAGAAGAAGATGAGTGATGTACCTGAACGATTACGGATCCAATAAAGAGTTCGGAGAATTTGGCAGACGAGTGCACCAACGCTGTCAATTTCGGCGCGTCAATGACCCTGATTTTTGTTGGACCTTCTAGATCCGATACAAGCAATCTCTCAAGGAAAGGCGCATTCTCAATGACCATAACATGGAACAGCTGGAGTGATCTCTTCCCAATTGATGTCTTGTTGCGGGGCCAGCAAGACACATAAATCCATCGGAGATTCCTCGAGGCGATGTGGAGGCTAATGAACCCATGGATCCGCTCAAGACGAAGGTACTCGAGCGCAGTACAGCTGCAGAGCAGGTGCTCCATAGCCTTCTTCGAGATGACAACATCGAAGAGCTGCTTGAGTAGAGAGAGAAGAAGGGCGGGCGCGGCATTAATCTGGGGAAGATAGTAGGAGCTGAAGCTGGCGCGGCGCAGCGTTGGCACGAGGCGGAGCGCGAACGGCAGCAGAGAGCGACATCGTCCAGCTTCAAAGCTGAGCTCCTCGAGCTGATCTACGGCGGGGGATAAGAACCACTCGTCGAACTTGGGTTGGACCTTGCAGTTGGTACTGAACATGCAGATGTCAAGGCGTTTGGCTGGCCCAGGGTGCGATGAAAGGATCTTGGAGACTGCAGCCATGCGTTTGCAATCCCCATCGCAGAGGCAGCTGTCAACGGTGAGGTTGAGGGGGACGCGGCGCCAGAGGGGGCGCCACCGCCGGGAGAGCAGGGTGGTCCGCACGGCAGATTTGGTGGGGAGGAGGCCGATGATGACGAGCATCATGTCGTTGGGGAGGCTCCTGATGAAGTCCAGGCTCGCCGGATGTGGTTTTGGCTCGAGCCGCCTCCACTTTATGGTTGCCTCGCCGTCCATCTCAACCGGCGGCGACGCCGGTGTACATGTGTGCTGGTGTGTTTTGTGTTGGGTGTGCACGAGTGCGTCCTTCTGTGCATGCCGCCGCGCAGTGGTGAATTGTGCACGAGTGCGTCCTCCACACGGAAGAAGTGTGTCCTCAAAGTGCCCTCAATTTACTAGCGTGCGGGGTGCTACCCCGAGTGGTTTCAACTTTGTTTACTTCACCGCGTGTCAGATGGGTCTCTAGTTTACTTATTTTCACTGACTGCCACATGGGCCAGCACACGAAGATACAGAACACGAGCTAACAAGGCAGCATGTGGACTGGTGGACCGGTCAACTAAACAATATACAGAGCTATACGCTGACACACTGAGCGTATAATCCGTCGGTATAGAGAGTTCGTGTGAGAGGGGAGGCCCGTGAGAGATAGCAGAGAGAGAGACAAAGAGCTACTCCCTCCGTTCGATAATGTAGTTCCAACTTTTTTTTTAAAGTCAAACTTTTGAAACTTTGACCAAGTTTATAAAGAAATTACTTATATCTACAATTCCAAAGATAAATGATAGTATGAAGTAAGTACATGTTGTGATGAATCTAATGATCTTTCCAGATGTAAATGTTTTTCTCCACATATACGTGGTCAAACTTTTCTGAGGTTTGACTTTTCAAAACATCCATATGCTTATGGACGTGAGAGAGTCCCTAACTAGAGAGAGAGAGAGAGAGAGAAATAGAAAGAGTGAGTGAAAAAAGTGTGTGTGCGTGTGTGAAAGAGACATGGACAACACTCGATAAAAGTCGAGAAAAAACGTGTGTGTCTTGTGCAAACATATCACAGATGCATCTTCGACAACGGAAGCAAGGTGAGGAGATAGTGTGTGGTTGTTTGCACCCGAGAGAGAAAGATCCCTAGCACGTGGCCAAGAGGGGTCTGACAAACAAGGGAGAGAGGTCGAGAGAGACGTATGGAGAAAATGCAGACATGGGGAGGAGAGAGTGTATGTTTGTCATAGAGTGATCCCCTGTAGATCGTGATGGGACTACATGGGTGGGAGATCGAGTGACAAGGTGTGTGCGCGATAGAAGATACCCCGAGAGATATCGAGATAGACGTATGGATGGAAGGAAACAATATGTGTGTTCCTGATGGCTAGTGAGAGATAATCATACTTAGGGGGGGAGTGCTTGCGCCTATGATGGAGTGAGGGATTATGGTACTTATTAGGGGGTGCGTGTCACATAGAGAGAGAATAAGGGCGGAGAGTGATGGATGGGTCTATATGTATAGCGCGAGCGAGACATGTGTATGTGTGAACCAGGGAGATATAAAGTTTGAGAGAGATTGAGGAGCCCCGATAAGGCTGAGTGGTGCGTCAGATAGCTGAGAGGGGGAAAGAGATATTCCATCCGCTTGATACTGCAGTGCATGTAACTTTTTTAGAAGTCAAACTTTGGAAACTTTGATCAGGTTTACACAAATGTTATTTATATCTTCAATACCAAAGATACATCATACAAAACTACATCTCATGGTGAATCTAATGGTATATGTTTGCCGTTCCATATGTAATTGTTTTTCTCCACATACATGGTCAAACTTTGTGATGTTTGACTTCTCAATAAATCAATATGCTATGGACCGAGGAGAGTGCCTAAGTCGAGAGGGATCAAGTGTGTGTGAAGGAGAATGAGTAAGTGTGCAAAAAGAGTATGTGTGTGAAAGAGAAAGTGACAACAAACGATAAATTAGAGAGAGTGTGTGTTTTTTCGTTTCTTAGGCGAACATATCACGCATGCATCTCCGAGATAGAAAAGCGAGGCAAGGAGATACACGAAGATAGCTAGTGTGTGATTGTTTGCAATGGAGAGAGACACCCCTATAGCACGTCCAATAGAGGTCTGGCCAACAAGGAACAAAGGTCGAGAGGGACACATGGAGAACATGGACGCATGGGGAGGGCGAGAGGGTGTGTTTGTGATAGAGAGACCCCCTCGAGATCGTGAGGGGACAATATGGGTGGGAGATCGAGGGAGGTGCGTGCGCGATAGAAAGATGCCCCGAGAGAAATCGAGATAGACCATGCACATGTTTGTGATGGAGACTAAGATTAGCTAGTCATATACATATAGGGGGGACTGCGTGTGCCTACAATTGAGTGAGAGACCATTATACTTGGCTAGCTAGGCATGAGATTGTGTGTGTGTGCGTGTGAGATGGAGAGAGAACGAGGGAGAGAGAGATAGAGTTTTAGATGGGCCTATCGAGTGCGAGTGAGATATGCATGTGTATGTGTGACCCAGGTAGATGGAGAGTTTGAGAGAGAGGGGGAAGAGCTCCGAGACGATAGAGTGGTGCGTGAGAGAGATACGGGCAACGAGCCAAGGAATTTGTGTGCGTACGATGAGTGCACCCAAGATATGTAGCTTGTACTAGAGAATCATACATAGTGTGCGAGAGAGACCTATAGATGGAGTATATATGCATGGGAACTAGAAAGACCCCCCCCACCCCACCCACGCACACACACAAAGAGAGAGATGGAGAGAAACAGAGAGGGCCAACAAGGTTTGTGTGTTGGATGCATGCCACAAAAGTGAAGATTGTCGGCGAGAGAGAGAAAGAGAGAGAGAGAGAGCAGGAGTCCAGGAGAGGGGGAGGTCGCGTTTTATGCATTAAAGACTGATATAAACCATGTTTAGATATAAACTTGTATTCAAATATTTAAATTGGAGAACATGTTGTCTGCAATCCACACATGAACGGATATATGCGTATATCAAACAAGTTCATTAATTTGACTTTCAACATGTTCATGGAGTACTATAATACTGTACAACATGCTATTCGATTGAGGTGCTCAATTTTGGATTTAGTTCACTATTTTGACCTGGTGAACGAGCTATTTCATTGAATCGAGATATTTCATTTTGGGTTTGATTCCCGTTTTTGAGTGGGTCAACTATTTGTCATATAGTAAATCGCTAGCAACGAGCATGTAAAAACACATTACTCCCGAGCATCATCCCTCAATCTTAAAAATAAGTGGCTACCTAATATTTCTAAATTTGATTCGAATCAACTTTTTTTAGCTTGATTCGAATCAACTTGGTAAGGTAGACGTGGATGCTCGTTCTCCCAAATTTTGAACGAACCGTTAAACATCCTCTGCTCGGTGGAATTAGCCCGAGCAAATAAATGGGAGACGTGAAATTACCATCCTATGTGGGAGACGCATTAATTGGCCCATTGTGCATCAAGGGTAGGTTCGTAACTTCATCCAAGCGCGCCTTCTCCTCGGGCGAAATGACATGTGCCGAAAAATTCATAAACCATGGTCGGCAAAACACGCTCTCCTCACCCGAAATAGCTCGCGCCCACTATTTCAAAACACGCTCTCCTCGCCCGAAATCGCTCGCGCCCACTATATTTCAAAACACGCTCTCCTCGCCCAAAATCGCTCCCGCCCACTATTTGGGGAGAAGCAAAGTTACTCTACTATCCCCGACCCTCAGTACACAGACCCAAGCCGAGAAGCCTAAAGGCAGGGTTAGAACTGTAACCCCCCCCCCTCACATTTCAGACAAATGCGTCCGTATCCCAATTCCCCCCACCCATTCATACCTCGTGGGCGCCAAATCACCTTCTCCCTGGAAGCTCCCTTCTCCCGAGCCACGAAACCTCAGCCCTTCCTCCATGGCACCCCCCACAGCACCAATTTCACAGCCGCCCTCCTCCCTAATGCCGGAGACGCTGTCCATTTGCCGTTGTGCACTGGGTCATGTGCCTCTTACTCTGTGCTGCTGGAGCTGCCTCGACGACAGCCGCGTGAACTGTACCAGAGCCGATTCACCCCCGCCGTTGTTCACGGCGCCGGAGCGGCTCCAACTTCGGATCCGTCCAGAGTCCTGGCGCTGCTTCCCCGTAGCCGTCGACCGTCGTGACATCACTGTTTCCCTGCCGCCGGTAGCCACCGCAACCGCGCCGGCCTCACTGACTCGGCAGCTGGACCTGCCTACTTCACCATGCCACCAGATAGGTCGCACCCTCATCTCAAATCACTTTATTTAGGCGTCAGTTGTCTGAATTTTTATTCTGGGCCAATCGATTCCCAATGGGAAGCGGCACCCCTCGAGGCGGCGGAGCTCCTAGGCTGCCAGTTGGCTGGTGTCTAACGTAAGGGTGCGGGGCCGCAAGTTCGCCATGGTAGCAGCGCTTAGATGGCAATCTTAGAGTTGCGTGGGTTCAACGTACTGCCGCCGCCGGATCTGGATGACGGGGAGTCTTTGTGGATTGGCCTGGGGGTAGCGCAACCACGGCAGTGCGGTGGGGCGGGGGCGGGGTTTTGGCTGGGGCCACGGACGATGGAGACAAGCTGCTCTGCCGTTGGTCGCTGGCTCTTTGGGGAAGATTCCTAACAGTGTCAGCCAGGAGGCACAAGACGGCCATCAGGCCATCCGGCGTAGATCGGACAGTACCAAAATAAAATAAAATCGTGTGACCCCAATTTAGTCTCAGTCAACAGACGTGTGACCAATCTCGTACCTTGTTGTTGATCTCTTAGTGTATTTCTTCAGATCAAAGAGATGTGTCGTTCTTAACATTATGCGTTATCTGCATCTTCAGCCACACCGTCTTCCGACTCACCGCAGCTGCTCCAACAAGGGAAGCATACACCAGAAGGGAGCTATAGTACCCACTCAATAGTTCCCTGCATCGAATCCGCGTGCCCGACATGGACAGCAACAACAACTGCAGGGCCATCGACAAGTCAACACATGATGCCCACTCCTATGGATGGCGACCAGTTAGGTTGTACCCTCATCTTACTTGTGTGCAACATTTATGGCTTTGTTATTCATCTAAGCATGGAAAATAGATTATCACATTTCACTGTATATTCATGTTGATCTCTTACGGGTCTTGTTCAGGAGTTAACGTTGTTCCATAGTTCAGCTAAGATACTTGTTCTTTAGGTAACGCTATTACATCGTTATCATCCATCAGCCAATGCTATCCCACAGGCTGGTGATTATAGTATTATACCACTTCTAGTATTACCTATATTGTTCTTTAATACTTTTGTGTGACATCTAGTTAATCTCGAGTACAAACGATACATATTCTGTAGCTTTCATCTGTGTTCTCCCTTTAGTTTTTGAGACCTGCTGCTACTAGTTAACCCCAGTCCTACTATTTATGTCGTCTCCTACAGGCACTCATTACATAAATCTAACTACTAGTTGTCTTCCATGCATGTCAGATATAATTGCACACACTGATATATCCACAAGAACCTCACGAAGCAATGTAAAGGCCAATAAACTTGATGTCAATGATACCCAATATGATGGAACATGTAAAGGCAGTTCTTCAGAAGACTTGCAGAAAGATGTTGAATCCTCTTCACCCCACAAGGTCCTTGCTCTAACTTGGCCCTTGATATGGGTACAACATGCATATAATGTCCTGGAGTGTATGTACTGTGTTGCAATGCCATGTGCTTAGCATGCTGATCATGCATGTAAATATGTCATGCCTGCCTGTTTTTCAGTACCTATTCCATTCATGATAACATGTTTTCAAATTCAAGTACTGTCATTCTACTCTATCGCAATGCCATCTGCTTAATTTGGACATCATGCTTCTGAATATCTCATGCATTGTTATTTATCAGTACGTATTTCATCTGTCTACCATACCATGTTTTTTTACATTGAAGTGTTGTTCTAGTGCTCTGTTGCAATGCCATCTTAGTTTCCCAATCATACACGTGTATGCTACCTTAGTTTTTTCTGTACGTATTCTGCTAGCATACAGTTTTTCATTCAACGAGTGTTTTTTTTACTGCGCTGTCCTGTCGTATCCCTAGCTCTTACACCATACTCCCTCTGTCCGGATTACATGTTGCCGAAATGGATAAGAAAGGATGTATCTAGAACTGAAATACGCCTAGACCCATCCATTTTTTTTCCGGATGGAGGGAATACATGTCAATATGTCATGCCTTTCTATTCTTCCGTACCTATTCCATCTCTCTGCTATAGCATGTTTTATAATTGAAGCACCATTCTTCTATACAAGGCATGCAAGGGGAAGACGACTATGTTAGAATCTGAAGGGTTACAAACCAGGTCTTTGCAAAAGATCCAAACGCCAGGAGATAATAAACCAACTCCAGTTTTTATAGATACTGCCCCAGCACAGAGAAACCCAACTCCTACTGATAATAAGCAGATTCAAGTGGCCAAAGAACTAGTCCGCTCCAGTCCAGCAAAAATATGTCAACTCCATTCTAAGAAGCGTGTGCGTATCCTTGCATCATGAAATTTTATAGCATGCTGATCATATTTTCTACATGTTTCTTATCCATCTCTCTTTTAGAAAATAAGCTTAAGAGATAGAAGAATTTCTGCACTGGTATCGTCTGTGAGGAAAGATTCTTGCAGGAATTCTCTATACTCCAATGCAGATGTAAGTACCTGTTGTGTATCACTATATTTTTACATCAACATGTATTTTGTTAATTGGCATGAATCCAACCTTTATCTGATCTAAATTTAGTTGTAGAAAAATGTGTGATTAAAGGCCACAATGTTGATTTTTGTAAGGAAAACTGCCTGGTAGTTTTCCATCCTGAGCTGCATGAGTGTACTATCTCATATCAGTGGGTTTGATTACTTTGGTTCTGCAGTGGGTTTTCAGTGTTTTTTTACTGTGTTGTCCTATCGTATCCCTAGCTCTTACATCATACTCCCTCCGTCCGGATTACATGTCGCAGAAATGGATAAAATAGATGTATCTAGAACTGAAATACGCCTAGACCCATCCATTTATTTCCGGATGGAGGGAATACATGTCAATATGTCATGCCTTTCTATTCTTCAATACCTATTCCATCTCTGCTGTAGCATGTTTTATAATTGAAGCACCATTCTTCTATATAAGGCAGGCAGGGGGAAGACGGCTATGTTAGAATCTGAAGGGTTACAAACCAGGTCTTTGCAAAAGATCCAAACGCCAGGAGATAATAAACCAACTCCATTTTTCATAGATACTGCTCCAGCATAGAGAAACCCAACTCCCACTGATAATAAGCAGATTCGAGTGGCCAAGGAACTAGTCTTCTCCAGTCCAGCAAAAGAATGTCAACTCCATTCTAAGAAGCATGTGCGTATCCTCGCATCATGAAATTTTATAGCATTCTGATCATATTTTCTACATGTTTCTTACCCATCTCTCTTTTAGAAAATAAGGTTAAATGATAGAAGATTTTTTCATTGGGATTGCATTCGAGGAAAATATCTTGTGGGAATTCTCTGTGCTCCAATGCTGATGTAAGTACCTGTTGTATATCACTATATTTTTACATCAGCATGTTTTTTGTTAATCGGCGTGAATCCAACCTTTGTCTGATCTAAAATTTGTTGTAGCAAAATGTTAAAGGCGCCAATGTTGATTTTTGTAAAGAAAACTGCCTGGTAGTTTTGCATACTGAGCTGCATGAGTGTACTATCTCATATCATGCACATTACTGAATTGTAGTGCTGCTCTGCTTGCCCATTCATTCATTGTGTCAATGTTGCTTCCGTATTACCTTACCTGGCTGATGATAGCTGTGCCATATTGTGTTAATTTGGTGTTGGCTAGTTGCCCAAACGTTCGTTGTGCCAATGTTGCTTTCCTATTATCTGACTTGGCCAATGATAGCAATGCTAGTGTCTTAATTTGGTGCAGGCTGCTGAAGATAAGAAGACATACTCTGAAAATAGCAAGGCAACCCCATTGTTTATTTCCAATAAATCTAGGCTAGGTAATATGCCAATAACTCATGATTAATCTATTTGGTTCCCCTCCTAATTTATGTTATGATGCAGTGGTCGAGACACTCTCGAGTATCAATAATACAAGCCTGCCAAAATCGCCATCTGAATCTGTTCAGTAACCTCTGTCTCGAATGCAACGGAAAAATGTATGTTTGTGAACCAATTAATGGCTGAAGGAATGATGGAAATGGTGGAGGAATCAGAGGTGCAGAGTCGTGCGACACAACAACTGATCATCGTTTTCAGAGACAGTGTAGCAAAGCAGCAAGAACTTGCCCACATGCTTATGGGCATCATCCGTGCTGAGGTTGCAGATTGTGACGTTGTAGATCGTTAGGTTCTGTTCATTTATTTGCACTGGCATCAATCTTTGATTGCCCAGTGGATGTAATTTCCTGTAATATATGCTGGATGTGCAACGTTTTTCCCTGTATGCCGTACCTTTGCTTGATCGGTTTTGGTCATGTGCATAATTGCTCGTCGTAATGGGCTCAAATTATCTAATTTGGCCTAAAGACATGTATGAACTTTAGTGGGCCCATTAAGTTAATGGGTCGTTACCAGGCCAAATGTTAATGGTCGGCCCTCTTAACTCCCGGGTCGTTAACAGGTTGACATCGAAGCGGGCAACAGGTGGGCCAGATTGATTTCACGGGCCATTAACAGGCCGTTACTAAGTTCGGGCTACATATGGCCCAACTATACTGTGGGTCTTTAGCAGGCCGAAAGAGACAGCAGGCTTGTACTGGACCATGTAGAGCATGGGCCGCTAAGAGGCCGAAAGTCAGGTCGTATTGTAAATGGCCCAACTGTGTTGTGGGCCTTTAGCAGGCCGAGAGAAACCGGGCTGGTATTGGACCATGAAGGGCATGGGCCGTTAAAAGCCCAAAACTCAGGTCCGATTACAAATGGCCCAACTCATTTATGGTCCATTAATAGGCTGAAAGGCACACTGGGGCGGGAATTGGCCCAACACTTAAATGGGTCGCTAAAAGGCCAAAACTTAGCTCCGACTACAAATGGCCCAACAGATATATGGGCCGTCACCAGGCTGAAAGACACACCGGGCCAGAAATTGGCCCAACACTTAAATGGGTCGCTAAAAGGCCGAAACTCAGGTCCGACTACAAATGGCCCAACTGCTTTATGGGCGGTCAACAGGCTGAAAGACACACCGGGCCGGAAATCAGCCCATTATTTAAATGGGTCACTAAAAGGCCGAAAGATGTACATCGTGAAAATTGGCCCATCCACTGAATGGGCCGTTAATAGGCCGAAATCTCATCGGGCCGATATTGAGCCCAAAATATATAACGGGCTATTAACGGGCTCGAACTGACGATGGGCTGCAATGGTGTCAAATCTTTAACGGGCCGTTGACGGGCCGGATTGGCACATCTCGTATGGGCCGTGGGCTTAAATGGACCTGACACAAGTAGGCCTTATATGGGCCGGCCTGCTATTTTTTACTTGGCCGGCCTTTTTCACCGGAATGGGCCACTGTTGGGCCGTGCCATGGGTCGACCTATCATAGGCGCCTCCTGTCCAATGAGTGGATGCCATCTGTCCCAACGGTGAGGCAACACGTGTTTCCTCCGGCCAATGATGATTTTACACGTGGAAAATCCCCATTGGTCTGGGCTATTAACGGGTTATCGGATCCAAAACCGGACCCGATAGCTTAACGACGTTCCATTACGGTGGATGCCACGTGTCGGTCACCCTTGACGAAAGCACTTCTATGACGCGCGATTTATCGTCATTGAAGTGGACACTTCCGTGATGATAATTTTGGTAATGTCATGGAACACTTCTACGACAGCACAGGTATGACTATCTTGATTTTGTCATAAATTTGTCATGGATGTACATGCATGACAGAAAACGTGACCTACTATGACAAACACGTATCATCACGGAAGTGTCTTTTTTTGTAGTGTTGGGTCCCATGAAGGCCACCACGGAGGCGACGCCGGCGTACACAGCAGGTGCCTTGCCGGATCCTTTTGTTGCGAGGACCTTCGTCGACCCCGCATATACCTCCGGGGCTCCCGGCAGTCCGGTGATCATGCTGCCGGACATGAGGAACACAAATCGATCGGCGGGCGACCATTTAGGCCAGGTATTATATACCTGTGCTGTCTAGAACTAGCACCGCGTGGTTCATTTGAATGTAATGAAATCCGTCATGTTTGTATGAAAATCCGGTATCTTATATGATTTCCGTCATTGTTTATATGAAATATCGCCGTGTTTGCGTGAATTTCGTCCGGTTGGTTGACTTGCTGTCATAATGTGTGCGGCTACGGTTGGATGGTGTAATTTGCGGGTCGCCGGTCGGTCTGCGGGCGGCGTATTGGGACAAAAAGAACACAGCTCGTGCGAGCTCGTCTCCAATGTGCGCGCTGGAGGATTCATGA
This sequence comes from Aegilops tauschii subsp. strangulata, assembly GCF_002575655.3. Lineage (NCBI taxonomy): Eukaryota > Viridiplantae > Streptophyta > Magnoliopsida > Poales > Poaceae > Aegilops > Aegilops tauschii. The sequence goes on from NC_053036.3 coordinate 311,903,336, forward strand.
GGACCCGAGCCATTCCTCGTTCATCGGTGGTAAAGGCACCAGTGGACAAAAGGGTCGCCAATATTTTGGCTACCCCGGGCAAGATCCAAACAGCCCCTCCCAACAGATTCAAATCCCTCATTCGCCGTGGAATTTTGCCATGTGTTATTTTCATGGACTAGCACGATGCCCATGCATTGCACGGAACATCAAGATGCATTTTTTTACAAAACACCTGTTGTGATTGACCCATGCAGGAGTAATCCCATTTTGTAAAAACTAATGATTGCTCGAGAATTTTATCGGATAAATGGTATCTCGAGAATTTTATCGGACTCCATTTTTGTATACAAGGCCACAAACCCATATTACAGGTACCAAGGCAAAAATTAATGTCTTCTAACTCAATGTTGCAAGCCACCTTGTTTCCTTGTTTGCCGTGTAAAGTAATGTGTATTCTTCTCTTTCATGCACATCAAGCCAATGCTCACACTCCCGCATGCATGCAAGGGATAATTAATGTCCTCCTTTGCTAGTAGTACTACGAGGCAAACACCATTAATATTGCATCGATTAGTGTTAGTGGCCTTGTATATCTGCAAATTGTAATTTTGATAGTGGCCAGGTATATAAAAATGGAGGGAGAAAGATGAGAGATAAGGTCAGGAGGAGTGGGGCGTGGTGGTGACTGGTGGTCAGACTGGGCGGAGGCATGGGTATGGACGACACATTATGTCTAGGTTTGTATCTCTATAGTCCCTCTCACACACACCCACGTAGGTGGGGGACATGCACGAAGAGAAGAGGTGCACGCACGGCGCACGTACTCCCATCTCTTTCCCAACCACACCCGCGTAGGTACACGGTGGAGCTCATTTATGTACAAAAAGGCAGCCCACGTGGTAACTTGACACGTGTACTGGTTGTCCACTAGATGGAGGGAGGATCGTCTACCACGGGTGAACAAACAAATTGCGACTTGACGCGTTATCTTAAAAAAGAGGCAAACCATGTGGGGCCTACCTTAGAGGCAAGGCTCTATACACAGGAGTACTTTTGATGTGTCCCGTGAACTCGCAGAACAAGGCATAGCTTGCTTAATACGGCGTATCCCCCGCCCACGGGCGCGGTGGCTCGCAGGATGAGGTGAAGCTTGCTTATTACGCCTTACGTCGGCTGCCTCGCCCACGCGCGCGGTGGCTCGCAGGACGACGAGAAAATTTTACTACTCCCTCCGTTTACTCCTCGTCCCTACTACCTTGGTTAGAGAGATTATCATACTGTTTGGAATATATATGTCCTTTAGTACTCCCTCCATTTACTTATACAAGGCCACTATAAAAAAATACATTTTGCATCTATACAAGGCCACAAATAGTAACCGAGACAAAAGTTACTAGTCCCTCCTTTCCAGTTTATGGCTCAATTTCAAAATCTCTCCAACCAAGGTAGACGGTGAGTGGTCGAATTAATTTCGTACTCCTAGTTTGCACAAGTAATTAGTACGCTCGTTTTTCTCAAGAAGTTATGTTTACCGAGGCATTAATTAGAACGAATGCATGAATGACCACTAAATTTCCATGAACTTCTACATGCATTGGTGAGTTTTCTCTTGACACTGCTTGCATCGGGTGATCTAACGCACCTCGAAATCCAATATGTGATGGTACTACTACTAGTAGTAGAATTGAGACTTATAAAACGGAAAAACGAATGTTTTTAGATGAGCCCTATAAACCCTAGTGGGTACGTACTCCGTAAAATCAGATTTTCCCAAAACTAAGTCGCTCAACCTTTATTTGCTTGTTTCCCTTCCTGCCTCCTTGCCTCGAATAGACTATGCCAAACTCCCCTGCGTGCCGCGCGGGAAAAGACCCGCCCTCGCCTTTTTTTAGTCCAGGTTTGTATCGATGGATCGCGCGAAGCAGCAAAGACCCAAGCCGTGTCTTGTACTCCTCCGTCGATGCTCGCTTTCATGAATTCTGTACTTCCTGTCGCCGACGTGTGGGACATATAGCAACCGGGTCGACGTTTCAAGCACCAAATAACAATGCAGAACAGCAGAGGGGACGCACCCCAGTCGTACCGCCCAGTAGTAGTAGTAGTAATGAGCAATGAGACGTCAAATCACAATGCCGCACCTTCCCAGACGGACGAAGCAACCATTATTTCACACTTCGGTTCGCCATCATCTCAAACCACGTAGTATTGCTTGTGCCTCAAGAGGGACACGCGCATCGCCTTGGTACATCATGACACGTGGGACCGCATGATAGGCCATGCTCCCCCACCGATCGCTTGGTAAAATCACCTCATTTTTACTACTATACTTCCTCCGTATCGGTTTACATGGCATGCACGTCGTTCTAGGTTGAGAATTTAACTGGCTATATATGTGATGAACAGTATATGTTTAGAAACTACATCCGCTTAATAATCCAATGATATACTTTTTGTGACATAGTAACTAAGATTTAGTTAGTCAAATGGATGACCTAGAACTACTTGTGCGCCCTATAAACCGAGACGTCTAAAAAAACGAGACGGAGAGGGTAGTTCAGTACGTATGTTTTTAGATCAATATAGTCGGGATTCACCAAGGAGCAAAACCAAGTGCTAGGCTGCACCTGTCGTGTTGGCGTAGCGACTAAAGTAGGGTCAGTCCACACACGAAATGGCGACACACTTAACAGGACCCCTTTGGCCGACATGTGGCTCATCCACCGTCTTGTTCCACGTGCGATGCACCAAATTACAGTTCGGAGCAGCGGTTGGAATTGGAGGCACCCTGGTCGTAGCACCGCAATAGTAGAAAATGAGCGATGAGGGGTCGAATCACAAAGCCCCACCTTTCCCGCATTAAGCTGGACGGACGAAGCAACCATCATTTCACTCTAGGGCGCAAGAGCATAAATAAAAGAGAAAACCAATGATGCCTGCGGCAGCTACCTAGGGCACCCTAGGGTAGGGGTCTCCACTACAGATCATTTTTTTTAAAGCGCCTCCACTACAAATCGGCTTCTCCCTCGTCCTCTTGAAGAAAACCGATGATGCATGCGGCGGTAGGGTTTGTAGGAGTACTACTAGGGCGTGCGGGGCCACATCATAGTAAACGGGAGAGGGATTGAGTTCGAGTCGACGCCTTAAATATGTGTGGGCCGCTTGGTTTTAGGGAACGAGGCAGCATTTTGGGTTTGGGGACCAGTGGAGATATAGTACGTACAAAAAATTGTGGATGTAGATTCGACCGAAAGGCAATGATGCATGGGCCCTGCATTTTTTATATACCCGGGGCCACGTGAAATTTGCTACTCTACTCAAAACTAGTAAGGTACACATGCATTGAACGCATGAGATTTCGAAACCAAATTATGAATAAATACACACTATAGCATGTAAAGCTTTGAGTCATATATGCATGATGTAGATGTTCGTTTAGTTCTTATAGTTCATCTCATTCAAAATCAATTAGTTTTATAAAAATGTTAAGATTCATGGGGTTGTGCATTGTAAAGCATAAAGTAAAAAACAAATAATGGCAATTCATTGAGAAAAAAATCAATTATGATACGGAAGATTCTAGGACAAAGGAGAAGTGCTTGTGTTTTGAGGTTTGTGCATTATGCTTAAGTTCAACCATGGAGTCTTCTAAATTGTACATGTGGCAGATCTGGTGGGATGTTGATGATATCCAACGGCCAGTAGTGTACGGATTTGCCATCTCTGCACTGTCAGATTAGCTTCATCCAGCGACCATCTTTCAAGTTATTCGCACACTATATAGTTCTTGTGCCATAGTTGCATGTCTTGGAAAAAAGCTACTAGTGGGTTGTACTAGCTATTTAGGAATAGAAGATGTATACATGGAAGTTGTAGGGAAAGAGATGACATGGAGTATCTCAATTCCTATGAGTAGGGATTGGAAAAGAGATGTCATTTGGTTGACATCATAGGAACTTTTCTATTGAATCTAGAGATGACATGTATCTCAATTCCTATGAGGAGGGATTAGAAAAGAGATGTAATTTGGTTCATATCATAGGAACTTTTCTATTGAATATACGATAATGTTTATTTTCCTTTGAAATTATGGAAGTATAGGGAATCCATTCATATGAACCAAGTGGCTCTAAAGCTATAGAAATGATATCATGTTTATTTCCTTTGAAATGGAGTATATGAATCTATTCCAATGAACCAATTGGCTCTAAAGGAAAAAATCGTATAAAAATCATATCATATAGAGTTCCTATGATATTCCTCCACACCAAAGGATGGTTGAAATTGCTGCAGGTGATACGATGGTCTTTCTTTGTATTCTCCTCCCCCATCTTTATAGTTACCTCTCGAAGATGATTGAAATGATATATACAGGGTATTCTACATGTGCAATTTGGTACACGAAAACTCGGTAAAAGTTTGCGAGGTTCGAATTTTCAATAAAGCTATATGCACTGCATTTTGGAATGGAGGGAGCATACGACAGTTGCTTACACCCACGTGGAAGATTTGTGTGTAGGAGGAGTGGCTGTTCTGTTAAATGACATGGCAAAACTGACACTGTCGGATGCCGATCTAATGGTTCTTACGGCGTTCGTCAGGAAAAGGCTTGTGGAGAACGTTTGTCCGATAATGATTTATGGACACATGCATTGCATTGATACGTACCCCCCTCTCTCTCACGCACACGCACCCTCCCGAGTCCTCTCGCACCCACCATCTATCTGCAGGTAGACGTCACACACATATGTGCTCGTCACACCCTACCCTCAGAACTTCTAAAAAACAAAAGACATCGTGCACATTTTATTTTAGCTCACACGTCACACACTTATACTATTACTCTTGTGGCGAACGTTCTTTGGGAATAGTATATTGTACTCTCACGAAGAGAAGCGGTGCACGCACGCACTAGTTCTCTCACACCCACTCGCGGGTACACGTAGGAGCACATTTTTTGAAGCTGGTACAACAAAATCACTCCACTATATATATAAGCAGGAGCCTTAGCGCTTGCTTTACTAGGGTTCCTCTTGTTCACTCTCTCATGCTCTCCATATCTAAGCAAGACATAGGTGGCCACACTCTCTCTCAGCTCACGGCTGGTCACAAATCCGGCAGGACAACCTCGACCAGGGCAGGGGTGTAGGTGCATCGTTCACACTGTCGTCGGTGGCGAGGGAGGAGACCAACGGCTGCCCGCGCGTCCCGATCGGCGGCCGTGCCGTTCTCTCCGAGAGAGCGCCGGCTCCGGAGGGCCTCCGACCCCTTCTTCCTCCCTGCGGTATTGTGGCCAAGATGCGGCCTCCCGACGTCGTCCTTGCCACATGCCGACGACCCTCAGGTATATATTCCTTCGAAACCTGCCTTGCTCTAGTGCCCCAGCTCCCCACTTGGCTTCGTGTGGATCTTTTTCTACTTCCGTCCGCTGTTCCAAAGCCAAATCTAGTTCATACAGTCGACTCTAGAGTTGGTTCAAACATGGAAGAAAGTGGGAAAGCTGTAGCATGAATCTAGGACTTGGTTCTAAGAGGAAACGGGCGAAAGTAGTAGATACTGGCTACCCAACCGGTCTCTTGGTTGAAAAGACAAAGAAAGCATGGTGGATGGCGAAGGGTGGGGGGAAGTGGACCTATCTCTTGGTTGAAAAAGGAAAGAAAGTGACGGGTGTTGGGGGACAACGCAAATGAGAATGAGCAGGTCTAGATTTCCTGTGCTCACATAGGAAAATGTTGCCGAGGAGATAAAAAATGGGACAAATGCAGACATGCTGCCTGAGTGTTCGCCGCTCTCGGCAACCACATCTGCCTCACCACTTTATGCCTCTGCTGTCCCTACGCCCATATCGCTACCGTTAATGTAAAATCACATGAAGCATTAAGCAATGCCACCTGATGTCACTATAAGTAATGGTCTAGTGCCGTCGATAAATTGAAGCAATGCCACCACCATTATATGAAGTGCTTCCGTCTTGCTTTATTTCCCATGAATTGTGTTTTTGCAGTTACACTTAAGTCTCACACTGCTAACATTGCTTCATCCCAGTGGAACTGCACAAATTTGATTGCACATTTACTGACCATGTGCTACTCTCATGACAGTAATACTAATGCTATTGTTCTGCATGTTAATCTAGTTGCAGTGTTGATGTGATGTGATGCTAGTTACTTAAGGACACTTTCATACTGTCAATCTAGTGCCAATTATAACACAATAGATGATGCTGTTAATTATACGCCACTGCAAATATCTGTCACTGTTTAAATAACCGTATTTCGTATTTGCGCAAACAGGGATGTCTGTCTCCATATCGTTTCGGGATGTCTGTCTCCATATCGTTTCTATCCGTGCAATCAAAAGCACACACCTCAGTTTTAGTAGAACTGCACAAGATGAGATGGCCTCGTTGCCATCGTCTAACCACCCGTCTTCCAGGTATTCCTACATTGGTAGTTACTAGGTAGAATGACCAACGCAATATAAAAGAAGTTGATTCGTACGTTTTACTTCCTGATTGCAGTGTAGGGACGAGCGAAAACAACTGCATCCTAGTCCGGAATGCACTTTCTACCAGTTCATCCATGGACCGAGGACTGATGTCTACTACGCAACCTTCTCCTTGTAGACGTTGTTGGGCCTCCAAGTGTAGAGGTTTGTAGGACAGTAGCAAATTTCCCTCAAGTGGATGACCTATGGTTTATCAATCCGTGGGAGGCGTAGGATGAAGATGGTCTCTCTCAAGAAACCCTGCAACCAAATAACAAAGAGTGTCTTGTGTCCCCAACACACCAATACAATGGTAAATTGTATAGGTGCACTAGTTCGGCGAAGAGATGGTGATACAAGTGCAATATGGATGGTAGATATAGGTTTTTGTAATCTGAAAATATAAAAACAGCAAGGTAACAAGTAACAAAAGTGAGCGTAAACGGTATTGCAATGCTAGGAAACAAGGCCTAGGGTTCATACTTTCACTAGTGCAAGTTGTCTCAACAATAATAACATAGTTGGATCATATAACTATCCCTCAACATGCAACAAAGAGTCACTCCAAAGTCGCTAATAGCGGAGAACAAACGAAGAGATTATGGTAGGGTATGAAACCACCTCAAAGTTATTCTTTCCAATCAATCCGTTGGGCTATTCCTATAAGTGTCACAAACAGCCCTAGAGTTCGTACTAGAATAACACCTTAAGACACAAATCAACCAAAACCCTAATGTCACCTAGATACTCCAATGTCACCTCAAGTATCCGTGGGTATGATTATACAATATGCATCACACAATCTCAGATTCATCTATTCAACCAACACATAGAACCTCAAAGAGTGCCCCAAAGTTTCTACCGGAGAGTCAAGACGAAAACGTGTGCCAACCCCTATGCATAGGTTCATGGGCGGAACCCGCAAGTTGATCACCAAAACATACATCAAGTGAATCACGTGATATCCCATTGTCACCACAGATACGCACGGCAAGACTTACATCAAGTGTTCTGAAATCAATAAAGACTCAATCCGATAAGATTACTTCAAAGGGAAAACTCAATCCATTACAAGAGAGTGAGGGGGAGAAGCAACATAAGATCCAACTATAATAGCAAAGCTCGCGATACATCAAGATCGTGCCAAATCAAGAACACGAGAGAGAGAGAGATCAAACACATAGCTACTGGTACTTACCCTCAGCCTCGAGGGTGAACTACTCCCTCCTCGTCATGGAGAGTGCCGGGATGATGAAGATGGCCACCGGTGAGGGTTCCCCCCCTCCGGCAGGGTGCCGAAACAGGGTCCCGATTGGTTTTTGGTGGCTACAGAGGCTTGCGGTGGTGGAACTCCCGATATCTTCTCGTCCCCGATCGTTTTAGGGTATATGGGTATATATAGGAGGAAGAAGTACGTCAGGGGAGCCACGAGGGGCCCATGAGGGTGGAGGGCGCGCCCTAGGGGGGTGGGCGCGCCCCCTACCTCGTGGCTCCCTCGTTTCTTTCCTGACGTGCACTCCAAGTCGATCAGGTTGCTTTCTTTCCAGAAATAACTTCTCCAGAAGGTTTCATTCCATTTCAACTCCGTTTGATATTCCTTTTCTTCGCAACACTGAAACAAGGGAAAAAACAGGAACTGGCACTGGGCTCTGGGTCAATAGGTTAGTCCCAAAAATAATATAAAAGTGCATAATAAAGCCCATAAAACATCCAAGATGGATAATATAATAGCATGAATACTTCACAAAGTATAGATACGTTGGAGATGTATCAAGGACTAGATGGCATGGCTGCACGGTGGTTTTTTGGACAGGTGCGTAGACAAGAGGCATTGTGTTCTGCTTATTTCTACAAATAGCGGTGCTTAAATTTAGCGGAATGCACAAGAATTTCAGCTGGTCAGTACACTACATGGTTCAATTCAGCATTCCAGCTGAGAACACAATTATAATTGGTTATTCTGGAATGAGAGAACCTAACCCTGGATGGTGGCAACAAGAAAAAACCAGAGTGAACTCCAGGAAATTTAAGCCTGCCGGGAGGCCCTTTGCTCAGAGAAGCCTTGCTTGATTATCCTGATTTGTAAACCTTCTCACAACTTTGTCTTTTGCTGTGAACTAGTATATGTTTGTTACGTTCTATGAATCATTGAGATGTATAAAATTGCTGAACTTATGCTTTTCAAGTTTTTTATGAAGCCGAGTTTAATGTGAGTGTTCCACATGAACGCTGGACTAGCGTGTGAACGATTGGAATTTACATTGTGGCCTCACTTAATTGCATGAACCACTGTAAAAACATACATAGTTGCTTATATGTTAGACAGCAGATTGTTGATTGTTAGCTGGTCGATAGCCTAGTGTTGAAGCGAACTGAACCAATGTGCCGTGTTTTGCACAACTGCTTACAAGTGGGGTAGCACCAACAGTATTTACAAGTACTTATGTATACGTCGGCGCACAGTTCTCAAAGGAGTACTCTATTTCATCAAAACACATACTGCTCGTATGATAAAACTAGTGAGGAGGCATCTGTTTCGGCAACAATTACGATGATTCATGGGCACACAAAAGTAGCAGCAGTTCCCATAGACGGATTCAAATAGAGTACTAGCCCTAGAGGGCTCGATAACAGGCAAGGTTCGGATAATTAGACAGAACCCAAACTACTATTAAAAACTAGCTGGGGCAAGTATTTCATGCCTCGATCTAATTTGGGCTGGACACAAGACGGACCTTGCCATGAACATCATCGAGGATGTCCGGCAGCAGCTCAATCCTGTGAACCTTCATGAAGACAACCTTGTGGCCTTGCCACTCATAAACTTGTTTGTGGAGGCATGCCATGTCATCTTCCTGCGTAAGCTTGACAAGAATAGTATGCCTCACAAACGAAGGAGTAGCTTTGAACTTCTTGTGCTTCTGGACACCCTGGACAACACGCCTGACAACAGTGAGGCTGGAATACAACTCTTCATTGGTATAAGCGCAAATGGCTTCCATGATCCAACAACCAAAAAACTCTGTTTTCCCAGTGTGTATATTCAGGTCATCTGCCTCATAGCGAGTGACTTGTACAACCACACAATCCTTGTCTGCATCAGGGCTCTAATTGAAACAGAGACAAATTCTGAATTACTTTCTAGTATAAGAAACACAAGTTATTTAAACCACTATGTATAGCATGGCATCGAAGCTAATAAAATTTTGCATTATTCATCACCACATACTTAGATGAAAAACCACAATCGAGATCGGCAAAGAAGAAAATCACCTTGGGCAGCTCAGTGGGGGGGGACACATCCTCGAAGGGGGAAAACTGCTCCTGCAGTGCCACGGGGGTTGTAACCTCAAACGGGGTGTTGACCATCCCAGTAGTGGCCGTGAGCGTATCTGGGGTCGGCTCGGTGGCTGCCTTCATCTTCTTGGAGCTCTCTGTCTCATGGGGATCAGCCTCCCGCTCTGCTCCAATATCGGCAGATCTTTGCCTGGTTCTCCTTGGTCCATCATGAAACTGACGAATACTAGGAGACCACTGAAAGGAAAACACAATCGCAATGACAATGAAACTAAAAAGAGAGTGAGGATCGGTTACTGCTTTGCAAAAGTTCTTTTTTTCTCTGAATGAAAATATACCAACATCACGGATCCACGTACCTTCCCTTTGTTGGGAGAGAAGAACAGTGGCAGATGCGAGTGTTGCCTTTCTTGAAGACGGTGAGGGAGAAGGGGATTCAGCGAACAGTGAAATGATGGTTGCTTCGTCCGTCAAACTTAGACTGCGGGGAGGTGGGGTTTTGTGATACGACGGCTCGTTATTGCCGCGCTACGACCGGGGTGACTCTCCGCCTACATACTGCCTTCTAATTTGGTGGATGGCATTTGGGCCCGCGCGCTGCATGGCCTGCATGTCGGTGAACAAAAGTATAACGGCAGTCAGTAGAGGGAGACGTTTCGATGACCTAGGAGGAGCCAGAAGCGGTATTGTATCCACTGTACTAGTAGTAATTGTTTTTCTGGGTAGCTGTAGAGTGTCTCCACTGTACTAGTAGTAATTGTTTCTCTGGGCCCAAGACAAAACAGCCCATCCACCCTAGTAAATAGTAAAATCAATTCAATAGTCCATATATTTACTGAATGAGAGGCGCTACCCACACCAAGCACACCGCCCCCCAAACAAACCTGGGTGTTCTTCTTCCTCCTCACTCCCACCCACCTCATGTCAGCTCGCTCCACTCGTACCCCCCAAATTCCTCACCTCACTCCTACATAAAACCCCAGCTCCCCTCTTCACTACTATAAAAAACCCCAGCTCCCCTTCTTCTTCACTCGCACTACAACTAGGCTCATCATTCGTTACTCTGCTCAAATCCGTGAGCGCGACGCGACGCCCTCGAGGAAAATGGAGTCGGCTGACCCCAGCGCCAAGAAGATGAGGCTCCCGCCAGCGGCGACGCCTGTTGTAGATCCCGCACACGGCAGCGCGGGGAGAAGCGGCGACCCCGCCCCCACCGGATCCCAAGAACCCGTAGAAGCGGTGACCCCGCCCTGCATGGTGGATGCCTGGCTGAAATCCCCTGAATTCACAGAACTATAGCTGCTTGAGTTCTACTATTCCCCTGGAAATCACCTACCAGATACCGAATGCCATCTACCTGTGCCCTCAGCACCGATGTCCATCTCATGGTTTTCGTCCTCTCTCCACACCGCCACCTTTGCGCTGTGCGACCTACTAGACAATCTGGTACTAAACCTTCGACTCCCATTTCTCAAGAAACTTTCACTTGTGCGGGTTCGTATATCGGAGGCCTCATTGCACAGCATCATCCACTCCAGTTGCCCTGCCCTGGAGTGCTTGGTGCTTGTTTTCACAGTTAGAATCGGTTGTCTCCAAATAAAGTCGCCTAACCTTGTAAGAATTGGAATTTGTTTTGACGGAAGGCAGCTCATCATCCTAGATGCCCCTTCACTTCAAAGGTTGATCCTTGATTCTAGTTATTCACCGTTGCAAATAATTGTCCTCTATGCGCCTGAACTGGAGACCTTGGGTGTAATACATGATCTCTGTGCTCATTTCAATATGGTGTTTGGCTCCACAGTTCTTCAGGTACTTTACATTATCATCTACACTTGTAACCATAAGCTGCATTTTAAATTTCTGCGCATAAGTTATATGTCATCTTGGAGTACACATTTTGTACTAATATTATGTTCTATGCTCAATGAAGACTTTCTCCATGGATGGCCTATCAATGGTGCTGGATTCTATCAAGATCTTATATATCCAAATGAATAGTTTTGATCTGAACAAGATTATTGGCTTGCTGCAATGCTTTCCATGTCTGGACATGTTGTATATAAAGGTGATAATTTCACGCACATTGGAAGCCCGCATATAGTGTACTAGAATTAACCGTTCAGCTGTTGCTCTTTCGACACTCTTTTTTTAGACCTTAACTGTTTTCAATCTTCATGTCTATTTAGGCAACATGACGGGGTAAGAAAGTTATAACCAATCGGTGGATTCGTAAGCATCGGGATTTTCTCACTTATGAGATTCGATTGAAGACAATAATGCTAGAACGATATGTAGCCAACCGTGCAAACACTAGATTTGTCACATTCTTCCTGCTGAATGCGAGGTTACTATTGTCCATTAGGCTTAAGTTTATCAGCAGCATGGTTTTGACGGATGGGTATGTGGAAGAGCAAAAAAAGGAGTTTCAGGTGGGCAAAAGAGCTTCTGAACGTGCCGGGCTTCTGTTTACAACATATTGTGGTCATAATCCAGTAAATTTTACGACCCAGGATGTTCATTCTATGGACCTGACCGATCCATTTGACTGTGACTGCCAAAAACAGTGCTGGAGTTAGATGTTGTTGCCCTTTTCAACCTGGGTTTTTTTGTAAACTTGATAAACAATTAACCCTCGTGCTTTTGTAGAGTTTGTAAGCTGGAGTTAGATGTTCTTGCCTCTTTCAACTGGGCTGTGACTGTCATATTTTCTTTGAAGCAAGGCAAATGGCTTGCCAGTCGTTCAATTTAGAGTGAAATATTGTAACAACTAACAAATCCCAACCAAGGGAAATAGCATCACTCTCGCCGGCTGCTTGAGCTCACTGTGCATTAGAGAAGCCAAGTGATTAACACCCACCAGCACCCACAAACTTATTTCCAACTAGCACATCAAATGGGTTGTAAATTTTCATAGGAAGGGCTGCATGGCCATGATAGATTTGGATTCTGACATTTGGGACCCGCGAGGAAATAGCCTATCCAAGGTGGTGTCGACTTACTAGCCAGTCAACAAACGATTCTGCCTACCAGCCGTTGGAGTGACATCCAACATGTGTCGTGTATCTTCTATCTCTTGTCTTCTTCTTCCTCCAGCCACCCAAACCAAACCACCCCGTCGGCTCCGCCTGCTCCCGCCTCCCATGGCTGGCTGCACCTCCGCCGCCCTACCATATGTACCCTCCAAAGTTGGCCAGTCCCTCCCTCTATTCCCCCACACGTCCTGTTATTCTCCGGCGACGTCAGCCCCAACACGCACCCGCACCCGAACCAGTCAACCCTCGTACTCCCCTCCGCCTACGACTGGACCGGCGCATCTTCCACGGCTCCTGTTCGTTCCGTCCGAGGCCTCGCCGTCATCCTCCGCCTTGCGGCCTTGGTTCGCTCGCCGTGCACGGTGCGCCGCCCTCTTGCGTTGTCAACGTCGTCAACAACCGAGAGGAACAAGGAGATGACTGTACGTGGAGAGGATGATAGTAGGGACCCACCAACGTCATGGCAGTACGCAAGCAAGTATGGTTCCTCCTAATGGTTTGACATCTGGGGCTCACGCCATTGTCAACGTAGTCAATAAATGAGAGAATTACACTACGAGCGGCTGACACCTGGGACCCAGCAGGTCACGCAGTTTTTTTGAGGAACAAGCAGTTGTTATTTATACTAGTTTTAGCAACGGATCAGGGTAACAACGGGGCTGTGCGGGGCTGTGGCCCGTCTAGCCAGGGTTTTATTTATGTTTACCACATCATGAGCGCAGTTGTGTTTTTTTTGCTGAAAATGGCTAGCCTAGTTCTATTTTTTAAGAAATACCCAAACGAGGCCTACTTGCTTTATCAGCCCTGCCGGGCTGCAAATCTTTCAAGACGAGGAGAGTTTCATTTGGTTTGCCTAGAAATGGGCTGTACATTTTTAAAACACATCGAACCGGGAATTAGTTTTAATTTTTTCATTAAAAGATTTTAAATTCCATTGATTTTTATGCATGGACAATTATTTGGATTTTATATTTATATAAATTATTTTTCAAAATAGTTTGAAAGTGAATCGATATTTCGGGATTAAAAATAGTTGACCGCACCGAAATATGCAAAACATTCGTATACTTTTTAACCGTGGCCACAATATGGGGTTTAATGCTAACAAAAAGAAGATGGGCTCCAAAAAAATTCTTAAGAATTAGCAAATGGGTTGTACATTATTAGAAATAATGCACACGAGAGCAGTGACTGTTGGATGTCCATCCAACGGCTGTCGTGCTTCTTCAATCTCTGCTTTTCCTGCTCCACCCGCTCAAACAAGTGCTGGCGGGACTGCCTGCTCCCTCCTCCCGCGGCCGGCTATGCTGCCGCGCAGGCCTCACCGCCCCACCGTACTCCCATCGCTGGCCTAGCCATCCCTCTACTCACCCACACTTGCTGTTATTCTCCGGGGACGGCGGACGAACCAGTAAACCCTCGTACAGTCATACTCCCCTCCGCGTGGGAAACAACTGCCGAGTCTTCCATGTCGTTCCCTTCCTAGGCCTCGCCGTTGTCCACGCCCTGGTGCTCTCGGCGCGGCCTGGTCAACGTGGTCAACGACCAACATGCATCTGAAGTGGACTGTATGTGGAGAGGCTGACAGCTGGGTCCACGGCCGCACGCAAGGAAATGCCTCCTTATTACGTGCAAAATAATGATTCATCCACCTGACATTTGGGACCCACCGAAAGGGCCTCTGTATTTCGCGAAAAAACGTTACCGCCACTGACAGCTCGGACCCACCAGCTATATCTTCTCACGCAAGGAAGTGCCTCCTTATTACGCACAAAAAAAATGAATACTCCCCCTATTAGCTGGGACCCAGCATAGTGGCAGACTGACTTGTGGGCCTACTAAGTTGATGGGGACGGAGCGCGTTGTCAACTTAGTCAATATGCACGATTCTAGCTCCAGTGACCGTACGATGTCCATCCAACGGCCATGCTTCTTCAACCTCTGGTCTTCTTGCTCCAGCCACCCAAACCAGCGCCGGTCGTGCCTCGTGCTCTTGCCTCCCGTGGCCGGCTGTGCTGCCGCGGAGGCCTCACCGTCCCCTACTACTCCCACCGCTGGTCAGGCCATCCCTCCACTCACCCACACCCCCTGTTATTCTACGGTGACGGCAGCCTCACACCGCAGCCGAACCAGTGAACCCTCGTACTCCTCTCCGCGCAGGCTTCCACTGTCGCGTCTTACCCGGCTCCGCGTTGTCCCCTTCCTAGGCCTTACCGTCGTCCACCGCCCTGGTGCTCTCGGCGCAGCATGGTCAACGTGGTCAAGGAACGGCTTGCATCGGATGTGGACTGTACATGGAGATGCTGACAGCTGGGTCCACGGCCGCGGCAAGGAAGTGCCTCCTTATTACGCGCGAAATAATTATTCCTCCACCTGACAGCGGGGACCCACCGGACGGGCCACCGTATTTCGCGAAAAAACGTTTCCCCTTGACTGCTGGGACCCACCAGCTACATCTTCGCACGCAAGGAAGTGCGTCCGGGCAAAAAAATGATTCGCCCCCATGACTGTTGGGACCCACCAGCTACATCTTCGCAGGCAAGGAAGTGCCTGACAGTCGGGACCCACCTGGTCGAAGCGTACGTAGCGTGTCATTCTGGTCGCGAACGTGTACTACATACTGGTCGATGTAGAGGCACACACGTGTCATAGTAGAGGCGCGCACGTAGCATGTACACGTACGTACAGCGGCCAGTCTGCAAGAAAGAAAATATGGCCACGTACGTACATACGGGCAGGGTCTCGAACGCCTACTCACGCATACGTACGGCCAGGGCTCGTGTACATGGCTCGGTCGGAACAGAGAAACTGCATCGTCGTCGTGTTCATGGGGAGGCAACGGAATGCGTCGTGTTCATTGGGAGGCAACGGAACGCGTGGGAGCCAACCGGCTTGGACGGAACAGCGGATGGAAACGAGGCCTGGTGTACCGCAGAACAGAGGAAACGGCCTTGTGTTCGACCGGCCACGGTCAAAACGGGATCCTGTTCATCGGGAGGGGTCTGGCGTACCGCAAAACGGAGGAAACGGACCTCCTACGGTCGAAATGGGGGTCTTGTTGATCGGGAGGGGTGTGGCGTACCGCAAAACAGAGGAAACAGACTTGTGTTGGAGCGCTACGGTCGAAACAGGGGTCCTGTTCATCGGGAGGGGTGTGGCGTACCGCAAAACGGGACTCCACGGGATACTATTCATCTCCACCGTCGACCCCCTCCAGCCTCCACGGGCTACTGTTCATCCACCATTAACCTCCTCTAGCCTCCACCTGCGACTGTTCATCCAGCCTCCACCGCGCTCTACTCCACCGGCTACTGTTCAACCAGCCCTCTCCACGGGCTCCTGTTCAACCACCCCTCCATGGGCTACTGTTCATCCAGCCCTCCACCGTCTACTGTTCATCCTGCCCTCCACGGGGTGGTCCTCTTCATCCAGCCCTCCATGGGGTCCTGTTCATCCAGCCCCAACCGGCTCGATCGATCAGGGTCCTGTTCATCCAGAGGCAACACCATGGGGTCCTGTTCGTCTACCCCCACCGGGAATTGTTCATCCAAACCCCCCAGCAACGCTCACTGTTCATCCAGAGGCAACACCACGGGGTCCTGTTCATCCACCCCCACCAGGAACTGTTCATCCAAACCCCCCCAGCAACGCTCACTGTTCATCCAGAGGCAGCATCGATCGGCTTCAGTTAGCAGCAGTAGCGAAGGAATCGCTCGATCGGGTTCAGTTAACAGCCATCGATCGATCGCTCAGGTTCAGTAACTCGTAGCCTGCAGTGCAATCGCTCGGGTTCACTTAGAGCCCAACGCCTCGCACCCACGGGCGTGCGTGTACGAGAGAAACGCACATCGCTCGGCCCCGACCACCCACCGTAACCGGGAACACCCCTATTTTCCTCGCCCTTGCTTCTACCACGGTTTTTTCCGTCATGGACGGCCCAAAGAATGTCATGCAGCTGCATCTCCGGCCCGCCCAGTACGAAAAGCCCATTTTCTGTCATGATTTTTTGTCATAGAAGTAGGACCCCACCACATCAATGATGATACCGGGTTTTGTCACAATTATCGTCATAGAAGTGTCATAAGTATGACAGAAAAAAATTCGTTCGGCCCAAAATGTCACGGATGTGTCTTTTTTTTGTAGTGGCGCCTGTTCGCTTGACACGTCGTAGGACGGGTGTCGTCTATGGGTTTCTCCTGTAGGAAATGGCTGCCATGTGGCGAATGGCTGCCACTTAATCACTTCACGGCTTGACACCGCACTGATCGATGACGTGGGTCGTGGTAGGGTGGCTGCTATATATTCTCCCGCGCCACGCGCCTCCGTTACCTGTCGGGGCGTTTTGGTTGTCTGTTTCTGGGGGTGGCCTCGCCCCTTGCCGGGCTCGCTAGCCCGACAAGGGAGGCTTTTCTCTTGACGAAATCCTGCTTCTCTGGCTTGATCTTGGTCCCTCTGATCTGCATGTTGGTCCTCCGAATCTCTTGGTCTATTGCACTCTGATTTGGGTCGGTGCTTCAATCTTGTTCCTGTGCTTGTGCACAGTCTGGGCAACAGACCCAGGGATTGTTGCACCAATAGAAGCCCCCGGGCCTGCCCCGAATGCGCTGCCGAGCACCGTCGGGGTAGGGCCTAATAAGTGCACATGTGAGGGTTGCTGAAGGGGCTGGTCTCTTGAGGTCTTGTTTGCTTCTTCATTAGCCTTGATCCCGGGCCAGTTTCCGGTTTCCTCGCGTGTCGTGTAAAGCCAATAGTGGTGGGGCCGCTCCAGTTATGGCCCGTGAATGACTTTAACGCACGGGGTAGAAACGGCCAATTCACTCTTCCCACCACGCCCTTATCCTTGGCCATGTATGTTGCATGCATCGCGCAGGGTAGGTAACAGAGGCGCGTGGCGTGGGAGAGCATCACGGTGAGATCCCGGTCATCTTGAATTGGCGGAGGAGGACGGCGGCCGCCCGTTGATGGAGCAGCTCCCCTCCTCGCCCGCTTATAAAAGGGACTGGCGGAGGTGGGCGGAGTCACTCATCTTCGCATTCCTCCCCTTCTTATCTTCTGCTTCTACCGGTTATGTCGAAGGGAAGAGCCTGGGGCCAGCCCCCGGGCTCTTGGTGGGGGTTAACGTTGCCACACGCTGATGCTGATGCTCAGGGAGTGAGCCTGGTCCTTGCGGTGGCAAATATCTTGGTTTCTTCGAGGCTGGCCCAGAGGTAGGGTTGGAGATAGTTGGTAATCCCAGCATTGCCCCTCCCAGTAGTCTTGTGGCTGATGTCGATGAGAGGCGCGCCTTCCTGCCCACCAAGGCGGGGAGCGGTGCGCCTCGTGCCCCCTGCTCGTCTTGGCCGTTCACCGTCTTCCCGAGGGAGGCATCGAACTGGAGTCTTGGCGCTTCTCGGGAGCAGCGGTGGTGAGGAGAAGGCGAGGGAAGACAGAGAAGGCGGGTCGCAGGGGGTCAGGTCGGAGTACGATGGAGTGGATGCCTTCGCCTCTGACCGGCGACCTACCGCCTCGTCTTCCCGCTCTTCCCCTCCCTCCCCGGCATCATCATCACCAGCCTCCTAGCGTGATAACCTGGGAGGGATGTTCTCTTGGCGCCTTCGCCTCCCCTCTAGTAGTCTTCCGGTTGAGCTTTGGTGGATGACTCCACCGACGCTCAAGCCAGGGCTTCTTGCTGGCTCTGGAGGTGGCGACCAGAGGGTGTTGCCCGGTCCTCCGGACTCCTCCTTCGCAGCCTCGCCACACCCAGTCTTGTCAGGCCGTGCCAAGCGGGTCCTGACGGGACCGGGGTGGGCTCCTGCTTGGGTGCTCCTTTTCTCGTCTTTTCCCCCTTCCACCGCAGTACTTGAAGGAGGGGAAACAAAAAGAGGGGATTATGGGGCACTTATCTTTTTTCAATCTTAAATCTGTCGACACATGCCAAATTTTAATTCAAATAATGTAATCCCTCGAGTCCATGTTTGTGTTCTGTAATGCTTGTACTTGTGTTAGAAAATTAATGAAAAACATGAACCTTGCCGGGAACACGTGCATGTGTATGTCCATGCAGAGGTCAGATGCCTCTTTAATAAAAATAAACGAGTTTTCCCCGGCAGGCTATCCTGCCGGTAACCTTTTTGTCTGCCGGAGAACTGCATCTGTAGGGGAACAGACAAAGGGACCAGCCCCCCGCCAACTCCTTTTTGCCAAAGGCCACTGCGACCATCCTAACCGAAGCAACGTTCGAGTCATGGATGGGAGCACCAAAGTCTCAAAAGGGTGGC
This sequence comes from Aegilops tauschii subsp. strangulata, assembly GCF_002575655.3. NCBI lineage: Eukaryota > Viridiplantae > Streptophyta > Magnoliopsida > Poales > Poaceae > Aegilops > Aegilops tauschii. Next base: position 311,922,387 of record NC_053036.3, read on the forward strand.
GAGGCTTTCTTATGCACAGGTTATAGCTTACAGAACACTAACGGCAGGAGGTAGAACTTATCTGCTTGGCTTGCCGGGGATCGCTGTGCCGGGCAATCTTCTCAATTCCTTGACGAAGCCAAGTTCTTGGCAGGAACCTGCAACTTAGATGAGAATGAATGCAGAATACGATCCTATCTATATGCATATGCAAATGCTCATGAAATGCTTATGCAGTGATCTTGGAATGCTCATGCATGCATGCAATCTTGGTCGGGCCCCCCCCACAGCGCTTCTTTATTTTCTCTTGCACAGGGTCATCGCCCTGGCTTTCTACAAGGGTTTACATGCACCTGAGGCAAGGCCTGTACAAAAGGGTGGCTGCCGGGCAGGGCCCGATAGCCGCGCCTTATGGGTAGAACTTGCGGAGATGCTCAATATTCCATGCATTTTGCAACTGAGTGCCATCTCCGGTCTCCAGACGGATTGCGCCAGGTCTGGTGAATGGTACTACTCGGTAAGGGCCTTCCCACTTCGGTGACAACTTGTTTGTACCCTTGGTGTCTTAACGCGCCTAAGGACAAGGTCACCTTCCTCAAAACACTGGGCGTGAACCCTGCAGCTATGATAGCGATGCAGGGTTGCTGGTAGCATGCAACACGCGTAGCAGCCCGGAGACGGTTCTCCTCGAGTAGCACAACGTCGTCACGTTGGTGCTGATCTTGCGGTACTTCATCGTACGCAAGAACTTGATGCGACCCGTAGATGAGTTCCGCGGGGATAACTGCTTCTGCCCTGTAGACTAGGGAGAAAGGAGTCTGCCCGGTAGCTCGGTTTGGTGTCGTTTTGAGGGACCAGAGAACTACCGGTAGCTCCTTGATCCACCACCTACTGTGCTTCTGGAGCGTATCAAAAGTTCTTGTCTTGAGTCCGCGTAGTACTTCAGCGTTCGCCCTCTCAGCTTGTCCATTGCTCCGGGGGTATGCCACAGAGGCAAATGAGATGTTGCATCTGAGGGCATGAACATATTGCATGAAGGTGCGGCACATGAACTGGGTGCCGTTGTCGGTGATGATCCTTGCCGGAACTCCAAAACGACACACCAATTCTTTCAAGAACTTGATAGCTGACTGAGCAGTCACCTTTCTCATGGCAGCCACTTCCAGCCACTTTGTAAACTTGTCAATGGCAACGAACAAGAATTCAAAGACCCCGATTGCTCGGGGGAAGGGGCCGAGGATATCGAGCCCCTAGACCGAAAATGGCCATGATAAAGGGATTGTTTGAAGAGCTTGGGCAGGCAGGTGTGTTTTCTTGGAATGGAACTGACAGGTTTCACATTTCGTGACTACCTCGACCGCATCTTGGAGGCTTGTGGGCCAATAGAATCCTTGCCGGAATGCTTTCCCAACTAATGCCCTCGATCCAATGTGGGAGCCACACATTCCTCTGTGAATCTCAGCCAACAGTTCCTTTCCTTCTTCCCGGTAGACACTCTTCAATTTCACACCATTGGGCCTCCTTCTGTACAGAGTGTCATTTAAAAACTGATACATACTGGCCCTCCGGGCTACCTTTTCAGCTTCATCTTGGTCGCCAGGAAGCTCTCCGGTTTGGAGAAAGTGGACAATGTGCCTTGCCCAAGTTGGAGCCTGGGGCTCGGCAACGAGGACTAATGGCATCTCCTCTGCTACGGGAGCACCAGCCTCGTTCGTGGAGTCCATGGGCCCGGCTGGAGGGGGTGGTCTGGCAGGCTGTGAGGAGTTGTTTCCTGCAGGGTCTCTGCTAGGAGCAGATGGCTCTACAAGGAGAGGCTTACCGTAGTCCAACTTTCTCCTCTTCCGGGCCATTGTTGCTGGGGATATGAAGGGCTGAGTGAGATGGACAACAAAAGTCCATGGTTCCACAGGAAGTTCCCATGCAACACACTTTGATAGATGATTAGCTATGTTGTTTTCTGCACGGGGTACATGCTCTGTTTGCAATCCGACAAAGCACTCCTCCAATCTCCTCACTTCCTAGAAGTATGCCTCCATCAATGCACTTTGGTAATCCTTGTTGACTTGTCTCACCACTAGCTGTGAATCTTCTCGAATGATCAGCTTCTTAATTCCCAATTCAGTTGCAATCTTGAGCCCAGCAAGGAGCCCTTCATACTCAGTTGTATTGTTGGTTGCTTCTTCCCGGGCATAATGCATTTGGATGACATACTTCAAGTGCTCCCCGGAGGGGGCGACAAGAAGTACGCCAGCCACTGCACCTTCCAGGGAAAGAGCACCATCAAAATACATAATCCATTCTTGGGGCGATTCCTTGCCGGGGATAACTGTCTCGGTCACTTCCTCATCAAGGGTTGGCATCGATTCTGCAATAAACTCTGCCAACGCCCTGCTCTGAATTGTTGATGTGCTCTCAAACTTCAAACCAAAGCTTGATAACTCCAAAGCCCATTCCACTATTCTGCCGGTAGCCTCGGGGTTTCAGAGTATCCTTTGCAACGGAAAACGAGTAACAACCGTGATCTCATGGGCTTGGAAGTAGTCGCAAAGTTTCCTTGAGGACATAATGAGACCAAAGATCAACTTCCGCACGCCAGAGTATCTCAATCTAGCCCCATGTAACAAGGAGCTAACGAAGTACACCGAGTGTTGCACCACTTTCTTCCGTGTCGCGTGTCGTGGTAGCAAGTCTGATAGTAAGAATAGGAGGTACGTAGGAGGAGGCAATGCCCTAGCTATGGCGAGGTTGTGCACATAAGGTTTACGAGTTCAGGCCCTTCTCAGAGGAAGTAATAGCCCAACGTTTCGGTGCCTGGAGGCTTGGTCGATTGGATTATGCGTGAGGGTTATAGGGGGTGCGACCCCTTGTGCCAGAGGGGAGGGGTGGCTTATATAGAGTGCGCCACCCCTTCACAGGCCTCAGTTATACACGGTTTAATGTAGATTAAGACAAATACGTTACTGGTAATGCCTGCTATAATGACTATTAATGACCTTCAAGGCTACGGAGTGAACGCCTGACCGTTGTCATCCAGAGGTGGCTTTAGATCTTCTGTACTCCGAGTGATTCTTCGTAAGGTCGAGTGACTCTATCTTAGTCGAGTGGAATTGGGATATCCGAGTGATTCTCCGTAAGGTCGAGTGACTTCAGTCGGTGTCATCGGTTGTACTTTGAATGTCTTTGACTTTAGGGTAGTGTCCTTGGGTAGGGCGTCTAGGTCAGACCTATGACCCTACCCTAGGTACATGTCATCTTCATTAGCCCCCGAATGGATTGAGGTCTGAGTGAAGAAGGGTTGAAGTTGATTCTAACTCGATTCTATGCTTCGGAGGCATTTCACTGGAATCTGGAAATCATTGTGAAGCTTCAACCTTCTTTCAATCCTTGATCGATTCAGAGGTCGTCGAGGGAATTATACTGACAATCTTCGAGTGTTGTTATGGTGCGAAATCTTCGGTGCGATTGGTTGCTCTGCGATTCCCGGATCTCAAGGGATTCAAAATTTTGGAGAAGCACGCCGGATGGAGCGTGCCGTAGTAATCGGAGTGGGTAGATAGGGTGCCTCGATTTTTGCGTCGCCTTTTTCGCCACATATCGGGTGAGCAACTGTTGTGGGATTTGACAGGATTGCTCGGGCCCACGGGTCAGCCACTCGGAAGTAGGCCCATAAAAGGCGTCGAGGCCGATGCGTTGCACAGTGCACCTCATTCTCTCTCTTCTTCCTCTGCTTCTCCATCATGCCCTCATCCACTCTCAACGCCCCCACTCTGCCCGTGCGCACTCCGCCGCAATGGTGAAGGACAAGACGACGGCTTTGGAGCGTGCAAAGAAGGCGACGACGACAGTGAAGGGCAAGAAGACGGCTCGAGGGACGTCGTCGCAGTCCGGTCTGCCGCCGGGATGGATCCAGGGGGATTGGATCCGCTCCACCGTCGAGCGGGATGACCTGGAGAGGCTTGCTGAGGACGGCCTGATTGTCGTTGGATCTTGGAGGCTGCCGAAGGGGGAAACTGAGCCTCAGCCGCGCGAGGGTGAGCGTGTCCTCCTTGCCACCCAAGTTGACTGAGGTTTTTTTCTTCCTCTACACCCGTTCTTGAGGGGTTTCTTGAACTTTTTCGGTGCCCAAATCCAACATTTCCCTCCAAACACCATCACGTACCTAGCTGTGTTTATCTCGATGTGCGAAAATTTCCTGAGTTGTCAACCACATTGGGGTCTGTTCAAACACATATTTACTTGCCATTCCCAGTCGGTGAACAAGGCAAATCCGAATGACGAAAAGACCCATGTGATCCAGATGTGTGGGGGCTTAGGGATTCAGACTAGGGGTAGGAGCACTTTTCCTTCCATGACCCTTCCCGAGTCAGTTCGGGGATGGCAGTCGACTTGGTTCTACTGCAAAGACGTCCCGACTCCTAGTCAGTCGACCGGTCTCCCCCCTTTCACTATGGAGCGACTCCGCCAACCTTCTTCATTGACCGTGACCCCAGAGGAAAAAGGCGAGGTTTCTATTTTAGTCGACCAGGTCGTTAACTTAGTCCGGGAGGGTGTGACTGGTATGGATCTACTGGAGGTCTTCCTCAGTCGACGCATCCAGCCTCTCCAAGCCCGTGACCACCCGATGTGGATGTACTCGGGCCCTGGAGACACCACTCGGGCCCACCCAGAGGAGGTTGCCAAGGAGAAGTTGGCTCTGTGGCTGAGGAGCATTACTGGGAACAAGTATAACCCTAGGGGATCCAGGAGGGTCCAACCATTCGACACCAACCACGAGCCGGAAGAGGCCAGGCCCAAAGTTCCGAGTGTTTTCTTCTCTTGAATTGCAATTGCTCTTGAATCTAGTTGATTCGTGTTGACTTGCGCCTTGCAAATTTATACCAAGATGTATTCAATGCCAAACGGGGAACAGCTCCCGGAAGCAGAGGATAGCGAGGACGGAAGTACCGACTGGGAATCTGGAACCGATGGTGAAGATGACAACGATGACTCAGGCAGTAGCGAGGAGGTTGACTCGCCGCCCCGCTCGGAGCGTCGTTCCAAACAGTCATATGACCCCGCAGGTGGGCGCGGCAAGGCAGCTCCATCAAGCACGCAAGTACCCAAGCGCACTCGGACCTTGACTCTAGAACCATCGGAGAAGGCCGCTAAGCAGCCCAGGGTTGCCCCAGTGAAGCCTCGGAAGGCCCTGCCCAAGATCAAGGTGGACGTTCCTGTCGCCTCTGCGTAAGTGTATGTATCTTCTCTTTGCTTTCCCTTTGAATATTGTCGACCCGTTTGCTCGCCTGACCGAGTGAATTTTGGAGTTTCCAGTGTTGCCACTTCTGTGACGTCAATGGACATTGACAAGGATCAAGATGATGAGGAAACTGCAGATGCTGCCACTTCTCGAGCAGGTACAGCTCCACCGTCATGCTCTCACTTTGTCAACTGTTCTGACGGTTGACTGAATTCTTACTGTTGAGTGTTGTGTAGCACCGCCAAATGTTATTGAACTCCTCGACAATGATGATTATGAAGAAGTGCTAAAAAAGAACACAGGGAGAAGGGGTAAGGCTCTGAGCAAGAAGGTGCCTGCTAGCAAGGTGTCACACTCGACTTCAGCACCAGAACCAGTCGTTCAGCAACTCGAAGATCCAATTCGGACTTCAGTTTCCTGTGCCGATCTTGTGTCGACTAATCGACCTTCGGCGTCGACTGCTCAAGCCCTTGTTCCGACTGTGCAACTCCAGGCTTCAGCTCCTTAGGATGCCTCATCTGTTCCACCAACTCCCCTTTTTGTTACCCATCACGTCCCGGAGGACCAGATAGGTGCTGCTAAGGAAGCCATACTCCAAGCAGGCTTGATGATGGACCGAATGAAGGTGGTGTACGAAACCAGCAAGGCTACTTATGATGCCAGCTCTGCCCTTCAAGCCAATGTCCAAGTAAGTGGGATTGTGAGTTGATTCCCGAGTCGGCTTTCAGCTTGGTCTTTGCTCTGTTAGGATATGCTACTTTAGAACTTCTGCTTTATTATTCGTAAGATGTCCGTGGATGAGTTTTTTGGAACCTTTAATATCCATCTATTATGAGTCTGCACCTTGCATCCAGTCACCCACTGGGTGCTTCAACTTTTGCTATTTAGCTCTTTTCACTTGAGTCGACCAGGTCGCATTGAGTGAGCTCTTGAATCAGTGGGAGCACGCAGAGTGCACCCACTGGGTGTAGTCCCCGAGAACGCCGTCGAATGTTTGATTCGGCGGGGGTCTTCGCGAAATGTTTGTTTATAGAACTTCCACTTGGTCTAGGCAGGTCATGCCGAGTGGGATCCGAATTAGTGGGAGCACGCTAAGTGCACCCACTGGGTGTAGTCCCCGAGACCGCGGTCGACTGCGGGCAGTTGGCGGTGGTCTGAAAACATGTCGTCGTTTTTTTACTCCTTCCACTCGTACTGGGAAGACCATGTCGAGTGGGAAATCGAGCCAGTGGGGGCACGCCAAGTGCACCCATTGGGTGTAGTCCCTGAGACTACTATTGAATGTTTGATTCAGTGGTAGTGTTAGAACTCTTTTGCCATAATAATCTGATCTTTGCATCTTATCACTCGGATATGACTGATTCTTGTTTCTATCGACTAACTTGTCTTGTTGTTCACTGCAGAATTCCTGTGATCTTGGAGCCTGCTGATTTGGAGAGGAAGCAGATCCAACTCAATCTCGACCTGGAGCTGGCCAAGGAGAATTTGCAGAAGGCTAAGGATGAAGCGGCTACCATGGGAGGTAATAACTTGTCGACTGTTTGCCTTATCATCTTTTCTTTTCATCTTTTGAACCGAGTGACTCCACTCGAACAGATATGCGTAGTGAAAAGCGACAACTCCAAGCTCATCTCAAGAATGTTATTTCATTAGACAAAATGAAGTAGGCTCTGGAGCAGAAGGACCTCGACCTTGCAGCAGCGCAGAAGACGACGCGAGAGAAAACTGAACTTGCTGATAAGAAGCCGGCTTCAGTCGGCAAGTTAGAAGAAGAGAACGCCAAGTTGAAGACTGCTGTTGATGAAGCGAATAAAGAAGTTGTGCAGCTGAAGGAGGAGAAAGTAGCCCTGACCAACAAAGTCGAAGATCTCACTCGGAAGAGAGACGAACTGGAGACCTATCTGGGAGGTCTTGCCAAGAAGATGTTCCTTATGCTTGAAGGTACTTTCCCTTGTCAGATTGATTTGCAATTGCCGACTCATCATGCGATTGCCGACTCATTATTTTTCTATGCGTGCAGAATTCTATCAAAATTTCGAGGAAGAGACTGGGTGGATTGAGACGAATCTGGACCCCATAAACTCCCTTGTCAAGGACGAAGCTGCGATGAACGTGATGCGACTGGAATCCCGCCTCGCTAGTGTTATGGACTTTCTTACTCGACTGAAAGTGGCGGTGTCGCGGATCAACACGGAGCTCTGGCCAGGTGTGACATTCCAGAATGACCTCGAGTCTCTGATGGCTCGACTCAATGAAATCCCTGGTCGAGTTCAGGCAGTGAAGAATTCATTGCTCGCTGTGGTGTTGACGTGGCTCTGTCTCCGGTCCGCGTTCATTGCAAGGAGGTTAAAGAAGAAAAGCTGGCGGCCGTCAAGGTTGCCAACACCAAGAAGCTTTGATTCCAATCCTTCATGGAGACCTTCATCGACGCTGCTACTCGTATCGCAGACGGCATCGACCTTGACAATTTCGTCGAGCCAGCAAACCCTACTCCTGCCGAGTGAAAACTTGATAATTTGACTCTATTTGCCTCGGAATGCCGAGTGATACTGTAATCATTAGAACTCTTTCGGGGTTGACGCTTGAGTACTTCTGTCGGTGGTTCTGAACCTTCATGGATTTATCTGAACTTGGTTTTTCTTTTGAATGTGGTTGCTTTGACTTTATCGCTTTCATATTTCTTGACTCGAGCTAATTGGGAATCACAGCTGATTCTCCGAGTGAAAGGTGTGCTCTTCACTCGGAGTAGACGTTATACTTGTGGTGCAGCTCCGAGGGTAACCAGACGTTGTACTTGTAGCGCAGCTCTGAGTGCAACCAGAGGTTGTACTTGTGGCGCAGCTCAGAGGGCAACTAGTCGTTGTACTTTTGGCGCAGCTCTGAGTGCAACCATACGTTGTACTTGTAGCGCAACGCCGAGTGCAACCATACGATGTACTTGTGGTGCAGCTCCGAGTGCAACCATACGTTGTACTTGTGGCGTAGCTCTGAGTATGCAGCCAAGCCTCTGATTGAAAGGAGTATTTTTGAAACTTAGGCGAATCGGGTTCGTGGCTAAGGCCCCAATTGAGGGGGTAGCTCTTCACTCGGAGCGGTTTTGTAACATAGGCGAGTAAGGGATCGCAGCTAAGCCCTCGAGTTGGAGGATTGCTCTCCACTCGGAGTAGTTTTGTAACTTAGGCGAGTACGGGATCGCAGCTAAGCCCCCGAGAGGGAGGATTGCTCTCCACTCGGAGTAGTTTTGTAACTTAGGCGATTACAGGATCGCAGCTAAGCCCTCGAGAGGGAGGATTGCTCTCCACTCGTAGTAGATTTTGTAACTTAGGCGAGCACGAGATCACAGTTAAGCCCCTGAGTGGGAGGATTGCTCTCCACTTAGAGTAGTTTTGTAACTTAGGCGAGTACGGGATCGCAGCTAAGCCCCCGAGTGGGAGGATTGCTCTCCACTCGGAGTAGTTTTGTAACTTAGGCGAGTACGGGATCGCAGCTAAGCCCCCGAGAGGGAGGATTGCTCTCCACTCTGAGTAGTTTTGTAAATTAGGCGATTACAGGATCGCAGCTAAGCCCTCGAGAGGGAAGATTGCTCTCCACTCGTAGTAGTTTTTGTAACTTAGGCGAGTACGAGATCACAGCTAAGCCCCCGAGTGGGAGGATTGCTCTCCACTTAGAGTAGTTTTGTAACTTAGGCGAGTACGGGATCACAGCTAAGCCCCCGAGTGGGAGGATTGCTCTCCACTTGGAGTAGTTTTGTAACTTAGGCGAGTACGGGGTCGCAGCTAAGCCCCCGAGTGGGAGGATTGCTCTCCACTCGGAGTAGTTTTGTAACTTAGGCGAGTACGGGGTCGCAGCTAAGCCCCCGAGTGGGAGGATTGCTCTCCACTTGGAGTGGTTTTGAAACTTAGGCGAATCGGGTTCGTGGCAAAGCCCCCGAGTGAGAGGGTTGCTCTTCACTCAGAGTAGTTTTCTAACTTAGATGAGTACGGGATGGCAGTTAAGCCCCCGAGTGAGAGGGTTGCTCTTCACTCGAAGTAGTTTTGTAACTTAGGCGAGTACGGGATCGCAGCTAAGCCCCCGAGTGGGAGGATTACTCTCCACTCGGAGTAGTTTTTGTAACTTAGGCGAGTACTGGATCACAACTAAGCCCCCGAGTGAGAGGGTTGCTCTCCACTCGCAGCGTGTTTGGTTCTGGGGAATTCGAGATGGGGAATGGGAGTTGAGAGGTGAGGAGATTAAAAGTCCACTGTTTGATTAGAGGGAATGGGAGTTTAAGTAGGAAGGGGAATGGGAGTTGAGGAAGCCAATTCCCATCTATTTCTTCCCAGGGGGTACCCTGTTAATTCGTGAGCGGAGTTTTATCCCACGCTAATTCCCATCATATACCAAACAAGGGAATAGGAGTAAAAATCTACTTCCCATAACTAATCCCTTCATAAACACCCTTGTGCAAACTCCCATTCCTCTGCCTAAGTGTTTACCAAACAGGAAATCGGAGTAGTTTTGCAACTTAGGCGAGTACGGGATTGCAGCTAAACCCCCGAGTGGGAGGATTGCTCTCCACTCGGAGTAGTTTTGTAACTTAGGCAAGTACGGGGTCGCAGCTAAGCCCCCGGGTGGGAGGATTGCTCTCCACTCGGAGTAGTTTTGTAACTTAGGCGAGTACGTGGTCGCAGCTAAGCCCCCGAGTGGGAGGATTGCTCTCCACTCGGAGTGGTTTTGAAACTTAGGCGAATCGGGTTCGTGACTAAGCCCCTGAGTTAGAGGGTTGCTCCTCACTTGGAGTGGTTTTGAAACTTAGGCGAATCGGGTTCGCAACTAAGCCCCTGAGTGAGAGGGTTGCTCCTCACTCGGAGTAGTGTTGTAACTTAGGCGAGTACGGGATCGCAGCTAAGCCCCCGAGTGAGAGGGTTGCTCTTCACTCGAAGTAGTTTTGTAACTTAGGCGAGTACGGGATCGCAGCTAAACCCCCGAGTGGGAGGATTACGCTCCACTCAGAGTAGTTTTTGTAACTTAGGCGAGTACGGGATCGCAGCTAAGCCCCTGAGTGGGAGGATTGCTCTCCACTCGGAGTAGTTTTGTAACTTAGGCGAGTACCGGGTCGCAGCTAAGCCCCCGAGTGGTAGGATTGCTCTCCACACGAATTAGTTTTTGTAACTTAGGTGAGTACGGGATCGCAGCTCAGCCCCCGAGTGGGAGGATTGCTGTCCACTCGGAGTGGTTTTGAAACTTAGGCGAATCGGGTTCGCGGCTAAGCCCCCGATTGAAAGGGTTGCTCTTCACTCGGAGTGTTTTTGAAACTTAGGCGAATCAGGATCGCAGCTAAGCCACCGAGTGGTAGGATTGGTCTCCACTCAGAGTGGTTTTGAAACTTAGGCGAATCGGGTTCGCGGCTAAGCCCCCGAGTGAGAGGGTTGCTCTTCACTCAGAGTGTTTTTGAAACTTAGGCGAATCGGATTCGCGGCTAAGCCACCCACTGGGGGATTTGAACACATATGCTTATGGAATAACAATCGATAAGATACTGCAAAAATCTTGTCTTTGATAAGCAAACTGAAGGATTCTTATTACAACTCGTCGATCCGAGTGTTTAGGTATAAAAACGGCAGAGCAGATCCGCATTCCAGGAGCGTGGCCCATCTTCTTTCTTGGCTATGTTGTAGAGGTGATACGCCCCATTGTGGAGCACCTTGGTGATGATGAAGGGTTCTTCCCAGGCCGGAGCAAGCTTGTGAGGCCGTTCCTGGTGCACTCGGAGCACAAGATCTCCTTCCTGAAATGCTCATCCTCTGACATTTCGGGCATGGAACCGGTGCAGGTCTTGTTGATAGATGGTCGACTCGATCAGAGCCATCTCTCACTCTTCCTCTAGGAGATTCACTGCATCTTGACGTGCATGTTCAGCTTCAGCTTCTGAGAGGAGTTCCACTCACTACCAAAAAAGACACATCCGTGACATTTTGGGCCAAACGAATTTTTTTCTGTCATGCTTATGAAACTTCTATGACGATAATTGTGACAAAAACCGGTATCATCATAGATGTAGTGGGCTCATACTTCTATGACAAAAAATCAAGACAGAAAATGCGCTTTTCGTCCTGGGCGGGCCAGAGACGCAGTTGCATGACATTCTTTGGGCCGTCCATGACAGAAAAAACCGTGGTAGAAGCGAGGGTGAGGAAAATATCGAGGAGTTCCCGGTTACGGCGGGTGGTCGGGGCCGAGCGATGTGTGTTCTCTCATATGTACGCGCGTGTGTGCGAGGCGGTGCGCTCTAACTGAACCCGAGCGAGGCATTGGCCTCTAACTGAACCCGAGCGATTGCACTAGCTACGTTACTAAACCCGAGCGATCGATCCCTTGCTGTTAACTGAACCCGAGTGATTCCTTCGCTACTGCTGCTAACTGAAGCCGATCGAACCCTGCTGCCTCCTTCCCTTGATGAACAGTGAGCAATGTTGGGGGGGTTTGGATGAACAGTTCTCGGTGGGGGGTTGGATGAACAGGACCCTGTGGTAGTAGAGGTTGTTGCCGCTAGATGAACACGACCCCGATCGAGCCGGTTGGGTGTGGCTGAACAGGACCACGTAGAGGGCTGGATGAACAGGACCCCGTGGAGGGCTGGTTGAACAGTAGACGGTGGAGGGCTCGATGAACACTAGCCCGTGGCAGGGTGGTTGAACAGGACCCCATGGAGAAGGCTGGTTGAATAGTAGCCGGTGGAGGAGCGCGCGGTGGAGGCTGGATGAACAGGAGCCCGTGGATGAACATTCGCACGTGGAGGCTGCAGGAGGTCGACGATGGAGATGAACAGTATCCCGTGGAGTCCCGTTTTGCAGTACGCCACACCCCTCCCGATGAACAGGACCCCCGTTTCGACCGTAGTGCTCCAACACAAGTCCGTTTCCTTCGTTTTGCGGTACGCCACACCCCTCCCGATCAATAGGACCCCGTTTCGATCATAGGTGGTCCAAGAGCAGTCCGTTTCCTCCGTTTTGCGGTACACCAGACCCCTCCTGATGAACAGGATCTCGTTTCGACCGTGGCCGGTCGAACACAAGTCCGTTTCCTCGGTTCTGCGGTACGCCAGGCCTCGTTTCGATCAGCTGTTCCGTCCAAGCCGGTTGGCTCCCGATGAACACGATGTATTCCGTTGCCTCCCGATGAACACGAGGCATTCCATTGCCTCCCCATGAACATGACGACGACGCAGTTTCTCCGTTCCGACCCAGCAATGTACACGAGCCCTGGTCGTACGTATGCGCGAGTAGGCGCTCGAGACCTCACCCGTATGTACGTACGTGGCCTTATTTACTTTCTTGCACCCTGGTTGTATGGACGTGTACATGCTACGTGCGCGCCTCTACTACGACACGTGTTCTTCCTTACTCGACCACGGTTCATCACTGCAGCCTGCACATAGACCGATCGACTAGTATGTATGTACACGTTCGCGACCAGAATGACAACACTATGTATGCTTCGCCCAGGTGGGTCCCGACTGTCAGGCACTTCCTTGCGCGCGAAGATGTAGCTGGTGGGTCCCAACAGTCAAGGGGCGAATAATTTTTTTCCCGTAATATGGACGCACTTCCTTGCGTGTGAAGATATAGCTGGTGGGTCCCAACAGTCAGGGGGGAAACGTTTTATGAAATATGGTGGCCCATCCGGTGGGTCCCTGCTGTCAAGTGGAGGAATCATTATTTTCCGCATAATAAGGAGGCACCTCCTTGCTGCGGCCATGGACCCAGCTGTCAGCCTCTCCACGTACAGTACTCTTGCGATGGATGTCGTTCGTTGACCACATTGACCATGCCGCGCCGAGAGCACCAAGGCGGTGGACGACGGCGAGGCCAAGGAAGGAGATGATGCGGAGCCGGGGAAGACGCGACAGTGGATGCCCATGCGGAGAGGAGTACGAGGGTTCACTGGTTCGGCTGCGGTGTGAGGCTGCCGTTGCCGCAGGCCCTGGCCAGCGGTGGGAGTAGTAGGGAGCGGTGAGGCCTCCACGGCAGCACAGCCGGCCACAGGAGGCAGGAGCAGGCGACACGACCGGCGCTGCTTTGGGCAGCTGGAGCAAGAAGACCAGAGGTTGAAGAAGCACTACGGCCATTGGATAGACATTGTACGATCACTGGAGCTACAATCATCCATATTAACTAAGTTGACAAAGCCCTCCGTCCCCGTCAACTTAGTAGGCCCACATGTCAGCCTCCCACTATGCTGGGTCCCAGCTAGCAGGGGGAGTATTCATTTTTTGTGCGTAATAAGGAGGCACTTCCTTGCGTGCGAAGATATAGCTAGTGGGTCCGACCTGTCAGCGGGGGAAATGTTTTTTTGCGAAATATAGAGGCCCTTTCGGGGGGTCCCAGATGTCAGGTGGAGGAATAATTATTTTGCGCGTAATAAGGAGGCATTTCCTTGTGTGCGGTCGTGGACCTAGCTGTCAACCTCTCCACATATAGTCCACATCCGATGGATGTCGCTCGTTGACCACGGCGCGCCGAGAACACCAGGGCGGTGGACGACGACGAGGCCTAGGAAGGGAACAACACGGAGCCGGGGAAGACTTGGTAGTGGTTGCCCACGCGGTGGGGAGTACGAGGGTTTACTAGTCCGGCTGCCATCGCCGGAAAATAACAGGAGGTGTGGGTGAGTAGAGGAATGGCCTGGGCAGCAATGGAGTAGGGTGGGGCGGTGCGGCCTGTGCAGCAGCACAGCCGGCAACGGGAGGCGGGGGCAGGCAGTCCCACCAGCGCTGGTTTGGGCGGCTGGAGCAATAAGACGAGAGGTTGAAGAAGCACTACGGCCGGTTGATGGACATCGTACGGTCTCTGCAGCTAGAATCGTTTATATTGACTAAGTTGACAAAGCCCTTGGTACGCGTCAACTTAGTAGGCCCACGGGCCAGCCTTCGAAACGGTGCGCCCAAGATGTCAGGGGGAGGAATCATTTTTTGGGCAGCTGAAGCTAGAATTTCCGAGATTGAAGAAGAAGCACGACATCCGTTGGATGGACATCCAACAGCCACTACTGCTAGAATCGTGTGTTGACTATAAGTTGACAAAGCCTTGCATACGCGTCAACTTACTTTTGTTTTTAGGGGACGCGTCAACTTACTAGGCCCACAAGTGTGTGGCAGAGAACTTATAGCTCATTTGCGATTTGTAAGAATGTACAACCCATTTTCGAATTCTAATGGAATTTACTACAGCCCATTTTCAGTTTGTTAACACTACAGCCCATTTTCTAGCTAGGACAACTATTAATAATTTCAACTAACCGTTCAAAACAGAATTCAATAAAATTTCCCACATTTTGATGGGATCCGAAATATTTTTATCCCGAAATTTCTAGTCAGATTAAATACAATTTCAATATAAATTTTTATTACGTAAAAATCCAATGAAACATTGCGTGCGCAACAATTAATGAAATTAAAATCATCAAAATCCAAAAATAATATTTTATAAACTAATTACGTCTTTGGTGCATTTTTTTACAGTTACTGCCCAGTTTTTATAATTACATCCCATTTATTATTTCATAAAGCCCATTTTCTTGTTAAGCCTAATGCATCCCTCCTTGGAAAGATTTGCAGCCCAGCGGGGCAGAGAATAACAAGTTGACCTTGCCTGGGTATTCCTCAAAAAAAAGTATAGCTGGGCTAGCCCTACTCCTGCCGAGTGAAAACTTGATAATTTGACTCCATTTGCCTCGGAATGCCGAGTGATCCTGTAATCATTAAAATTCTTTCAGGCTTGACTCCTGAGTACTTCTGCCGGTGGTTCTGAACCTTCATGGATTTATCCGAACTTGGTTTTTCTTTTGAATGTGGTTGCTTTGTCTTTATCACTTTCAGATTTCTTGACTCGAGCGAATTTGCACTCACAGCTGATTCTCTGAGTGAAAGGTCTGCTCTCCACTCGGAGTAGACGTTGTACTTGTGGTGCAGCTCCGAGGGTAACCAGATATTGTACTTTAGCACAGCTCTGAGTGAAACTAGACGTTGTACTTGTGGCACATCTCTGATGGCAACCAGTCGTTGTACTTGTGGCGCAGCTCTGAGTGCAACCATAAGCTATACTTGTGGCGCAGCGCCGAGTGCAACCATACGATGTACTTGTGGCGAAGCGCCGAGTGCAACCATATGTTGTACTTGTGGCGCAGCTCTGAGTATGCAGCCAAACCTCTGATTGAAAGGAGTGTTTTCGAAACTTGGGTGAATCGGGTTCGTGTCTAAGCCCCCGAGTGAGGGCGTTTCTCTTCACTGGGAGTGGTTTTCTAACTTA
Organism: Aegilops tauschii subsp. strangulata; assembly: GCF_002575655.3. Taxonomy (NCBI): domain Eukaryota; kingdom Viridiplantae; phylum Streptophyta; class Magnoliopsida; order Poales; family Poaceae; genus Aegilops; species Aegilops tauschii. Next base: position 311,937,888 of record NC_053036.3, read on the forward strand.
GGCGAGTATGGGATCACAGCTAAGCCCTCGAGTGGCAGGATTGCTCTCCACTCGGAGTAGTTTTGTAACTTAGGCGAGTACGGGATCGCAGCTAAGACCCCGAGTGGGAGGATTGCTCCCCACTCGGAGTAGTTTTTGTAACTTAGGCGAGTACAAGATCACAGCTAAGCCCCCGAGTGGGAGGATTGCTCTCCACTCGGAGTAGTTTTGCAACTTAGGCGAGTACGGGATTGCAGCTAAATCCCCGAGTGGGAGGATTGCTCTCCACTTGGAGTAGTTTTGTAACTTAGGCGAGTACGGGGTCGCAGCTAAGCCCCCGAGTGGAAGGATTGCTCTCCACTCGGAGTAGTTTTGTAACTTAGGCGAGTACGGGGTCGCAGCTAAGCCCCCGAGTGGAAGGATTGCTCTCCACTCAGAGTGTTTTTGAAACTTTGGCGAATCGGATTTGCGGCTAAGCCACCCACTGGGGGATTTGAACACATATGCTTATGGAATAACAATCGATAAGATACTGCGAAAATCTTATCTTTGATAAGGAAACTTAAGGATTCTTATTACAACTCGTCGATCCGAGTGTTTAGGTATAAAAACGGCGGAGCAGATCCGCATTCCACGAGCGTGGCTCGTCTTCTTTCTTGGCTATGTTGTAGAGGTGATACGCCCCATTGTGGAGCACCTTGGTGATGATGAAGGGTCCTTCCCAGGCCGGAGCAAGCTTGTGAGGCCGTTCCTGGTGCACTCGGAGCACAAGATCTCCTTCCTGAAATGCTCGGCCTCTGACATTTCGGGCATGGAACCGGCGCAGGTTTTGTTGATAGATGGTCGACCGAATCAGAGCCATCCCTCGCTCTTCCTCTAGGAGATCCACTGCATCTTGACGTGCCTGTTCTGCTTCAGCTTCTGAGAGGAGTTCCACTCACTACAAAAAAGAGACACATCCTTGACATTTTGGGCCGAACGAATTTTTTTCCTGTCATTCTTATGAAACTTCAATGATAATAATTGTGACAAAACCCGGTATCATCATAGATGCAGTGGGCTCATACTTCTATGACAAACAATCATGAAAGAAAATGGGCTTTTTGTCCTGGGCGGGCCGGAGACGTAGTTGCATGACATTCTTTGGGCCGCCCATGACAGAAAAAACCGTGGTAGAAGCGAGGGCAAGGAAAATATCTGGGGAGTTCCCAGTTACGGTGGGTAGTTGGGGGTCGAGCAATATGCGTTTCTCTCATACGTATGCGCGTGTGTGTGAGGCGTTGCGCTCTAGCTGAACCTGAGAGAGGCGTTGGGCTCTAACTGAACCCAAGCGATTGCACTAGCTATGTTACTGAACCCGAGCGATCGATCCCTTGCTGTTAATTGAACCCGAGTGACTCCTTCGCTACTGCTGCTAACTGAAGCCGATCGAACCCTACTGCCTCCTTCCCTTGATGAACAGTGAGCGCTGTTAAGGGGGTTTGGATGAACAGTTCTCGGTGCGGGGTTGGATGAACAGGACTCCGTGGTAGTAGAGGCCGTTGCTGCTGGATGAACAGGACCCCGATCGAGCCGGTTTGGGGTGGTTGAACAGGACCCCATGGAGGGCTGGATGAATAGGACCCCGTGGAGGGGTGGTTGAATAGTATCCAGTGGAGGCTGGATGAACAGTAGCCCCATGGAGGTGTCGTTGAACAGGAACCCGTGGAGAGGGCTGGTTGAACAGTAGCCGGTGGAGGAGCGCGCGGTGGAGGCTGGATAAACAGGAGCCCATGGATGAACAGTCGCATGTGGAGGATGGAGGAGGTCGATGATGGAGATGAACAGTATCCCGTGGAGTCCTGTTTTGCGGTACGCCACACCCCTCCCGATGAACAGGACCCCCATTTCGGCCATAGCGCTCGAACACAAGTGTGTTTCCTCTGTTTTGTGGTACGCCACACCCCTCCCGATCAACAGGACCTTGTTTCGACCGTAGGAGGTCCAAGAGAAGTCTGTTTCCTCCGTTTTGCGGTATGGTAGACCCCTCCCAATGAACAGGATTCCGTTTCGACCGTGGCTTGTCAAACACAAGGCCGTTTGCTCCGTTCTACGGTACGCCAGGCATCGTTTCGATCGGCTGTTCCGTCCAAGCCGGTTGGCTCACGATGAACACGACATATTCCGTTGCCTCCCAATGAACACGAGGCACTCCGTTGCCTCCCCATGAACACGACAACGGCGCAGTTTCTCCGTTCCGACCCAGCCATGTACAGGAGCCCTGGTCGTACGTATGTGCGAGTAGGCGTTCGAGACCCCACCCGTATGTACGTATGTGGCCGTATTTACTTTCTTGCAGCCTGGCTGTACGTACGTGTACATGCTACGTGCACGCCTCTACTACGACACGTGTTCTTCCTTACTTGACCACGGTTCATCGCTGCAGTCTGCAGACAGACTCATCGACCAGTATGTACGCACACGTTCGCGACCAGAATGACAACTCTACGTACGCTTCGACCAGGTGGGTCCCGACTGTCAGGCACTTCCTTGCGTGCGAAGATGTGATACGTCTCCGTCGTATCTATAATTTTTGATTGTTCCATGCCAATATTATACAACTTTCATATACTTTTGGCAACTTTTTATACTATTTTTGGGACTAACATATTGATCCAGTGCCAGTGCCAGTTCCTATTTGTTGCATGTTTTTTGTTTCACAGAAAATCCATATCAAACGGAGTCCAAACGGGATAAAAAATGACAGAGAGTTTTTTTGGAATATTTGAGATTTTTGGGAAGAAGAATCAACGCAATATGATGCCCGAGGGGGCCACAAGGAAGGGGGCGCGCCCTAGGGGGGCAGGTGCGCCTTGGACCCTCGGGGCCACCCTGTAAGGCGGTTGGAGCCCTTCCTTTGCCGGAAGAAAGCTCATTTCCGGATAGAGATCGTGTCCAAAATTCAGTCCCATCGGAGTTACGGATCTCCGGTTATAAAAGAAACGGTGAAAGGGCAGAATCCAATGCGCAGAAACAGAGAGAGACAGAGAGACAGATCCAATCTCGGAGGAGCTCTCGCCCCTCCCACGCCATGGAGACCATGGAACAGAGGGGAAACCCTTCTCCCATCTAGGGAGAAGTTCAAGGAAGAAGAAGAAGGAGGGGGGCTCTCTCCCCCTCGCTTCCGGTGGCGTCGGAACACCGCCGGGGCCATCATCATCACCGCGATCTTCACCAACACCTACGCCATCTTCACCAACATCTCCATCACCTTCCCCCCTCTATCTACATCGGTCCACTCTCCCACAACCCGCTGTACCCTCTACTTGAACATGGTGCTTTATGCTTCATATTATTATCCAATGATGTGTTGCCATCCTATGATGTATGAGTAGATTTTCGTTGTCCTATCGGTGATTGATGAATTTCTATGATTGGTTTAATTTTCTTGTGGTTATGTTGCTGTCCTTTGGTGCCCATCATATGAGCGCGCGCGTGGATCACACCATAGGGTTAGTTGTATGTTGATAGGACTATGTATTGGAGGGCAAGAGTGACAGAAGCTTCAACCTAGAATAGAAATTGATGCATACGGGATTGAAGGGGGGCCAATATGACTTAATGCTATGGTTGGGTTTTACCTTAATGAACGTTAGTAGTTGCGGATGCTTGCTAATAGTTCCAATCAAAAGTGCATAGAATTCCAAGTCAGGGATGACATGCTAGCAGTGGCCTCTCCCACATAAAACTTGCTATCGGTCTAGTAAAGTAGTCAATTGCTTAGGGACAATTTCGCAACTCCTACCACCACTTTTCCACACTCGCTATACTAACTTTATTGCTTCTTTACCTAAACAGCCCCTACTTTTTATTTACGTGCTCTTTATTATCTTGCAAGCCTATCCAACAACACCTACAAAGTACTTCTAGTTTCATACTTGTTCTAGGTAAAGCGAACGTTAAGCGTGCGTAGAGTTGTATCGGTGGTCGATAGAACTTGAGGGAATATTTGTTCTACCTTTAGCTCCTTGTTGGGTTCGACACTCTTACTTATCGAAAGAGGATACGATTGATCCCCTTCCGCTCGCGATCTACAAGGGTATGTAGATGCACTCCTCCCCTTTCGTTTCTAGTAAACTCCATAGATTGATCTTGGTGATGCGTAGAAAATTTTAATTTCTGCTATGATCCCCAACAGTGGCATCATGAGCTAGGTTTATGCGTAGTTTCTATGCACGAGTAGAACACAAGTTGTTGTGGGCGTCGATTTTGTCAATTTACTTCCCGTTACTAGTCTTCTCTTGATTCGGCGGCATCGTGGGATGAAGCGGCCCGGACCGACCTTACACGTACGCTTACGTGAGACAGGTTCCACCGACTAACATGCACTAGTTGCATAAGGTGGCTAGCGGGTGTCTGTCTCTCCCACTTTAGTCGGATCGGATTCGATGAAAAGGGTCCTTATGAAGGGTAAATAGAAATTGGCATATCACGTTGTGGTTTTGGCGTAGGTATGAATCGTTCTTGCTAGAAACCTATAGGAGCCACGTAAAAGTTTGCAACAACAATTAGAGGACTTCTAACTTGTTTTTGCAGCAAGTGTCATGTGATGTGATATGGCCAGAAGGATGTGATGAATGATATATGTGATGTATGAGATTGATCATGTTCTTGTAATAGGAATCACGACTTGCATGTCGATGAGTATGACAACCGGCAGGAGCCATAGGAGTTGTCTTAATTTATTTATGACCTGCGTGTCAACTGGAACGTCATGTAATTACTTTACTTTATTGCTAACCGTTAGCCATAGTAGTAGAAGTAATAGTTGGCGAGACAACTTCATGAAGACACGATGATGGAGATCATGATGATGGAGATCATATCATGGTGTCATGCCGGTGACGATGATGAACATGGCGCCCCGAAGATGGAGATCAAAAGGAGCAAAATGTTATTGGCCATATCATGTCACTTTTTGATTGCATGTGATGTTTATCATGTTTTATATCTTATTTGCTTAGAACGACGGTAGCATAAATAAGATGATCCCTCGCTAAAATTTCAAGAAAGTGTTCCCCCTAACTGTGCACCGTTGTGAAGGTTCGTTGTTCCGAAGCACCACGTGATGATCGGGTGTGATAGGTTCTAACGTTCGCATACAACGGGTGTAAGCCAGATTTACACACGCAATACACTTAGGTTGACTTGACGAGCCTAGCATGTACAGACATGGCCTCGGAACACAAGAGACCGAAAGGTCGAACATGAGTCATATAGCAGATACGATCAACATGAAGATGTTCACCGATGATGACTAGTCCGTCTCACGTGATGATCGGACACGGCCTAGTTGACTCGGATCATGTATCACTTAGATGACTAGAGGGATGTCTGTCTGAGTGGGAGTTCGTTAATAATTTGATTAGATGAACTTAATTATCATGAACTTAGTCTAAAAAACCTTTACAATATGTCTTGTAGATCAAATGGCCCACGCTAATGTTGCCCTCAACTTCAACGCGTTCCTAGAGAAAACCAAGCTGAAAGACAATGGTAGCAACTACACGGACTGGGTCCGTAACCTGAGGATTATCCTCATAGCTGCCAAGAAAGCATATGTCCTTGAAGCACCGCTAGGTGATGCTCCTGTTTTCCCAGCAACTCAAGACGTTCTGAACGCCTGGCAGTCACGTAGTGATGATTACTCCCTGGTTTAGTGCCGCATGCTTTACAGCTTAGAACCGGGGCTCCAAAAGCGTTTTGAGCAGCACGGAGCATATGAGATGTTCCAATAGCTGAAAATGGTTTTCCAAGCTCATGCCCGGGTCGAGAGATATGAAGTCTCCGACAAGTTCTACAGTTGTAAGATGGAGGAGAATAGTTCCGTCAGCGAACACATACTCAAAATGTCTGGGTTGCACAACCGCTTGTCTCAGCTGGGAGTTAATCACCCGGATGACGCGGTCGTTGACAGAATCCTTTAGTCGCTCCCACCTAGCTACAAGAGCTTTGTGATGAACTTCAATATGCAGGGGATGGAAAAGACCATTCCTGAGGTATATTCAATGCTGAAATCAGCGGAGGTGGAGATGAAAAAGGAACATCAAGTGTTGATGGTGAATAAAACCACTAAGTTCAAGAAAGGCAAGGGTAAGAAGAACTTCAAGAAAGACGGCATGGGAGTTGCCGCGCCCGGTAAGCAAGCTGCCGGGAAGAAGACAAAGAATGGACCCAAGCCTGAGACTGAGTGCTTTCATTGCAAGGGAAACAGTCACTGGAAGCGGAACTGCCCCAAGTACTTAGCGGATAAGAAGGCCGGCAATACCAAAGGTATATGTGATATACATGTTACAGATGTGTACCTAACCAGCGGTCGTAGTAGCTCCTGGGTATTTGATACCGGTGCGGTTGCTCATATTTGTAACTCAAAGCAGGAGCTGCGGAATAAGCGAAGACTGGCGAAGGACGAGGTGACGATGCGCATTGGGAATGGTTCCAAGGTCGATGTGATCGCCGTTGGCACGCTACCTCTACATTTACCTACGGGACTAGTTTTAAACCTCAATAATTGTTATTTAGTGCCAGCTTTGAGCATGAACATTGTATCTGGATCTCGTTTAATGCGAGATGGCTACTCATTTAAATCCGAGAATAATGGTTGTTCTATTTATATGAGAGATATGTTTTATGGTCATGCCCCGCTGGTCAATGGTTTATTCTTAATGAATCTCGAACGTGATGTTACACAGATTCATAGTGTGAATGCCAAGAAATGTAAGGTTGATAATGATATTCCCACATACTTGTGGCACTGCCGCCTTGGTCACATTGGTGTCAAACGCATGAAGAAACTCCATGCAGATGGACTTTTGGAGTCTCTTGATTATGAATCATTTGACACGTGCGAACCATGCCTCATGGGCAAAATGAGCAAGACTCCGTTCTCCGGAATAGTGGAGCGAGCAACCAACTTATTGGAAATCATACATACTGATGTGTGCGGTCCAATGAGCGTTGAGGCTCGTGGTGGCTATCGTTATGTTCTCACCCTCACTGATGACTTGAGTAGATATGGGTATGTCTACTTAATGAAACACAAGTCTAAGACCTTTAAAAATTTCGAGGAATTTCAGAGTGAGGTTGAGAATCAACGTGACAGGAAAATAAAGTTCTTACGATCAAATCGTGGAGGGGAACATTTGAGTCACGAATTTGGCACACACTTAAGGAAATGTGGAATTGTTTCACAACTCACGCCGCCTGGAACACCTCAGCGTAATGGTGTGTCCGAACATCCTAATCGCACTCTATTGGATATGGTGCGATCTATGATGTCTCTTACCGATCTACCGCTATCATTCTGGGGTTATGCTTTAGAGACTGCCGCATTCACTTTAAATAGGGCTCCGTCGAAATCCGTTGAGACGACACCGTATGAATTATGGTTTGGAAAGAAACCTAAGATGTCGTTTCTTAATGTTTGGGGATGTGATGCTTATGTCAAGAAACTTCAACCTGAAAAGCTCGAACCCAAGTCAGAAAAATGCGTCTTCATAGGATACGCTAAGGAAACCATTGGGTATACCTTCTACCTCAGATCCGAAGGCAAGATCTTCGTTGCCAAGAACGGGTCCTTTCTAGAGAAAGAGTTTCTCTCGAAAGAAGTAAGTGGGAGGAAAGTGGAACTTGATGAGATGACCCCTCTCAAACCAGAAAGTAGCGCAGCACAAGAAAATGTTTCTGTGGTGCCTGCACCGACTAGAGAGGAAGTTAATGATGACGATCATGATAAAGTTACCACTGAACTTCGTAGGTCCACAAGGACACGTTCCGCACCAGAGTGGTACGGCAACCCTGTCCTGGAAATCATGTTGTTGGACAACGGTGAACCTTTGAACTACGAAGAAGAAATGGCGGGTCCAGATTCCAACAAATGGCTTGAAGCCATGCAATTCGAGATAGGATCCATGTATGAAAACAAAGTATGGACTTTGACAGACTTGCCCGATGATCGGCGAGCGATAGAAAATAAATGGATCTTTAAGAAGAAGACGGACGCGGATGGAAATGTTACCATCTATAAAGCTCGACTTGTCGCTAAGGGTTATCGACAAGTTCAAGGAGTTGACTACGATGAGACCTTCTCACCCGTAGCGAAGTTGAAGTCCGTCCGAATCATGTTAGCAATTGCCGCATTCTACGATTATGAAATATGGCAAATGGACGTCAAAACGGCATTCCTTAACGGCTTCCTTAAGGAAGAATTGTATATGATGCAGCCGGAAGGTTTTGTCGATCCTAAGAATGCTGACAAAGTATGCAAGCTCGAGCGCTCAATCTATGGGCTGGTGCAGGCATCTCGGAGTTGGAACATTCGCTTTGATGAGATGATCAAAGCGTTTGGGTTTACGCAGACTTATGGAGAAGCCTGTGTTTACAAGAAAGTGAGTGGGAGCTCTGTAGCATTTCTCTTATTATATGTGGATGACATACTATTGATGGGAAATGATATAGAATTCTTGGAAAGTATAAAGGCCTACTTGAATAAGTGTTTTTCGATGAAGGACCTTGGAGAAGCTGCTTACATATTAGGCATCAAGATCTATAGAGATAGATCGAGACGCCTCATAGGTCTTTCACAAAGCACATACCTTGACAAGATATTGAAGAAGTTCAATATCGATCAGTCCAAGAAGGGGTTCTTGCCTGTATTGCAAGGTGTGAGATTGAGCATGGCTCAATGCCCGACCATGGCAGAAGATAGAGAAAAGATGAGTGTCGTCCCCTATGCCTCGGCCATAGGGTCTATTATGTATGCCATGATGTGTACCAGACCTAATGTAAACCTTGCCGTAAGTTCGGTAGGAAGGTACCAAAGTAATCCCGGCATGGAACACTGGACAGCGGTCAAGAACATCTTGAAGTACCTGAAAAGGACTTAGGATATGTTTCTCGTTTATGGAGGTGACGAAGAGCTCGTCGTAAAGGGTTACGTCGATGCTAGCTTCGACACAGATCTGGATGACTCTAAGTCACAAACTGGATACCTGTATATTTTGAATGGTGGGGCAGTCAGCTGGTGCAGTTGTAAGCAAAGCGTCGTGGCGGGATCTACGTGTGAAGCGGAGTACATGGCAGCCTCGGAGGCAGCACATGAAGCAATCTGGATGAAGGAGTTCATTCCCGACCTAGGAGTTATTCCCAATGCATCGGGGCCGATGACTCTCTTCTGTGACAACACTGGAGCTATTGCCCTTGTCAAGGAGCCCAGGTTTCACAAGAAGACCAGGCACATCAAGCGTCGCTTCAACTCCATTCGTAAAAATGTTCAAAATGGAGACATAGATATTTGTAAAGTGCATACGGATTTGAATGTCGCAGATCCATTGACTAAACCTCTTCCACGAGCGAAACATGATCAACACCAGAACTCTATGGGTGTACAATTCATCACAATGTAACTAGATCATTGACTCTAGTGCAAGTGGGAGACTGTTGGAAATATGCCCTAGAGGCAATAATAAAATGGTTATTATTATATTTCCTTGTTCATGATAATTGTCTATTGTTCATGCTTTAATTGTGTTATCCGGAAATCGTAATACATGTGTGAATACATAGACCATAACATGTCCCTAGTGAGCCTCTAGTTGACTAGCTCATTGATCAATAGATGGTTACGGTTTCCTGACCATGGACATTGGATGTCATTGATAACGGGATCACATCATTAGGAGAATGATGTGATGGACAAGACCCAATCCTAAGCATAGCACTAGATCGTGTAGTTCGTTTGCTAAAGCTTTTCTAATGTCAAGTGTCATTTCCTTAGACCATGAGATCGTGCAACTCCCGGATACCGTAGGAATGCTTTGGGTGTACCAAACGTCAGAACGTAACTGGGTGGCTATAAAGGTGCACTACAGGTATCTCCGAAAGTGTCTGTTGGGTTGGCTCGGATCGAGACTGGGATTTGTCACTCCGTATGACGGAGAGGTATCTCTGGGCCCACTCGGTATTGCATCATCATAATGAGCTCAATGTGACTAAGTAGTTAGTCACGGGATCATGCATTACAGAACGAGTAAAGTGACTTGCCGGTAACGAGATTGAACGAGGTATTGGGATACCGACGATCGAATCTCGGGCAAGTAAAGTACCGATTGACAAAGGGAATTGTATACGGGATTGCTTGAATCCGCGACATCGTGGTTCATCCGATGAGATCATCGTGCAACATGTGGGAGCCAACATGGGTATCCAGATCCCGCTGTTGGTTATTCGCTAGAGAGGTGTCTCGATCATGTCTGCATGATTCCCGAACCCGTAGGGTCTACACACTTAAGGTTCGATGACGCTAGGGTTATAAGGAAGGTTTGTATGTGATTACCGAATGTTGTTCGGAGTCCCGGATGAGATCCCGGACGTCACGAGGAGTTCCGGAATGGTTCGGAGGTAAAGATTTATATATGGGAAGTCACCATACGGTCACCGGAAATATTCGGGGGTATACCGGTATTGTACCGGGACCACCGGAGAGGTTCCGGGGGTCCACCGGGAGGGTCCACCTGCCCCGGAGGGCCTTATGGGCTGTAGGTGGAAGGGAACCAGCCCTTAGTGGGCTGGGCGCCAACCCCCCTAGGGCCCATGCGCCTAGGGTTTGGGGGGAACCCTAAAGGGGGGGCGCCCCCCTTGCTTGGGGGGCAAGCTCCCTCCCCCCTTGGCCGCCGCCCCTCCTCTAGATCTCATCTAGAGGGGCCGGCCCCCTTCTCCCTTCTCCCTATAAATAGTGGGGTGAGGGGAGGGCTGCAGCACCACATCCAAGGCGCAGCCCCTCCCCTCCCCAACACCTCTCCTCCTCCGCATGTGCTTGGCGAAGCCTTGCCGGAGAACTGTCACTCCACCACCATCACGCCGTCGTGCTGCTGTTGGAGCCTTCTTCCTCAACCTCTCCCTCTTCCTTGCTAGATCAAGGCGTGGGAGACGTCACCGCTCCGTACGTGTGTTGAACGCGGAGGTGCCGTCCGTTCGGCGCTTGGATCATCGGTGATTTGGATCACGACGAGTACGACTCCAGCAGCCCCGTTCTCTTGAACGCTTCCGCTCGTGATCTACAAGGGTATGTAGATGCACTCCTCCCCTCTCGTTGCTAGTAAACTCCATAGATTGATCTTGGTGATGCGTAGAAAATTTTAATTTCTGCTACGATCCCCAACATCTAAATGATACGACATTGCATATCCCTTGCGCATATTTAAACCACCAATTAACGATTGTGTGCGTACCATAAACTAGCCATGACTCTGTATGCTGGACTAGCAGGCACTCTAAGGGAGCCTAATGTAGTGCACTGGAATTCCTACATGCCACCTACGATTTTGTGTAATGTACTGCCCCTGTTCCTAAATATATGTCTTTGTAGAGATTCCAGTATGGACCACATACAGATGTATATAGATGCATTTTCGAGTGTAGATTCACTCATTTTGCTCCGTATGTAGCCTATAGTGGAATCTCTAGAAAGACTTATATTTAGGAATGGAGGTACGAGGTAGTATCATGTATGACATCTACATATCTAATTTAGCAGCCAGTAGTAGAAATCATTGTCTGCACAAAGGGATTACTGGTCGAAAATCCTAGCAAAGCACGCTGGCAGGCATAGAACAATACAAGAGAGAGAGGCGCGCTTACAAGATCATAGCAATGCCTCAGTCCAAGATCTTGGTTGGCCAAGCTGCTAGATCCAGAAGAAACATCGTCCTTGTAGTTTTTGCCAGCTGCATAACAGATAACAACGACCGGTTAGTATATTTGAAGTACATCGGGCAGGTGATGCTGGATGGGTTTAAAGGTGACAAGTACCTAGGCCGTGGCGGGTGCTTGGCATCTCTCCAGACGGTGGGAATCCGGTTAGAAACGTCGAGGGTGATGACGCTGCGCTGGCTGTCGGGGTCCGGTAAGGAGATCTAGAACCGTTGAGTAGGGTGTTTGTGGAGCGGCTCCGGTAGGGTAGACTACGGTGTGGGCGAAGCGGATCTGTGGCCGTGGACGAGGGCGTAGGTGAAGCTGCTCTGGTGGTTGGGTTAAGGATGGTGTCGACGACGCGGATCCGCGGCCGTGGACGGGGCGTCAGAAGCTGCTCCGGTGGTTGGGTTAAGGATGGTGTCGACGATGCGGATCTACGGCCGTGGACGGGGCATCAGAAGCTGCTCCGGTGGTTGTGTCAAGGATGGTGTTGACGATGCGGATCTGCGGCCGTGGACGGGGCGTCAGAAGCTGCTCCGGTGGTTGGGTTAAGGGTGGTGTCGACGATGCGGATCTGCGGCCGTGGACGGGGCGTCAGAAGCTACTCCGGTAGGTTGGATGAGGGTGCGAGGAAGCGGATCTGAGGCCGTGGACTTGTGAGTTGGCAAAGCGGCCCCGGTAGGGTTGAGAATGGTATAGGCGAAGCTACTCTGGTAGGGTTGACGATGGTGTCGGCGAAGCGGCTCCGGTAGGGTTGAGGAAGGTGTCGGCGAAGCGGCTCCGGTAGGGTTGAGGAAGGTGTCGGCGAAGAGGATCAGAGGCCGTTGACGGGGGCGTCGGTGGGGCGGCTCCGGGGGGTGTGGACGAAGCGTCTCCGGTGGGGAGTACGAATGAGCCGCTGCAGATGCGCGGCGGTTGACGAGAGTACCGGCGAAGCAGATCCGGCGCCGTGGACAAGGCCAGCACTGAATAGGATGTGGTACAGTGGTGGATGAGCAGTCTACTTGTTTCTAGGGGAGGTGGGAGGGGTAGATGCGGCCGCAGAAGCAGATCCGGCAAGGTGGACGCCGCTGGCAGTGAATGGGCTATGGTACACCGGTGGATGAGCAGTCTAGGGTTTCGAGAGGGGAGGGGAGAAAGGGCGATGAAGTACGGACGGCGTGATGTAAGATGCTCTGGTGCTGGGGAGTTAGTCGTTTTTGCGGGAGGGGGAGAGGAAATGGGGGTGTTGTGTAGTGGGGGAACCGGAAGTTACCAAAGCAGCCCCGACCTATCATGTAGATGAGGGCGGTATTGTAACTGTTGGTCTCCGTGCACCAAGGACAAAAGGGGGATTTCGCATGCTAAAGACTAAGGTGGCGGATATTTTTGAAGGAGGCGGGAGATTTTGCCGCCTGCGGGATCGTTCGTATCCAGTTTCAACTAATTTTGGACCGTGCTAGCGGGAAGGTCATGCTAGACTGTGTACATGGGGCACGCGTCAGCAGTTAATAACTGGTGTGAAGTCCACCCCAGAAAAAAAGACAATAACTCGGGATGATGCGCCGATAACTTGGACGTTCACACGGGCGCGGCCAATCGTACGGGTGTAGTGGCGCGTTCACAAAAAAGGGGATCAAACGCTCAGCCTATGTATTTCTCGTGTAAATAGATAATTTAGTGCCATTGGTTATTTACTTTAAACATAATGCAATTACGTGTTAGTGTGGAGGCGCACAAAAAGAAATGGATATTGTAGTCAGCTACTTAAAAGTGTTACCTCATATGATTACATAGCCTCCATTTCATAAATTTCGTACCTGTTGAATTCATATATGAATATTACATATATTACTTCAAAATAGAAACTTAAATCATCCAAGACTAATGAATTTGAATGCAAGAGTAACAATGGTGCATATACATGATAGCTACATTGGTTCTTTGAAGAAACATCACTGTAACTTTGGCATGCACAACTGAAAAGGTTTATTTAAATAGAAAAAAATGTGATATGTGAGTGTCCAATCTTTATAGCGTTGAATCGATATTGTACCTTTGGCCACGATACGAAGTAGATATTGACTTATGTTCAAGCGATGCACGTCCACGATCGCTAGATAGTGATATGTGAATGAATTGTGCAATCTCTCTCACACGCATACATATCTCATTTCCCTGTGGGCATCGGAATCACACACGCGCACTTTGTGTATTTCTCTCCCTCCGTCAGGGTTAAATTTGTCTTTCTACCCCGTCCTACAAGTCTCTCACACGGAAACACACATGCTCTCTATGTCTAACACGCCCACCCCTTTAATTCCACCCACCCACAGCCACTAATATCTCAAAGTATAATAATGTCTCTCACACATATGCTATCTACCTATCCCTTAATATAGCTAGATATGTGTCACACAAACTCCTTCTCCCTACTAGCAAGATGCCCATGCGTTGCACGGAACATCAATATGCATTTGTATGAGAAGTTTATCTTGTGGGAGAAAAGGATGAACGAGGGAATGCCTTATTTGCAAATGCGGAGAGGGGTGTGGGTATCTTTTTGCAAAATTGCCATAGTTTCCTTCCTGTCCGTCGGATATAAATCGGATGGCCTATATTGCAGGATGGCAGGAACACCATCATCACCAACTCTGATTTTTTTATAAGAGTAGAGATATGTGAGTGTCACTGCCCCACCCCCACACACACCCACACTTCCCAACACCGAAGGAGTAGGGTGACACCTCGATCTTGATACTAATCTATCGACTGGCTTCTCTCTCAAACATACACACCCACACACTACCCGGCACCGAAGGAGTAGGGTGGCACATCGATCTTGATAATAATCTATCTACTCCTCTTTCAAACACACACACACACACACACACACACACACTCGCTAGTTGTGCCTCTGTGCCTACCGCGCACACTCTCGATACGTCTTTCTCTCCCTCCCCCCCCCCCAACAATGACAGCAGAAGGGTGACAACTCGATCTGATCATAATCTGTCAATTGGTTTCTCTCTCAAACATTGTGTCTCGGTGCCTCGCTCGGTAGCCCCCTCGATATGTAGACTTCTCGCGCGCGCACAGCTGTAGTGACGATGACGCTGAACCCAGTATGCCTTGTTTTTACCGGCCTCATGTGATAGTTTTCACCCTGTTTTCTGTTAATTAACAAGGCAACCTTTTCTTTGTTACTACTAGTGAATCTGAAATCATTCGGGGCAGACATAAAATATATCACTTCAACCCAATTATCGCAGCAACTTTTTAAAAGAAATTAGCTAGCTGCCCGTGCGTTGCACGGAACATCAAGATGCATTTGTATGAGTAGTTTATCTTGTGAGAGAAAAGGTTGAACGAGGGAAGGCCTTATTTGCGAACGTGGAGAGACGTGTGGGTATATTTTTGCAAAATTGCCATAGTTTCTTTCCTATCCGTTAGATATAAATCCAACGACCTATATTGCAAGATGGCACGCACACCATCATCACCAACTCTGTTTTCTACTCCCTCCGTCCGAAAATACTTTTCATCAAAATGGATAAAAAGAGATGTATCTAAAACTAAAATACGTCTAGATACATTTCCTTTTATCCATCTTGATGACAAGTATTTCCGGACGGAGGGAGTATTTGTCTTTTTAGAGATTTCAACAAGTGACTATGACCGGACCTTACCAACATACTCAAAAAAGTAGTCCATAATTTTGATGTTACCCTCTTTTCTTGGCGGTGCAGTGCCATCTGGATACCTCATAACTAAATCAAGGACAAATCTGACCCCTTCCTGAAAAGACATACGGAGCAAAATGAGTGAATCTACACTCTAAAATATGTCTACATACACATCCGTATGTGGTAGTCCATTTGAAATCTGAGAAAGACAAATATTTAGGAACGAATGGAGTATATATAAGAATAGACATGGAGATATATCTCCAGCATGGTCTACAACAAAAATGTGCTGGGCTGGTTAGCGCCGGATGCTCGCAACGCGATGACATGAGTTTGAATTCTGTCTTTTAACTTTATATTTTTATATTATATATTACTCTACTTATTTAATATATACTTCTTTCGCTACTGTACTGACAGTGGAACCCACAGAGTACTTAGAATACAAGATTAAGGATGGACTTGTTTCTTTTTAACTTTCTGTACGAAGCTGTAGCCACCCTGCAAGTCACGTGTACACTGTACATGCAATTAACTTTTTATAGAGGGACAATCATACACGCAATTAACTCAAATGGATTGGATGTCACTCTATTATTTCCAGCATAAAGAGCATCTCCAACGGCAGCCGGCAAATTTCCTCCCGCTTCCTTAAGCGGAGGACGACATCAAACGCCAGCGGCATACATTTTTACAACTCTAACCAACCAGATGAAATTCGTGCAAACATGGACTGATTTCATATAAGCATGAAGGATTTCGTATAAAAAAGCCGGATCTTCATATAAACATGATGGATTTCATTACATTTACATGAACTAAGAGGTGCCAATCCGGCTCTCTTGTATAATTAATACTCCCTCCGTCCGGAAATACTTGTCCTAGAAATGGATGTATCTAGACTTATTTTAGTTCTAAATGGCCTCCCGCGGATCCCTTTGTCTTCCTCATGTCCGTCAGACACTTGCGGGGTCGACGAAGGTCCTCGGAAGAGACGAAGCAGCAAAGAAACCACCTGAATCCGCGGTCGTCGCCTCGGCGGTGGCCTTCATGGGTCCCAAGTGGCGGCGGCCTCCCGTGTTCTACTTCTCCTCGATGATGGCGGCGGACACAGAGAAACTGGCCACCGACTCGTCGCTCTCCACGCACCCGGCTTCTGTCTCTGCCTGCATGGCGCTGCCGCAGGCACGGGAGGCGCGCCCACAGACACGGGAGGCGCGCCCACAGACACGGGAGGCGCGGCCACCGCAGACACTGGTGGCGCGGTACGACGCGACAACGACGGTGCCCGTACCGGCGTGCCAGCCGCCGTGCCGGCGTGGAGCAACTCGCCACTCCTCATCGAGCTGAACTGGAGCGGCGAGTTGCTGAACCACGCGCCTGCTTGGGGCGGTAACTGGCTCCGTCGGGCCAAGTGAGGTTGGTGAAGCACCGAGCGGCCTCGCCCGTATCCGGAGGGCTCCGCGGGCCACCCAGCCGGGTAATATGCCGAAGAACGGCTCATCGGAAGCCATCGGAAGAGTGGAGAAAATGGTGAGGGAGGAGATGGGCGAGCGGCGGAGGGGTGCGATTCTTGCCCGCTGTCTGTCTGGCCTCGTGTAAATAGAGGGCGGACGGTAGGAGCTTGGCCGGCGTCTGGCCTCGTTTAAACTGAGGGCGGACGGGAGGAGCTCGGCCGGTGTTGCGTTTAATTCCGGCCCGCTCATGAACGGACATGTGGCAGGAGTAGGATTCTCAATTTGCATGCGGGTTTAACGGAGGGGTTTAATGGAGGCGCCGGGTGTGCAGCAGGCGGCGCAGTACTATTCGATTTGACAGCAGTAATGAGCCGTCAAATCACAAAGGCCCTCGCCTCTCGTGAAACCGACCGAGCTAGACTGCCCCGCCCTCTAGCCTTTTAAAAAATGTATATACTCCACTTTTGTACAGTAGTAGTATCGATGGATTGTGCCATGGAGCAAAACTTGAAATTAAAAAAAAGGTGGTACATATAAAGAGCGCTCGTCGCCAAATTATGCATATAGTACTATTAAAAATACTTGTCACAATAATGGTGTCCAGCACAAGTGCACAACCTACCCCTCAAATAAAACTAAGCACCCTGGAATTCTTTGACAAAACTAAGCACCCTGAAATTCTTTGACGACTAAACTGCTGGCTATATGATGTTGGCCATATATATTGTACGTATATAATGTGAAGAAACGAGTGGTAGTACTATACCAACTAAAAGATGAAATGTAAGAAATACTAGTATGTATGTACTGAAGAGTTAAAGTAACAAGAAGAAACATAACATAGTTATGCTGGGGGCTCAGCACAACACACACCTCAAATTAAATTAAGCACACCAGAAATTAAACTTTGAAACTATTCCGGTAGACACTGCATTAGAACCACCATGAGCAACGACACTGCCACCTTACTCGGAATCCTCGTCCACGTCCTCGACTTCGTCCTTGTCCCTCTTCCTCTTGGCCGATACTTCTTTGCTTGAGCCGCACACTTGGTTGTTGCTCTTCATCCAACCCTTGTAGATATTGAAGCAAAGGTAGCCATCCATTGCAGCGTAGTGGACGTGGTCTATATCTAGTACATTCCGCTGCCATGCATGACGATGAAACGTGTATGGAGGTTTCTCCAGTTTACCGTACGAAGGATGAACCATGGCTCCTTCCAGGGTCAGCATTGAAGGCTGACGAGAGTACACCAGCCGATTCTTCTGGAGGTCGAAGGTGTTGCCTACAACGAGGCCTATCCGACACAGGACTTCTTTGTCGTTACCAAAGTCTACAGTAACGAATTTGACTAGGTTGCTCTTGAGGAAGTCCTTAAAATCCTGTCACTCAACGTCGGCATGGCATATGTGGTAGACCAAGCATAAGTCATGCACGCAAACCTGGATCACGGCGGGCTTCTTCCTCTCTTCATCCTTTAGATCCTTCTCTCGTCCCAGGACTGTGGTGTACTCAACATCTAGCCCAGCGACCCACTCATCATCTGAGTCTTCGAACATGCATCCGAAGCGAGAAAGGCATCCTTTCACCATCGCGGAAGAACGGGTGTAGATGACGTCGAACTCATCGCCGGTGATGGTTCTAACCCTGTACTCACCGCCGATCGGGGAGATTTGGGATGCCATGGATTTGGGAGGAGGGTTATGATTAGTGGAACTGCCGTAGTATTGAAGGACGTGCGGGGACGAGTAGGAGCGAACTGCCAGCGTGCGAACGGCAGGGTAGTGGCTTTCCATTCTCCCATGATACGGGCTTCCGAGAGCCCTTGGATCTGAGATCGAACGGTTGCATGGCGTGATTCTAGACCTATGGGTGAATATCCTATCCTGGAGGGTTATTCTGCAAATTTTCAGCAACTTAGCATGCGACCGTTTGATCTCAGATCCAAGGGCTGCCAGCAGCCCATATCGTGGTCGCGCCTACCACGACCGTCGCGTCGCTCGTGCGGTCGCGCCCTTGGAGATTTAACACGGTGCATTAGGCTATCTGATGTTGGCATGTCATACATAGTCATCACTTAGTCACTCATACTACAACAAGGTTTTGGCTATAAGGTTGGCTATAAGTGTATTTATATTTTTACTTCTCTCTATCTCTTTCTTCGTACTCCCTCCGTCCCATAATATAAGAACGTTTTTGACACTAGTGTAGTGCCAAAAACGTTCTTATATTATGGGACACAGGGAGTACTAGTATTTATTGCATTTGCCAAGGAGTGACCTCTTCCAATGAAATGGTGTTGTTAAGTTTGCTTCATTTAATTAGCTATAGACTCAAAATTGTCTTTTCACCTAGGTACACGCGCTTAGCACCGTTTCTTCATTGGGTCACCAAACTAGTCTCTCTCTTCTTGATTAACTTGCCACATCAGACTTTATGCCTATGTGGCAAGCTTAAGCACCTGTAGGAGCAAGTAAGTACAATAGTGCGCTTTACATGGCATTCTTGCATATGTGGAGGAAAGAGAGGCAAGGAAAAAGTGGAGAAGTGGGCTCTCATGCAAGAGCCAGCCTCTACTACATGGTGGAGCATTGGGAGAGGCACCTGTATGGAGGTGGTCAGGAATCGGGAGACTCACGCCGGTCGTAGCGCCGCAGTTAAAATGATAATGGCAAGTCAAATCACGGGGCCCCACCTGTCCAGCAGTAACTCGCTGTCAAATCACACAGCCCTACGTTTGCTGCAGCCTACTCCCTCGTCTTCTCGCGTATTTGCGCAGTATACTCCCTCCGTCTAGGTGACCAAGGTGGAGAGGAAAACGAGAGAACTTAATGTTTAGTACTCCCTCCGTCCCAAAATAAGTGACTCAACTTTGTACTAAAGTTAGTACAAAGTTGAGTCACTTATTTTGGGACGGAGGGAGTATTTGCTAAGCCTAGTTGTAATGGTACTAGCCTTAGCAATTTTGATGAGGTGTCATAGAATTAAATGAAGAAAGAGAGAGAGTTGAGTACTATGTGTCATACATGGCAATAAATAAAGTACTACATGATACTAATATATGATACATGGCGCAGGAGTACTAAGTATTATTAATACAGTTTTGCTAGAACTCATCTAGATGAGATATAATTTGGTCTCATTCATATTTTATAGCCATTGGATGTGATGCTATATAAGATGTATGTGTGCTGACGTGGGTTGTATTTGTTCTTGTGCAACGAACTGACCACTTCATGTCATGTTTGATAGTCTCAAGTCATTAAAAGCATACAAGCCCCACATCTCTTCTTGGTTGATTCCTCTATTTATGTCAAAAAATAAGAAACAACGTGAGAGTTAATGCACCACGCCTATGTGTTTACTATTTGGTTTTCGTAAGATGACTTAATACTCACCTAGACGGAGGGAGTATTCGATTTGACAGCGGGCGGCGCAGTTCCCGATACGGCTTTAATGCAGAAGAGGGAGGGAGTAGCGGTTCCCGATATGTTGAACGGCCAATGCATCCTCCTTCAATTAATGCATGAGGGAAGTAATGGGAGGAGGTCCGGGAAAAGCGGCTGCACGATGTGAATGCAACGCAGTTTGCCCTCATTGCCCTCATATAAAGGCGCCCCTCCATTCCAATGCATCTACCACATCGTACGCACCTAAGCATTTGCCTAAGCACCTACACTAAGCGCAAAAGAGCTCACTCCAGACCCATGGCGGCGATGCGCGTGAGCGGCCAGCGGCTGCGCCAGATGGTCCACGACGCCGGCCTGCGGCATGGCGCCGAGGATCGTCTCTAGACGGTGTTGGAGACCGGCTGGTGGATGGCCGCCGTCGACGCCAACTACAACTCTCAGTTGGACCAGATGATCGTTGCCACCAGCAACAAGTTCACCGTCCTCAAGAAGCTCGCGGACGACATCGCCGTAATCCTCCAGCCCGCGCGCCCGGGCTCCTCATTGCCTGCCACCCTAATCGGCCTCCATGGCCGGAACCAGTTTCAAGCACTGGTGGCCCTGCGACTGCCCGCTGACGCCACGAAGAATGTCTGCCTAGAGGTCACGCTCGCCGCGAGGCGCCTCGCCCTGCATGAATTCGTCGACCTACACATCCACGTGTACGAGCAAATCGTGTACAAAGGTATCTACAAGGCCAGTGAGGACGCTACGACGTTGGCCTTCCTCAACCGGCTGGAAGCCGTGGATGCCTTTGCTGAGAAGCACCTCGACCTCGCCACAAAAGCCACCGCTCCTTAGCCGCCGGTCGGTGGCCCGGCGCACTAAGTTGAGGAGGAGGAGGTCGTACGTTCGTGGATCCATCTTTCTTCTTGCCTTCTGTAACCACCACTGCAATCGCATCATCGTGGCCTTAATTCTTATTGTGTTGTTGCATTCTCGTTCCAGTCAATACCGACATGTGCGATCCCTTTGCTTAATTATATGCATCACTGTAACTAGTACTCCATCCGTCAATTTATAAGTTGAGCTTACCATTTCCATCAACTTTGTGCAACGCGCGGGCATCTTGCTAGAAACACTAGAATATGTCTATATAATCCGTATGTGATAGTCCATTTGAAATCTCAAAAAAGACAAATATTTAGGTACGGAGGGAGTAATATATTAGGAGTATATCAAAACAATAGTGATTTCTTTCAAGTATGTGAACAAATACTACTATTCTACTACCTTGGATCCGTCGCAACGCACAGCCACATTGCTGGTAAAAGGAAAAGGCCTGCCGCATTCGCGTCGCACCCCCACACGCCCGGGAATCGGGAGCACAACACGGCCCGTCCGGCACGACACATAGCTTAGGGAAGGCGTGTTTCCTAGCATTTTCACTTTCATGTGCGACCGCCGTTGAGCAAACCGACACCCCGCCCGCCGCCGGGTTGGAAAACAGAAACGAGGGGAAGATCTAGCTGTAGCACAGAAGCCAAGAAATTTGGTGTCAGACGGGGCTCGTTGATAGAGTAGGAGCATTCCGTACTAGTACTACTCCTACTAGTACCAAGTTTGCACTCCTAATACTATATTACTAGTACTACCACTATACAACTAGTAGGTACGTGCACGGCACAACATCATAGGAACAAAAAATGGGAAGATCTTGTTTTGGGTGATTTATCTTTTTTTCAATCAACGTAATATGAATAATATGATGTGGGGGGGACCCATGAAGCTTATGTGGCTTGGTTGCATGGCTACGGAAGGTTAGAGAAAAATAAATAGATAATGTGTTTAGAGTGCACTCCACTAAATAGATGTACTTTGGATCCATTGCAACGGACCGGCACATCTATATCTATACCCCCTATATAGTGTGTGAAAAACTTTGAAAGTTGGTCGTTGGATGAAGCCAATCCGACGGTACAAAGATGGCAAATCCGAGCACTACTGGCCGTTGGATATCATCCACCAGATTCTGCCACATGTATAATCTAGAAGACTCCATGGTTGAACTTAATTCATGACTAACTTTTCCACAACTAAGCTTAGGCAAAGTTATTAGTTCTTCAAAATGAGAGCCACAAGTTGGCAAGCCTAAGGGAATCTTGCCACGTTTTTTGTGTGTATGTCATGTGGGGCCTTAGTGTGGCTTGCCTAAGGTGTGGCTTGAACCAAACACTCACCTAAGTTAATCAAACTTGCCTAACCTTACATTCCACTAGATTTTGCCACATGTTAGAATCCAGAAAGCTCCACATGTAGAAGCATAATGCACAAACCACCAGAATCTCATGCGTGCAATGCACGTGTACCTTACTAGTACTAGTTGGTAGTAGTAAGAAACAAATTCCAGTTTTGGCACGAGCTCGTACTGCGGGAGCACCACAAGGCCTGCCACAGGAGTTACATTTCCCTCTCGGGGCCCACGGGACCGAACTTCAATGGCTTAGTGCCCGGCCTATGAGTCAATGACATGCGGACCTTAAATGCAGCTGGCCCACATGTCATTCTCATGTGGTGGCATGGTTCGCGACTCACTCGTTCGAGATGAACCGGCCGGTGGTGGCGTGGCCGTGGCGAGGGTGCCACAGCTGGGCGTCGGGGCGTTACGAGGCGTAGATGGCCACACCGGCGGGTACTACCTGTAATACATAAGTACTCCAGCTGAGGATTGATGACTGGGACGAAATGTGTCACAACCACTGGATGAAAATTCGATGGTGCGGGAGTACGGATCGGAGCACAGCAGCGGAGCAGGCAAACCGCGTCCAATCGGGTGTGTCTGTCGTAGAAAGTTGATGGTCGCCGCAGTTCAGCTGGCCCGCATGTCATGCACACAAAGGCAGAGGAGCGATGGGGCCGAGAGGGATGAGGGGCACGTCGGGGGGATGAGGATCCCCTGACGCGAACAATCCTACCATTCTGTCACTGACATGTGCGACCCATAAGCGTGGTCCCACCTGTCAGCGAAGGAAAGGCAGGGCAAGGCAGTGATAGCCACATCAGAGGATCCATGTGCACGTCGGGGGACGTCGTGCCGTGGGTTGGAGCGGCGTCGTGGTAATCGCGTGTGGGTGTGGCAGTGGTAGAAACAAGAAACGTGATGGTCGCCGTGGTTCAACTTCCATGGGCAAGCTCTCATGTCTGCTGACACATGTATATCAAAACTAGAGCGTTTATATTTCAAGCACGTGAACAAGTATTATTCTACTACTTTGGATCCATTGCAACGCATGGGCCAGCACATTGGTAGTAGTAGTGTCCATCTCTATCTCTAGAGGCCTTCCCTCGTTCATCCTTTTCTCTCACAAGATAAACTACTCATACAAATGCATCTTGATGTTCCGTGGAACGCACGAGGATGTTTCCTTGGGGGTCTCTCCAGCGCGGCGTGGCCGTAGTTGCAAGTTGACGCCCCTTGAGATGCCGACGTTGAGGGGCACTCGGATTTCCTTCGATGAGCAGTTAAGATGAGTTTGATCACGTAGTAAATGCATTCTAAAGACTACTTCCGTGTCCATTTCCTAATTCTCCCCCTGCCCACTGTTTCACAGGTTAGGCTCGGTGCGAGTGGAGATTGGCTTGCATAGTCCAGGCGGCGTGTTCGGGTTACCAAAGTCAGCCTCACCCTGTGCACTGTGCAGTCTGTCACCGCCGTTGTACAGCACATTGGCGCCTCGCCTCGTCTCCCTCTCCGCTCCCATAGCACCACTCCATCTCCATCTCCTTCTCCGTCTTCGTCTTCGTCTCCATCTCACTGTGCCCCCATGTATCGTCGCCTCACTCGCCTCCCCCAGTACCACTATTCCCTCGCTAGCTGCTCCAGCACCAACATCCTTCTCCCCCGTAAATCAAGCCCCCTTCCAAAATCCACCATGGCCGAACGCGAACCGCGCAGCATCCATATGAGCTGCGATTGGAGCAATCTCCCCAGTGACATCCTCGACCTCTGTTATTCGTGTATGGATATGTTGAGCGCCCTGCGGCTGGCTGCATGCTCGAGGGACATGCACACGGCCATCGTCGAAGCGAGGCCTAAGCTTTTCAAGACACCCTGCTTGCTGCTATCTGGTCTTGCGAGATTGGCTCACCATGATACGGAGGCGTGCATGATGCCCCTCGACTTCAATCCGATCTCCATTAGCCGAAACTTCTTTGCAGGTATGTACTGGGTCGCCGTACATCATTTCCCTCGACATCGATCCGATCACCATCGCCGAAACTTCTTGGCATGTATGTACTGGGTCGGCATGAACTCCCACTGGATGGCTGGCTTCAGAGAAGACGGTAAAAAGTTGGTGCTAGTGAACTTCCAGACCTCCCATGAGATTATCCTTCCTCCGTTGGATTATATAGAGCATTACCATCGCGGTCCAAGTCATCTAGATTACTACGTCAGTTGTACTGACCTTGTTTTGCAGAAGATTGTAATCTGCCAAGTGCCCACACGACATGCGAATTACGCAGACTTCAAGCTAATTTCCTTGTTCGACCGCGGACTCACCTATCTTTACGCCGGTGCCTTCTTTAGCTGGAGACAACTCGGCTCGCAGTGGATCATCGTCAAAGCGGATACACACTTCTGTGATGCTATTGAACACAATGGCATCATCTACGCGATCGACAAAGCAGATGGCACCATGTATTGCTGGGACGGCGCGTGTAAGTTGTTTCCATCTCATGTTAATGATGACGCCATGACACTGTTTGAACTTTTTGTGATGATTGGCATATCCCTGTTTGAGCAGAATTTGAGTAGAACTATGGCAATGTATTAGAGACGCCGTAAATCAGCTATATTTGGAATGAGTTAATTCATGCGATTGTGACCATGTCATTACAGCCAATTTGTACCCTGAATAATCAAACGGTTAGGAATATATGGATATTATCCTTATTTTACAGTAATCTATATACTACTACTAAATATGAGTGTGTATCAATGGCCATGTTAGTTTCCTCATCTTCATGATGTAGAAACATGCACCACACTGTTGGTTTCATCTAACCATACATTAGGGAAGTAAATGTGCATATGGAGAACTCTATATTTGGAAGTAGTGCAATCCTGCAATGCTTACCATGTGTACATACCTATATTCGCCCTTCAGCAATCAATGGCTAGAATAATATCCTCACAAAAATTTTGCCCATAGAACACGAGTATATAACAATGCATGGTCTGTTAGTTACCTTGAAGAATTTGTTTGTGAGGACAGAACATGATTACTCCCTCCGTTCCCAAATATTTGTCTTTCTAGAGATTTTAACAAGTGACTACATACGGAGCAAAATGAGTGAATCTACACTCTAAAATATGTCTACATACATCCGTATGTTGTGTCTATTTGAAATGCCTAGAAAGACAAATATTTGGGAACGGAGGGAGTACATAACATGCATGACATGGTAGTTTCCTGTGAAGAATCGATTGCGAGATAACATGAGTATAACCATGCATGGCACTTCTATATTTTCGAACCCTGTATACATTTCCCTGTATTTTCCTCCCAGTTCCAACAGGGACATATCAATGATGTTTCTTGCATTATCCTACTCATACTCTGAACAATGCTCATCTTACATTAACAATGCTTGTCCTTTTTGATATGATGCAGTGTCCCTACAGTTACTGCCCTTTGTAATCACACCACCTTTGCCAAAAACAGGGAAGCACAACTGGTTCCTCGCTCGATCAGACGACGGCAAAAGACTGATGATCATTCGGACACATGAGACGGAAAAGTTATATTGCAAAAACCCCACTGTATACAAGCACCGTGTAATACGTTTGTATCCGGAAAGTGGCTGTTACGTCTACGAGCAGGATACCATCTTGTTGGGGCCTTTAGGATTTTTTAGTTGGAGGCGGGTAAACAGCCTTGGTTCACACTCTCTGTTTCTCGGACTCAATTATCCGATTAACCAGGAGATCACCGTTGGCAAGGACCTTGATGGCAGAGAGGCTCCGTTTGCATGGAAAACTGTGTCTACATGGCGAGCCCTAGGAGTTCGGGAGCAAACTCCCCTGATTGTCAACGATACAGCCTGCAGCCAAAAGAAGGTGAGAATGACAAAGGCATCCGGATTAACTTTGATCCTTGGATGTCTCAATTACGACAGGCAGTGATGTGGTTCAAGCCTTCAGGTTGATAGGTAATTGGGCTGTTGCATCGAAAGGGTGGAGTACTGGTGTCTCCGGATCACCGATCGCTGAAGCGGGGCTGCAAATTTTGATGGTGTTGGATCATCTCTTCGAATGACTTTGTTGTCTTTGCTGCTGGTTCTGGATGGGTAGTTCTTTCTTTTGTTGTGCATATTCCTTGTCATTTGGTCATCCTCGTCTATGTCACTCTTACTATGTAATAGTTGCTTCTGTTTAGAATGTCATTCTCGTCTGGATCACGAGAGTCTGAGCGCTGCAGATGGGTGCGTTTTGGTGGTGTAGCGAGACTTCTTATGAACTATCATGTCTTGCTGTTTATGTCAGTAGTAGTCACTAGTCAGTGTTTGAATGTTGTATATATCGTTGTTTCGAACTGTTTATTGTCTCGAACTACTGGTGGGCTAAATGAGGGCATCACCATTCTCCAGTGTTCAGAGTATATCTCCTTTTTTCAAGTTATATAATTTGAGCTCAGTGTCTTTTCGATGATGTACACTTGTTTGGGCCAGTGAGGTGTCGTTGAATATGGGCCGAGTAGTAACGCAATGGCAAACAGGTCAATTATGACTCTCAGGCTAGGCTCTCAAAAGATCCTGAAAAAAAAGGCCGGGCTCTCCGAAAAAGAAAGAATAAGGACTCTTAGGCCGACATGTGGGCGCCACCGGTGTTTTCGTGCGCTTGCGCGCTGAGAGCATATTGGCGCGTGCTCGAAATTCATGCTACCTTTTCATCCCCAGTCTCCCGCCCCTCCCCCACCTCTGGAATCTCGATTCCTACTCCAGTTCCCCCAAATCCCCCTCCTGTACTCCCTGTACTCAAGCGCACTATCATGTCGCTGGTCAACGCGGATCTCCGAGCCGGAGATCCTAAGGTCCGTCCTACCTTCGGTCGCTGCGTGCTGTCACTCAACAGTGGCATGGCGGCGCTTGACGACCAGTTTGCCGGCAAAGTGCTGATGGTAACCATCAACGGTTACCGGCCTCCCGTCTCGCCGGACGACCTTGTCAAAGCTCTTGGCATTGCGCACGGCATCCAAATAAGTGACTTGCACGTCGAAGTCTGTCCGCCACCGGCTGATTTCTTCGTCAGGTTCCGTACAACTTTCGACTGCAGTCGTGTGTTCGAATCTTCCCGGCGTTTGTTCTGCGATGGCGCGCTGGTGAGCTTTGATCGGTGGCACCCAGGATGGGGCTCGGTGCCCTCTGAGCTTGAGTTTTTCACAAAGCTTACTTTCCACGGCATGCCTCGATGTGCTTGGAACAGCGAGTCCATGAACGAGCTTATCAACGACCTTGGAGGTGAGCTCGTAAGTATGTTTGTTCCTCCAGACAACTGGGCTCTGACGGTTATGGCATGGATGAAGAAGCCGTCCACCATACCGAAGGTGATTGGTGTTGAGATACCGGTGCAGGAACCGGGGTTGTACTATTCATCGCCACCAAGGCCGCCGCGGACCACGTTAGGGATGTACCTGTATCGAGTGTTCGTGCATGTCGAAGAAGTGGTCAATCCATCAATCGAAGTCCTGCCGCCGCCGCTGGTGCCAGGGTCCGTCGACGACGTCCATTACAGGAGTCAACGTCAGACTTTCCACGTGTTGCTCGGAACGATGGATGGCACAGGGCCTACTCCATCGTGCAGCGGAGGCCGCTGCTTCTTTGGGAGAAGAGGCAGGGCTGGCTGCCTGGATGTGCTCTAATTTGAGGTAACAACTGAATCTTGTCAGATACTAGTTAAATCCGAGCTATGGGTGTGAAGCACTGATATGCGAGTACATTTGATTGTGACCTGTTCTAATTTTGTACCTAAACTTTTTTTAGAAAGGGTTGTACGTAAACTTAATGTGCTAGCAGAACTTATTGTGTTGTCTGTCTGTTTTCTTTGGACAACATTCAAGATATTTCCCCGTCATTGATAAGGACGATGAACCATTATGTACGACTTCGTTGGTTTCAACATAGCCCTTCCCGTAGCGATCCACTGCTTCCATCCTGATTGTGCCGCCTGCGTGAAATTTTTGTATGCAAGTTCAGTGTGCTATGATGTTCTATATGATTGTGTCAACTATATAAGTTTTTACTGAGCATCAGCAATGCATATGGCTGAAATATGTATTTACAAGGACCCACCAGACGGGCCAGCGTATTTCGCGAAAAAAACGTTCCCCCTGCTGTCAGCTCGGACCCACTAGAAGTGCCTCCTTATTACGCACAAAAAATGAATACTCGCCCTGCTAGCTGGGACCCACCATGGTGGGAGGCTGACTTGTGGGCCTACTAAGTTGACTGGGACGGGGGCCTTTGTCAACTTTAGTCAATATGAACGATTCTAGCTCCAGTGACCATACGATGTCCATCCAACGGCCGTAGTGCTTCTTCAACCTCTGGTCTTCTTGCTCCAGCCGCCCAAAGCAGCGCCGGTCGTGCCGCATGCTCCTGCCTCCCATGGCCGGCTGTGCTGCCGCGGAGGCCTCATCACCCCCACTATTCCCACCGCTGGCCAGGCCCTATGGCGACGGCAGCCTCACACCGCAGCCGAACCAGTGAACCCTCATACTCCTCTCCGCGCGGGCTTCCACTGCCGCGTCTTCCTCGGCTCCGCGTCGTCCCCTTCCTAGGCCTCGCCGTCGTCCACCGCCCTGGTGCTCTCGACGCGGCGTGGTCAACGTGGTCAAGGAACGACTTCCATCGGACGTGGAGAGGCTGGTAGCTAGGTCTACGGCCGCAGCAAGGAAGTGCCTCCTTATTACGCGGAAAATAATGATTCCTCCACCTGACAGCTGGGACCCATCGGACGGGCCACTGTATTTCATGAAAAAAACGTTTCCCCCTGACTGCTGGGACCCACTAGCTACATCTTCGCATGCAAGGAAGTGCGTCCGGGGAAAAAAAGATTCGCCCCCCTGACTGCTGGGACCCACCAGCTACATCTTCGCAGCCAAGGAAGTGCCTGACAGTCGGGACCCACCTCGTCGAAGCGTACATAGCATTGTCATTCTGGTCGCGAACGTGTACGTACATACTGGTCGATGTAGAGGCGCGCACGTGTCGTAGTAGAGGCGCGCACGTAGCATGTACACGTACGTACAACGGCCAGTGTGCAAGAAAGAAAATACGGCCACGTACGTACATACGGGCAGGGTCTCGAACGCCTACTCGCGCATACGTACGGCCAGGGCTCGTGTACATGGCTGGGTCGGAATGGAGAAACAGCGTCGTCGTCGTGTTCATGGGAAGCCAACTGGCTGGGTCGGAACGGAATGCGTCGTCGTGTTCATTGGGAGGTCTTGGACGGAACAGCCGATGGAAACGAGGCCTGGCGTACCGCAGAACGGAGGAAACGGCCTTGTGTTCGACCGGCCACGTTTGAAACGGGATCCTGTTCATCGGGAGGGGTCTAGCGTACCGCAAAACGGAGGAAACAGACCTCCTACGGTCGAAACAGGGGTCCTGTTGATCGGGAGGGGTGTGGCGTACCGCAAAACGGACGAAACGGACTTGTGTTGGACCGCTACGGTTGAAACGGTGGTCATGTTCATCGGGAGGGGTGTGGCGTACCGCAAAGACACTGTCCATCTCCACCGTCGACCCCTCCCGCCTCCACGGCCTACTGTTCATCCACCGTCGACCTCCTCCAGCCTCCACCTGCGACTATTCATCCACGGGCTCCTGTTCATCCGGCCTCCACCACGCGCTACTCCACCGGCTACTGTTCAACCAGCCCTCTCCACGGGCTCCTGTTCAACCACCCCTCCACGGGCTACTGTTCATCCAGCCCTCCACGGGGTGGTCCTGTTCATCCTTCCCTCCACGGGGTGGTCCTGTTCATCCTGCCCTCCACGGGGCCCTGTTCATCCAGCCCCAACCGGCTCGATTGATCGGGGTCCTGTTCATCCAGAGGCAACACCACGGGGTCCTGTTCATCCACCCCCACCGGAAACTGTTCATCCAAACCCCCCAGCAACACTCACTATTCATCTAGAGGCAGCATCGATCGGCTTCAGTTAGCAGCAGTAGCGAAGGAATCGCTCGATCGGGTTCAGTTAACAGCCATTGATCGATCGCTCGGGTTCAGTAACGCGTAGCCTGCAGTGCAATCGCTCGGGTTCAGTTAGAGCCCAACGCCTCGCTCGGGTTCAGTTAGAGCCAACGCCTCGCACACACGCGCGTACGTGTACGAGAGAAACGTGTATCGCTCGGCCCCCGACCTCCCACCGTAACCGGGAACTCCCCGAAATTTTCCTCACCCTCACTTCTACCATGGTTTTTTCCGTCATGGACGGCCCAAAGAATGTCATGCAGCTGCGTCTCCGGCCTGCCCAGGACGAAAAGCCCATTTTCTGTCATGATTTTTTGTCATAGAAGTAGGAGCCCACCACATCTGATGATACCGGGTTTTGTCACAATTATCGTCATAGAAGTGTCATATGTATGACAGAAAAAAATTTCGTTCGGCCCAAAATGTCACGGATGTGTCTTTTTTTTGTAGTGATCCTTGCCGAGGAAGGCCACCAGACCCCCGGCAATGTCCTTGCCGGGGACGACAGTGCGCCACGGCAAGACCCTTCCTTGCCATGAGCCGATTCATCTCCAAGTCCACCGAGCACGCCCTTCCTTTCTTCAAAATCTTGACGAAGGGAGGCCCAGTGGAGTGGACCCCAGAAGCCGAGGCAGCATTGCAGGATCTGAAGAAATACCTTTCCTCCACACCAATACTGGTTGCGCCTAAACCACAAGAGTTGTTGCTGCTGTATCTGGCGTTGACGAATCAAGTGGTCAGCGCCGCACTGGTGGCACGGAGGGAGGTCGACGAGGAGGCAGTGACGGCGGCAGAACCAGCGGGTGGCAAGCCAAAGATTCCCCCAGCAGGGCCTGGTGCCGGCGAGGCGAGGTCCCCGGCAGAGTCTGATGCCACCAAGGCAGTGCCCGCGCAGTCGAGTGAGGTGGTGCAGAAGAAGAAGATGATGCATCACCCGATTTACTTTGTCAGCTCCCTCTTACAGGGAGCTAGGTCGAGGTACTCCAGTGTGCAGAAATTGCTCTTCGGCCTCCTTATGGCCTCGAGGAAGCTGCGTCATTACTTCCAAGCCCACGAGATCACTGCCGTCACCCGCCTCCCGTTGGAATGAATACTGCATAACCCAGATGCAACTGGAAGGATTGTGGAATGGGCCTTGGAATTATCAAGTTTCAGTTTGAAGTTTGAAAGTACCTCGTCAATCCAGAGGAGAGTCTTGGCGGAGATCATTGCAGAATGGACCTCAACGCCTGACAAAGAAATCCAGGAGACCACTCTCCCCGGCAAGGAGGCAGACCGCGACTAGATCATGTACTTTGATGGGGCTTTCTCGCTGCAAGGCGCCGATGCCGGTGTGCTGCTCGTCGCACCCACCGGAGAGCACCTCAAGTACGTGATCCAGATGCACTTTCCCAGGGAGATGTCCACCAACAACACTGCTAAGTACGAGGGATTGCTTGCTGGTCTCAGGATCGCGGCAGACCTCGCAGTTAAGAAGCTCATCGTCAGGGGTGACTCGCAGCTTGTTGTTAGGCAGGTCAACAAGGATTACCAGAGCCCATTGATGGAGGCTTACGTAGATAAGGTGAGGAAGCTGGAGGAACGCTTTGACGGTATCCAAGCGGAGCATGTCCCCTGAATGGAGAACGACATTGCCGATTACCTGTCGAAGCGTGCTGCATTCAAGCTACCTGTGGAACCAGGTACCTTTTTTGCTCCGGTTAACTCAACCATCCGTCGAACCGTCAACGGGGCAGAACAAGCGGAGGAAGTCAGGTCCCGGCAAGTACTTTCCTACGAGCCCCCTGGGGCTGCCGGCAAGGGTGCTGCCGCGGACGCTGAGCTTGCCAAAGGGCAACTAGCTCCGGCAGGGCGTCAAGCCCTGGCCATGGAGACAGCCACGCCCATGGCTGAGGAAATGCCTTTGGTCCTTGCCGTCGAGCCCCAGGCACCGGCATGGGCACAGCATACTATCCGATTCCTCCAAATAGGGGAGCTTCCTAAGGAGCAGGAGGAGGCGGAAAAAGTAGCCTGCCGGTCCGCCCTGTACCAGTTTGTCGATGACGTCCTGTACAGGAGAAGGCCGAACGGTGTGAA
Organism: Aegilops tauschii subsp. strangulata; assembly: GCF_002575655.3. NCBI lineage: Eukaryota > Viridiplantae > Streptophyta > Magnoliopsida > Poales > Poaceae > Aegilops > Aegilops tauschii. The sequence goes on from NC_053036.3 coordinate 311,970,445, forward strand.
ATTGAAGTGCATCCCCCAGGAGGAAGGACTGGAGCTGTTGGTAGAGATACATGGAGGCATATGTGGCTCCCACATAGGTCGAGGGCCCTTGCCGGAAAGGCGTTCCGGCAAGGTTTCTTCTGGCCCACCGCCCTCCAGGATGCGACGGCACTAGTAACCAAGTGTGAAGTGTGTCAGTTCCATTCAAAGAAGCTTCATCAACCAGCTCAAGCCCTCCAAACAATCCCTCTCTCCTGGCCATTCTCGGTTTGGGGACTCGATATACTGGGCCCTTTCCCCCGCGCTGTCGGGGGCTTTGAGTACTTGTACGTTGCAATCGACAAGTTCACAAAGTGGCCGGAGGTGGAAGCAGTGAGAAAGGTCACTGCTCAGTCAGCTGTCAAGTTCTTCAAGGGACTGGTCTGCCGTTTTGGTGTGCCAAACAGAGTCATCACCGACAACGGCACGCAGTTCACAAGCCACACCTTCATGCAATACATTCAAGACCTCGGCAGCAAGGTCTTTTTTGCTTCCGTGGCACACCCACGGAGCAACGGCCAAGCGGAGAGGGCAAATGCTGAAGTGTTGCGAGGCCTAAGGACGAAGACCTTTGACAAGATGCACAAGAGTGGAAGGCGCTGGATTGATGAGTTGCCGGCGGTTCTTTGGTCGATCAGGACGACGCCAAATCGAGCCACCGGTCAGACACCCTTTGGCTTAGTGTATGCGACGGAGGCAGTTCTCCCCACGAAACTCATATACGAGTCACCTCGAGTCCTCGCTTATGATGAGCTTGAGCAAGAGCAGTTGCGCCAAGATGACGCGATGCTCCTTGAGGAAGATCGTCTTCGGGCGGCTGTGAGAGCAGCACGCTACCAGCAAGCCTTGCGCCGCTACCATAGCTGCAAGGTTCATGCCCGAAGCTTTTAGGAAGGCGACCTTGTTCTTCGGCGCATTTAGTCGGCCAAGAATTCCAACAAGTTGACGCCAAAGTGGGAAGGCACTTATCGGGTAATGTGAGTCACCAGGCCCGGCGCAGTCCGCCTGGAGATCGAAGATGCTGTCCCGATGAGCAACTCCTAGAACATCGAGCATCTTCGCAAGTTTTACCCATAAGGAGCGGCTTGCCGGGCCTCCCGGCAAGCCACCTTTTGTACAAGCTTTGCCGACAAGGCATGTAACCCTTCGTACAAAGCCAGGCGTAGACCCTGAGCATAAATAAATGAAGCATTGGCGCCGTAAGTTATAGCATGCATGCTAGGTCGAGTCTCTTCCTTGGTTAGGATTGATAGTGCTTAGCGGCGACTAACCCCTAGCCTAGAGGTCGAGTGCGCGTCTATCTGTTTCTTTTCTGTCCTCCTTTGGTTCGCAGGGCACATGAGCACTTATGTTGAGCTACTTGGAAGAAAGGAAACGGACCGGCGTCCCGACCCTGGCAAACCAGAGTTGCCGGGGAGTGCAAGCACAAGGATCCAACCGCGGCAAGACAAGGTTGCCGGGGGCTGCAGATGCAGATAAGTCTTTCATCCTCTATCATGCATTTCGGAACGGAACTGGGATATGTGAAACCTCGTTTTATTTCTACGTCACCGTGCTCCCCTTTTTCTATACCCAAGGACTATCTCCTGGGCCCGGATTTGGTTGTAGTCGCGGTGGCAAGGAAGTAGAAAGAGGAGTCTAAGCCCGCTTCATCCCTACCTCCGCCAACGGCGCGAGAATGGTCAAGCGAAGTGGGGGGACGGCAAGGCTGTTGCCGGGCGGAAAACGTTTATCTTAAATTGTAACAAGGATTCGCTCCTCGTCGCGGGGTCTACCCACAAATGAAAAACCCGGCAAACATCCCTTTTTCATTAAAAACATCCCACACAGGTACAGTCCGTACGGAATGAAAAACATGAACAAGGGGGATTACAAGCTTTAAATTTAACAAGGCCCGAAGGCTTACAGATTAAAAAAGAGATGAGATGCCCGTAATCCCTTTCTTGTCCCTCTCCTCAGGAGGCAGGTCAAGGAGGCGAAAGGGCAAAAGGGGCGCCTAGGCAAGCTACGAGCAGCAGAAAGCACCAAGAGAACACCTCTGTGGAAACCTACGGGTGGGCCGGTGATGACGGTGCCGGGAAAGGAGCTGGAAGACGAGGCGGCAGGACCGGCAATAAGCGATGAAGGCGTCGGTGCCTGCGTACTCTGAGTTGACGGCCTTGCCGCCCACCCTCTTCCTCTTCCGCAGCCTCTCGACACCAGCCGCCCAAGGAGACGGGCCCAAGAAGTTCAAGGAGCTGGCCCCACCCCCGGCAAAACTCTGCCGGAGGAGCGGCCAGGTGCAGATGCTGCTGCTGCCGCACCCACCCAGGCGCGGGGCGTCCGACGCCTAGTCGGACTCATCCCCGTCATCTGCCCCACTGTCCTCCTCATCACTCTCGCTCGAGGAAGAGCTTCCATCGTCGGAATCTCCATCGGAGGAGCTCTCCACGCAGCACTTCAGGCGAGTCCCGAAGTCTCCGAAGACCTTGACGGAGAGCAGGCCGTCCTCCATTAATTTGAAGTAGAGGACGAGCCCCGCCGTCAGGCTGTGGATGTGAGCGAACGTCTTCCACCCACGACGGAGGTACATGACCCGAGGAGCCGGGAAGTCGACGTCGACCCGCGTGCCCCCATTCCCACAACCCCTCATGTGCAATCTGAGGGATTGGGGCGAGTCACGCTCCATCTCTCGAGCGAACGGGGCGGGAAGACGAAGACGGTGACGCGGAGGCCGGCGCAGCCTGATGAAGAATTCACGGGGCTCGTCTCCAACGTGGCCTTCCATCGGAAAAGGCATCATTGGCGAGGGCGAAGCCGGCACGCCGCCCCGTCCTCCTCTTCCCCGAGCACTACGACCTCTGCCCCGGCCTCGTCCACGGCCTCGCCCCCTCCCCCTTCCCCTCGTGGCTGGCTCCACCACCGCGGGCTCAGGAGGGGGAGGGACACGCTGTCGAGCGGCGACCCTCGCGGCCACCGTCGAGGGACCAGGATTCCCTTTCTCCATGGCGAGTGAAAGGAAGAAGCAGAAGCGAGAGGAGATGGATGACAGAAGAGTGCGGGATGCCATCCCACCTTCCCCCTCCTTATAAAGGGGTGGGGTCAGGGCTAGGCCACCCCGCTCGGCCAATCCAGCCACCAGAGGCGCAGGGAATCGGGACCGACCCGCTGCCCCAACCAGCGACGGCCCGGTTTCCTGCCTCCATCGCTTGCCACCGAGAGCGCATGGAGGACGCGTGGCGAACGTGCAGAATCGAGGGGATGGGTGAGGCGACCTCTCCCCACCCCATGATCATGGGGTGTGGATGCCTTGAAGACCGCGACCCGGCTCCGCGCGGTAAATGAGCCGCGCCTCCACGCCTCCCTCTTTTTATGGGGAAGGCGCGAGCCGCCTCTTTACCACGATGTGACGCATGCGTGCAGGAACCACCCCACGCATGCCGCCCATGTCACGCGCACCCCTCCACGTCGCGCATTCAACACAGGTCGTGGGGAGCGCGGCGCGCGAAAAGTTTTACCGCGGTAAAAACCGCCCCACCTGCCCGCGCACCGTTTTGGGCCTGGCCCAACAACGTGTTGCGCTTATGTGTGGCCCATGCCCGGGGGCTCCTGTTGGTGTACAAAAGGAGGTGCGCACTTTTGTACCCTTTTACCTGTGCACGGGCAGTTGGAGCTGCGCCCACGGCCACACCAAGCAGAATAGGGGAGGTGAGCCAAGGTAAGACCGAAGCCCAAGATAACCAGAGCAATGCCAAGGCCAAGACCACAAAAAGCAGAGGGACGAAGCAGGTTCCCCCGGCAAGACCCTTGCCGGGGAAACCTCAGCAGCCCCGGCAAGACCCTTGTCGGGGCAGCTCGCCCCACACCAACAGAGCGAGCCACCCTAGAGCCCACGGTCTCCAACATCACGTTGGGCCAGGGCTCGGGAGGCACCTCCATGGTGGCATGTAGATCTTTGTGAAGACAAGGAACACTCAAGATCAGATGAGGATTAGAAGACGATGATCCTCGGTAGGATCCTTGCCGAGGAAGGCCACCAGACCCCCGGCAAGGTCCTTGCCGGGGACGACAGTGCGCCACGGCAAGACCCTTGCCGGACCACCCGGCAAGGCCCTCACCGAGGACGCCAGCAGGGCCACTCCCAGGCCCGCACCAACCAAGTCTCCACCGTTCACATGGAGCTGTCAGCTCAACCAGCTAGGCGGGCACCTGCGTGGCAACATGCAGCTCCCAGGCCAACTCATCAAGCGCCTGCATGGCGGCATGCAGATCTTCGTGGAGGCTCCACCACCGCGCCACCTCAGCTACCTGCCTGCCTACATGGCGCCGCATGCGTCGCTAGCCAGGGCGCGTGTCGAAGCGGGGAGGAGCGGCGACGGACGAGACGGGCCTCGCCCCCGTCCCCGGTAAAGCAAGGGGACACCTAAGCTACGCATTAAATGCGTCTTGTCCTGTAATGCGAGCGATAAGCTCATAGCACGGTGCGCCTTTCCACCTCCTGTGTGCCACTGTGGCAGCCCCTTTCGATTATAAAAGGAGGCCCATGGCATACTGGAGAAGGATTCGGCTCTTTCCAACCACACACTCACCACAGCTAGTTCGAGAGCTCAAGAACTCTCTGAAATACACCCACCAAAGCAGGACTAGGGTTTTACGCATCCTCGCGGCCCGAACCTGGGTAAACGATCCTCGTGCTGGTTACTAATCCTGCTCTTCTCGCAACCCCTCGCCCCGGCAACCGTAGTATGGATTCTTGTGATCCCATAGGTGTCGTTCCACACTGACAGCCAACCCAACAGACACTTTCAGAGATACCTATAGTGTACCTTTATAGCCACCCAGTTACGTTGTGACGTTTGGCACACCCAAAGCATTCCTATGGTATCCGGGAGTTGCACAATCTCATGGTCTAAGGAAATGATACTTGACATTAGAAAAGCTTTAGCAGACGAACTACACGATCTTGTGCTATGCTCAGGATTGGGTCTTGTCCATCACATCATTCTCCTAATGATGTGATCCCGTTATCAACGACATCCAATGTCCATGGTCAGGAAACCGTAACCATCTATTGATCAACGAGCTAGTCAACTAGAGGCTCACTAGGGACATGTTGTGGTCTATGTATTCACACATGTATTATGATTTCTGGATAACACAATTATAGCATGAACAATAGACAATTATCATGAACAAGGAAATGCAATAATATCCATTTTATTATTGCCACTGGGGCATATTTCCAACAGTCTCCCACTTGCACTAGAGTCAATAATCTAGTTCACATCACTATGTGATTGTAATGAATCCAACACCCATGGGGTTTGATCATATCTCGCTTGTGAGAGAGGTTATTAGTCAACGGGTCTAAACCTTTCAGATCTGTGTGTGCTTTACAAATCTCTATGTCATCTTGTAGAGGCAGCTACCATGCGCTACTTGGAGCTATTCTGAATAACTGCTCTACTATACGAATTGGGTTTACTACTCAGAGTCATCCAGATTAATGTCAAAGTTTGCATCGATGTAACCCTTTACGACGAACTCTTTTACCACCTCCATAATCGAGAAAATTCCTTAGTCCACTAGTTACTAAGGATAAGTTTGACCGCTGTCATGTGATCCATTCCTGGATCACTCTTGTACCCCTTGATTGACTCATGGCAATGCACACTTCAGGTGCGGTACACAGCATAGCATACAGTAGAGCCTACGTCTAAAGTATAGGGGACGACCTTCGTCCTTTCTCTCTCTTCTACCGTGGTCAGATCTTGAGTCTCACTCAATGCTCACACCTTATAACAAAGACAAGAACTCCTTCTTTGCTGATCTATTTGAACTCCTTCAAAATCTTGTCACGGTATGTATTCATTTGAAAGTACTATTAAGCGTTTTTTATCTATCCTTATAGATCTTGATGCTCAATGTTCAAGTAGCTTAATCCAGGTTTTCCATTGAAAAACACTTTTCAAATAACCCTATATGCTTTCCAGAAATTCTACATCATTTCTGATCAACAATATGTCAACAACATATACTCATCAGAAATTCTATAGTGCTCCCACTCACTTCTTTGGAAATACAAGTTTCTCATAAACTTTGTATATATAAACCCAAAATCTTTGATCATCTCATCAAAGCGTATATTCCAACTCCGAGATGCTTACTCCAGTCCTTAGAACGATTGCTGGAGCTTTGCATACTTGTTAGCATCTTTTAGGATTGACAAAAACCTTCTGGTTGTATCACATACAACCTTTCCTCAAGAAAATTGTCGAGGAAACAATGTTTTGACATCCTATCTGCAAGATTTCATAAATAATGCAGTAACTGCTAATACAATTCCAACAGACTCTTAGCATCGCTACGAGTGAGAAAGTCTCACCGTAGTCAACTCCTTGAACTTGTCGGAAAACATCTTAACGACAAGTCGAGCTTTCTTAATGGTGATACTTACCATCATTGTCCGTCTTCCTTTTAAAATCCATCCGTACCCAATAGCCTTACGACCATCAAGTAGTTCTTCCAAAGTCTATACTTTGTTTTCACACATGGATCCTCTCGGATTTTATGGCCTTGAGCCATTTGTTGGAATCTGGGCCCACCATCGCTTCTCCATAGCTCGTAGGTTCATTGTTTTCTAGCAACATGACCTCCAAGACAGGATTACGTACCACTCTGAAATAGTACGCATCCTTGTCGACCTACGAGGTTTGGTAGTGACTTGATCCGAAGTTTCATGATCACTATCATCAGCTTCCACTTCAATTGGTGTAGGCGCTACAGGAACAACTTCCTGTGCCCTACTACACACTGGTTGAAGTGACGGTTCAATAACCTCATCAAGTCTCCGCCATCCTCCCACCCAATTCTTTCGAGAGAAACTTTTCCTCGAGAAAGGACCCATTTCTAGAAACAATCACTTTTGCTTCCGGATCTGAAATAGGAGGTATACCCAACTGTTTTGAGTGTCCTATGAAGATGCATTTATCCGCTTTGGGTTCGAGCTTATCAGGCTAAACCCTTTTCACATAAGCGTCACAGCCCCAAACTTTAAAAAAATGACAGCTTAGGTTTCTCTAAACCATAGTTCATACGGTGTCATCTCAACAGAATTACGTGGTGCCCTATTTAAAGTGAATGCGGTTGTCTCTAATGCATAACCCATAAACGATAGTGGTAATTCGATAAGAGACATCATGGTTTGCACCACATCCAATAGGATGCAGCTATGATGTTCGGACACACCATCACACTATGGTGTTTCAGGCGGCATTAGTTGTGAAAAAAATTCCACAATGTCTTAATTGTGTACCAAACACGTAACTCAGATATTCATCTCTATGATCATATCATAGACATTTTATCTTCTTGTCACGACGATCTTCAACTCCACTCTGAAATTACTTGAACCTTTCAATAATTCAGAGTGGTGTTTCATCAAGTAAATATACTTAGAATCTACTCAAATCATCTGTGAAGTAAGAGCATAACAATATTCACTGCGTGCCTCAGCACTCATTGGATTGCACACATCAAATGTATTACTTCCGACAAGTTGCTCTCTTGTTTCATCTCACTGAAAATGAGGCCTTTCAGTCATCTTGCCCATGTGGTATGATTTGCATGTCTCAAGTGATTCAAAATCAAGTGAGTCCAAATGATCCATCTGCATGGAGTTTCTTCATGCGTATAAACCAATAGACATGGTTCGCATGTCTCAAACTTTTCAAAAAAATAACGAGTGAGTCCAAAGATCCATCAACATGGAGCTTCTTCATGCGTTTTATACCAATATGACTCAAATGGCAGTGCCACAAGTATGTGGTACTATCATTACTATCTTATATCTTTTGGCATGAACATGTGTATCACTACGATCGAGATTCAATAAACCATTCATTTTAGGTGCAAGACCATTGAAGATATTATTCAAATAGACAGAGTAACCATTATTCTCCTTAAATGAATAACCGTATTGCGACAAACATAATCCAATCATGTCTATGCTCAAGCAAACACCAAATAACAATTATTTAGGTTTAACACCAATCTCGATGGTAGAGGGAGCATGCGATGCTTGATCACATCAACATTGGAACCACTTCCAACACATATCGTCATCTCACCTTCAGCTAGTCTCCGTTTATTCCGTAGCTTTTTATTTCGAGTTACTAACACTTAGCAACCGAACCGGTATTTTAATACCCTAGTGCTACTAGGAGTACTAGTAAAGTACACATTATAATGTATATCCAATATACTTCTATCGGCCTTGCCAGCCTTCTCATCTACCAAGTATCTAGGGTAGTTCTGCTTCAGTGACCGTTCCCGTTATTTCAGAAGCACTTAGTCTCAGGTTTGGGTTCAACCTTGGGTTTCTTCACTAGAGCAGCAATTGATTTGTCGTTTCATGAAGTATCCCTTTCTTTCCCTTGCCCTTCTTGAAACTAGTGGTTTTACTAACCATCAACAATTGATGCTCCTATTTGATTTCTACTTTTGCGGTGTCGCGAATAGCTCAAGGATCATCATATCTATCCCTGATATGTTATAGTTCATCACGAAGCTCTGGCAACTTGGTGGCAGTGACTTTGGAGAACCATCACTATCTCATCTGGAAGATTAACTCCCACTCAATTCAAGCGATTATAGTACTCATACAATCTGAGCACATGCTCAACGATTGAGCTTTTCTCCTTAGTTTGCAGGCTTAAGAAACTTGTCAGAGGTCTCATACCTCTTGACGTGGGCACTAGCCTGAAATCCCAATTTCAGTCCTTGGAAAATCTCATATGTTCTGCGATGTTTCAAAAACGTCTTTGGTGCCTGAATTCTAAACCATTTAGCATTACGCACTGAACTATCATGTAGTCATGAAAACGTGTATGTCAGATGTTCCCAACATCCACAGCCGACGCTCGAGGTTCAGCACACTGAGCGGTGCATTAAGGACATAATCCTTCTGCGCAGCAATGAGGACAATCCTCAGTTTACGGACCCAGTCCGCATAATTGCTACTGTCAACTCTCAACTAAATTTTCTCTAGGAACATATCTAAAACAGTAGAACCAAAGCGTGAGCTATGACATAATTTGCAAAGACCTTTTGACTATGTTCATGATAATTAAGTTCATCTAATCAAATTATTTAATGAACTCCCACTCAAATAGACATCCCTCTAGTCATCTAAGTGATACATGATCCTAGTCAACTAGGCCGTGTCCGATCATCACGTGAGACGGACTAGTCATCATCGATGAACATCTTCATGTTGATCGTATCCACTATACGACTCATGTTCGACCTTTCGGTCTCTTGTGTTCCGAGGCCATGTCTGTACATGCTAGGCTTGTCAAGTCAACCTAAGTGTTTTGCATGTGTAAATCTGGCTTACACCCGTTGTATGTGAACATTAGAATCTATCACACCCGATCATCATGTGGTGCTTCGAAACAACAAACTTTCGCAACGGTGCACAGTTAGGGGGAACACTTTCTTGAAATTTTATGAGGGATCATCTTATTTATGCTACCGTCGTTCTAAGCAAATAAGATGTAAACTTGACAAACATCACATTCAAATCATAGAGTGACATGATATGGCCAATATCATCTCGCGCCTTTGATCTTCATCTTTGAGGCGCGGCATGATCACCTTCGTCACCGGCATGACACCATGATCTCCATCATCGTGTCTTCATGAAGTTGTCTCGCCAACTATTACTTCTACTACTATGACTAACGGTTAGCAATAAAGTAAAGTAATTACATGGCATTTTCAATGACACGCAGGTCATACAATAAATTAAGACAACTCCTATGGCTCCTGCCGGTTGTCATACTCATCGACATGCAAGTCGTGATTCTTATTACAAGAACATGATCAATCTCATACATCACATATATATAATTCATCACATCCTTTTGGCCAAATCACATCACATAGCATACCCTGCAAAAACAAGTTAGACGTCCTCTAATTGTTGTTGCATGTTTTACGTGGCTGCTATGGGTTTCTAGCAAGAATGTTTCTTACCTATGCAAAAGCCACAACGTGATATGCCAATTTCTATTTACCCTTCATAAGGACCCTTTTCATCGAATCCGGTCCGGTAAAGTGGGAGAGACAGACACCCGCTAGCCACCTTATGCAACTAGTGCATGTCAGTCGGTGGAACCTGTCTCACGTAAGCGTACGTGTAAGGTCGGTCCGGGCCGCTTCATCCCACGATGCCACCGAATCAAGATAAGACTAGTAACGGCAAGTAAATTGACAAAATCGACGCCCACATCAACTTGTGTTCTACTCATGCATAGAAACTACGCATAGACCTAGCTCATGATGCTACTGTTGGGGATCGTTGTAGAAATTAAAAAATCTCTACGATCATCAAGATCAATCTATGGAGAGACTAGCAATGAGAGAGAGCGGAGTGCATCTTCATACCCTTGAAGATCGTGATGCGGAAGCGTTACAAGAACGCGGACGAAGGAGTCGTACTCGCAGCGATTCAGATCGCGGTTGATTCTGATCTAAGCGTCGAACAACGGCGCCTCCGCGTTCAAAACACGTACAGCCTGGGGACGTCTCCTCCTTCTTGATCCAGCAAGGGGAGAGGAGAAATTGAGGGAGAGCTCCGGCAGCACGACGGCGTGGTGGTGGAGCTTGCAGTTCTCCGGCAGGGCTTCGCCAAGCACTACTACGGAGGAGGAGGTGTTGGGGAGGGAGAGGGCTGCGCCAGGGGAAGGGGTGCGGCTCCCATGCGCCTCCCCACTATATATAGGGGTGGAGGGGGCTGGTTTCTTGCCCTCCAAGTCCATTGGGGCGTTGGCAAAGGTGGGGAAAAGAAATCCCATCATTTCCCTTCCCCACCGATTGTTATCCCCCCTTTCTAGGGATCTTGATCTTATCCCTTCGGGATATGATCTTATTCCTTCTAAGGGGGGATCTTGGTGCGCCTTGACCAGGGGTGTGGGGCCTTGACCCCACTACCCACGTTCATGTGGGTCCCCCCATGCAGGTGGGCCCCACCCCGGAACCTTCTAGAACCTTCCCGGTACAATACCGAAAAATCTCGAACATTTTCCGGTGGCCAAAATAGGACTTCCCATATATAAATCTTTACCTCCGGACCATTCCGGAACTCCTCGTGACATCCGGGATCTCATCCGGGACTCCGAACAACATTCGGTAACTGCACACTAATTCCCATAACAACCCTAGCGTCACCGAACCTTAAGTGTGTAGACCCTACGGGTTCGGGAATCATGCAGACATGACCGAGACAGCTCTCTAGCCAATAACCAGCAGCGGGATCTGGATACCCATGTTGGCTCCCACATGTTCCACGATGATCTCATCGGATGAACCACGATGTCGGGGATTCAATCAATCCTGTATACAATTCCCTTTGTCAATCGGTACGTTACTTGCCCGAGATTCGATCGTCGGTATCCCAATACCTCGTTCAATCTCGTTACCGGCAAGTCACTTTACTCGTTTCGTAATGCATGATCCCGCGACTAACTACTTAGTCACATTGAGCTCATTATGATGATGCATTACCGAGTGGGCCCAGAGATACCTCTTCGTCATACGGAGGGACAAATCCCAGTCTCGATTCATGCCAACCCAACAGACACTTTCAGAGATACCTGTAGTGTACCTTTATAGCCACCCAGTTACGTTGTGACGTTTGGCACACCCAAAGCATTCCTACGGTATCCGGGAGTTGCACAATCTCATGGTCTAAGGAAATGATACTTGACATTAGAAAAGCTTTAGCAGACGAACTACACGATCTTGTGCTATGCTCAGGATTTGGTCTTGTCCATCACATCATTCTCCTAATGATGTGATCCCGTTATCAACGACATCCAATGTTCATGGTTAGGAAACCGTAACCATCTATTGATCAACGAGCTAGTCAACTAGAGGCTCACTGGGGACATGTTGTGGTCTATGTATTCACACATGTATTATGATTTCCGGATAACACAATTATAGCATGAACAATAGACAATTATCATGAACAAGGAAATACCATAATAACCATTTTATTATTGCCTCTAGGGCATATTTCCAACAGAGCATCCCTGTGGCAAAGAAATTGAAGAAGCGTGATTAGAATAAGATTACTGGGACTAGTTGATGAGACATAAACTCATCACAAATACAGTACGTAGAAGCCAGTAGAGGTATGTGCGGGGCAAAGAAGTAGAGAAATATCCACATGGAGTGATGTGGGTAGCTGGAGCAGTGGTGCAAGCCGGCTGTAAAGGAAATTGTACCTGACGGATGTCGGGACATAGCTCAACCTAGAGGATGGCGGCGGGATGCAGCAACTACCCACGTCGCTGCAGTGAGCAAGGGACAAAGGCAACCTCACCGGCTTTGTGAGAGAGAACGGCGGGGACCCCTGATCGGGACGTGCCGATAGTGGGTTTTCGCCGTCGGCGACGGCGATCGCATCTACACTAAGCATCCACCCTTCCCCCGACGGACGTGATCTGCCGGGATGTTAGAGATGTGGCCACAGTTGTTTTGTGTGAGAGAATGTGAAGAGAGCAACCCCAGCAAGCAACCGTGTAGGCTCGTCCTGGCTATCTATATAGTGGAGCGGTTTCCTTTTCTCTCCATATGAACATATTTAAATTGCGTACGTGCCACCGAAGAAAAAACTTTATTTATAAATGACGCGGCACCGTTCATGCGTGGTTCCCGACCCTCCATTATTTATAAGTGAGTAACTACTACTAGACGTGTCAAATTATCATGTGGGCTGCATCATCTTACAGAAATGAGCTCCACCGTGTCACGTGTGTGGTTGGGGAAGACGCAAGACGCAAAGAGTGCTACAAGTACACTACATGCGTGGGTGCGTGCACCTCTTCTCTTCGAGCATGGTTATTAAAAGTATAGCCCACTACTGTACTACCACGCGGTTATTATATATGGGCAAAGAGTATAGGCAGTAATAATGATTAATAAGCCATGAAATCACAAGGCCCGCCTTTCTCTATGTTTGATCGAGGAAGCAGCCATCATTTCACTCCTCGTTGAATATCCATCCGCTGCTACCTCTGCGAATAAATAAAACCTGCTTCTACCTCCGTAGCATGGTTAATAATATAGCCATGTCAATCATGACGTAGAAATATCATTCACTGATACGATAGGGCTGGATCAAAGGCTGGTGATTTTTTTACTTTGTCTCTTTCTGTTTTTGTCTCATTTACTCATTTTACATAGGAGCACTTGTAGAGGATGGCTATTCCTTTCGATGGGACTTCTTCATGGGGTTTAAGACTAAGCAGCTCCGAATTATGCCCGCTGCCCACCACTCTGAATCGTGCCATCTATGATAGGGAGTAGTCCCATTGCAACAATGAGGTCCACTAGGTCTAGCACGTCCTGTAAGAAGAGACTGTCACGCAAAACATACATCTTGTTGCCTTCTTCCTCGTACAGTACGTACCACTGGTACGTACTACTAGTACTACTACTACTACTCGTTCTCCTATAAACCTTGCGCTTGGCATCTCCAAAATATTAACCTTGCGATTGGCTCTTCGCCTCTTCGGGAAGTCGAGCGGTAATGGTACTGTAGTATATATCGTTCAGGCTATATGAGCCGAATGAATTGCTGCACGTCCACCACGTGGGCGAGGGTCGAGGGGCGAGGGAGAGTGCGTACTATTACGTCCGTTTCAATATTGACTACATAAGGAGCAAAATGAGTGAATCTACACTCTAAAATACGTCTATATGCATCACTGTTTGGAGTATGTACTAGTAGTTCATATTGAAATCTACTAAAGGACATATATTCCAAACAATATGATAATCTCTCTAACCAAGGTAGGTACGAGGAGTAAACGGAGGGAGTAGTAAAATTTTCTCCTCGTCCTGCGAGCCACCGCGCACGTGGGCGAGGGAGCGGGCGTAAGGCGTAGTAAGAAAGCTTCACCTCATCCTATGAGCCACCGCGCCCGTGGGCGGGGGTGACGGCATACTAAGCAAGCTTCTCCTCGTTCTGCGAGTTGACGGGACACATCAAAAGTAATACGCATAGAGCATCTCGAGTGTATAGAGCATTGCCTCTAAGGTAGGCCCCACATGATTTGCCTCTTTTTTAACATAACGCGTCAACTCGCAATTTGTTTGTTCACCCGTGGTAGACGATCCTCCATCTAGTGGACAACCAGTACACGTGTCAAATTACCACGTGGGCTGCCTTTTTGTACAAAAATGAGCTCCACTGTGTACCCGCGCGGGTGTGGTTGGGAAAGAGACGGGAGTACGTGCGCCGTGCGTGCACCTCTTCTCTTCATGCACGTCCCCCACCTACGTGTGTGTGTGAGAGAGACACGAACCTAGACAGATGGCATGTGCGTTCGTGAGTGTTTTTTATTTGGGGGAGGTGATTTTGTGAATGTATTTGTGGGAATATGTGTCGATGACATCTCAAACAAAAATTTGACACATGCAATGTGTGTGAAATAGAGGCCTATCGATATCATATATAGAGGGGGCGATCCACGAGAAGAGAGGGAGGGGTCATAGATATCGATAGAGTCGAAGGGAGGATCAAGTGGGTGGGTGCGAGATTGATGAAGAGAGCCATCAAAATTGTGTGTGTGCAAGTCAAAGATATAGGGCGACTGACCTACCGGAACATCAGAGGGCACATGGCAAGTTTGTGTGTGGCAGGGAGACATGACTAGAGCGCTCGATGTATCGGTGTGTGTGGGGGGAGGAGGGGGAGGCAGAGGCCTAACTAGAGAGGTATAACGACTCGTATATGTGTTGAGAAGGAGAGACCCAACTATGTCTTGAGGGAGATCAGTCGACATCCATACATAATTGAAGGACGGGAAATAGGTTGGGACAGAGAGAGAGAGAGGAGAGATAGAGGGAGGGAGAGGGGTAGAGTGCTGGATGGGTGATGGAGTTGCTTCTCAAAGATGGTGGGAGAGGCCTACTAGACAAATAGAGGGTAGAACTGCAATATTATCAATAAGAGTGGGGATGTGTTTCTGTGTGTGCCTGTGCGTGATAGATATGTCGGGACGCATGCATGGATGATTGAGGGGAACCATGTGTTTGGTAAGCCAGCCTAACTAGATCGGTAGATCAATTGTTGTTTGTCGGAGGAAGGGAGAGACATAACTAATGAGGTAGATCGATCGACACGTGGGGAAAAACGAGTTATAAGGACCTAGCTAGCTATATGTATAGCGGGAGATTGGTCGCACACATGTAAGGTAGGTAGTTCCCCTGCCCCCATGCCGTCCCCAAGGGGAGACACGGGCGAACCCTCTTCCCGCCGTTGCTAGTCCCCCTCCTCCCCGCGCGCCCTCGCCGCCTGGCGAAGTCCCTCCATGGGTGGCGGCGGCGAGGCAGTTCACCCTCTTCTCTCCCTCTGCTCAACCCCGGACTCTCCCCTCGCTCCCCCTAACCTTGGCTCGGTCAGCCACCGGTGGAAGCTTCTCTGGCACGCCGTCGGTTGGTGGTCTTCCCGGGAGGAGGTAGCCATAGCCAGAAGGGTCCGCGCAGTGCCTCTCCTCGGCCTTGGGGACTCATTGACCAGCAGCTCACCCCGGCTCTAATCAACGCCATCATATACATGTGGAGACTAGAAAGGCACAAGTCAATGCGTATGGATTTACTTCATTGGGATGTAAATCGTTTGCACCATGGCTCAGGCCTAGAGGCAACTCGACCCATAAGTGGGTCAACTTCTAGATGTGGAGCCTCGAATATGATAGCGGCATCCCCAAGTATCCAATGGTGAAAGAGAACAACTTCTAGTAAGGTTGCCTACAATCCGATGTTAGTCCTCGACATAATACCCTAATACCATGACCTCGCTCTTATCGAAATTGATCTTAAGGTCAGACATGGCCTCAAAGCATAGAAGAAGGAACTTGAGGTTGATGATATCAAGTTCTGACCCCTCAGCCATGATCATGGTGTCATCCGCATATTGAAGGTGTTTAACACCAGTCCCGGGATAACATGACCAATCACACTGGAGATGTGGGTGGATCCTACCTCCCCATTAATTTTAGTTGTGTGCTACCTATTCTAATCAACTGTATGATCCAAGAACACCAACGGCCATCGAACGCCCTTTTCTCAAGAACTAAGGGAATGGACCAGTTGAGGCAATCTTATGGCTTTTGGAAATCCAACTTAAAGAATGTGCCTTTCCAGTTTCCAGCGCTGGACTTTAACCTCATGATCGATGTCATGACTTGTTAGAATTTCATTATGGATGGGATGGCCCTTGAGAAAGGCGAACTGGTAAGGATGGGAGAAATGTTTCATCATCAGGGCAGATCGGGCCTGCTCACACATACCTTAGAGACAATCCATTGTAATCATCCCGATCAGCCTAAAATGATGTATATCATCGCTTCAACTATCTTGGGATCAGAGTAATGAACTAATGATATCGCTGATAGTATGAGAGTTGTTAGGATAATCATGACTTGACCGTGCATGCATATGGTTTTGTGGATAAGCTAGCTATGTGTGCCTTGACCGACTCGTGTGCGTGCGTGAGTTTGTTAGATGCATGCAGGTTGTTAGCCAGCTTTGTGGAGTGGGGTTAGTGGCCGGGTGATCAATTCGTGCGTGTGTTAGTGGTCGGTGTGTGGCCGTGGTCTGGTCATGCGTGCGTGTGTGTATTGGGTATAAAAAGCCCCTCATGTACTGCTTGAAGCGGCGCCGGTATGAGCCGAGTCTAAGAGCCAGAGATGAGGTAGTCTCCGCCGAGACCGTGGTATGCGCCCGGTCGGTTGTGAGAGAGCTCCTCTAGGTAGGCTGCGGTGTGTTGCCGCGCCCAGGTATGTGCCTAGTAAGGTGAGGCCGTTCGTGCGGCCGAGGCGTTTGTGCGCCGAACAAATTGTGTGCTCCATCTTCCACCTTCGTTTGTGCGAGTGAGAGAAAGTGAGCGGCAACAACATTTGGTATCATGAGCTTGGTTATCTCGGGCATCGTTCCTCTTGTCGGAGGCGTGCCGGCGACGGCGGCGTTCGCCGGCGGCTGCGCGATGGAGCTCCAGGCCGTGTGTCGGCCTAAGGAGATGCGCGGCGCTTTGACCGTCGTGGCGGACGCGGAGGCGGCAAGCGGTGAGCCCGCGGCGGACGCGGAGGCGGCGCACTGTGACATCTTACGTGCGACGAGCGCGGAGGCCCCGGCGGCACGGCGAGAAAACCGCGGAGGTACTGCATGGTGCCACAGAAGGGCGCGGAGGCGCAACACGCGCGTCGGACATGGAGGCGCGCAACGAGCACGTGGCGACGGCACCACGCGGCGGGACCAGACGTGGTGGTGGCACACGGCTTCAACGTCGAGCGAGCAACCGCTGTCAGAGTAATGGGCCATGGGTAGCCTAACCCGAGTCCCCGAACCTTTCAAGACATCGGGGCCGACTGCGCCCCGCAAGACATCAAGATGAAGCGCCGCCTTCTGGTGGCCGGCTGTCCCAAGCGGCCGGCTGCCAGAAGGCGGCTAAGCTCCAGAAGGCAGCACCAAGACGGGGTGACTCCTTGCAGGTGGCCTCCAGAGAGGCCGGCTCCTAGCAGGCGGCCCACGGCGCCCTTAGAGTTTGCGCCCCCATTAAGAAGACATGACAGGGTGAGGCTACAGTATAGCCCATCACCCCCGTATCCAGGGCCGGGCGTGGCCACAGTGCTCCGTACAGGCGGAGATCTCCGCCCGGCGCGGCACTATTGCCACTCCACCCCTGACGTCACTGCTGGCAGGCGGAGCCCTGTTCCCACGACGACTTGTCGGTACAGCCTGCAGGCGGCGGGTCCTACCGGGCTGCGAGAGCCCGGAGGACGGCAGAGGCCTGGCCAGTTGGATCCGAGGGAGGCCGGCCTCCAGCAGGCGGCCCTCTCCTCCCTCGGGGTCCATGCCCCATTAACCAGATGAGATAGGAAGTAGCTACAGTGATCTCCCACCAGACAGCGGGATTGTAGCCACGCTTCCCTGACCAAGTACACGTCATCAGCATCACGGCTATAGTAACCAGCAGCCGGCAAGACCCGCAAGCGGCGGGAGCGGCCTGTCGGCTCCGTACCAGACCAGGCGGCGGGCCCCGCAGCCGGCGGAGAAGCCGGCGACCAGAGACACTGACAGCCGGGTCCTACACCCGGCCAGATTACCATTGTACCCCTGGGGGGTAGGCCTATATAAACCCCCCAGGGCACCCATGCAAAGGGTTCCCAACCTGTTAGAACTAGACTCATACCTAGAGGAAGGAGAGAGCATGACTGCCTTCTTCTACCTCTAGCATACAGCTCGAGGAGCACCATTGTATCCACTACTGCCTTAGTGATCATGCGGAGACCCCGCAGAGCAGGACTAGGGGTGTTATCTCCTATGAGAGCCCCGAACCTAGGTAAAGTACGCCGGCGTTCGTGTCTACGCCTCATCCTGCTTCCAGGCACCGGCGACGTTCTACTCGCTCCCACCATGATAAGCCATCCTTTGGCGTATGTCGCACCCAACCCCCGACATTTGGCGCCCACTGTGGGGCAAGGTGCACCGTCATCCGGAGACTTGTTCTGGACAGGAACCTTGTTCCTGCCTGGCGAACGCAGCGAGCCCGGCATGCCAGACGGCATCTGCGCCGACGCGATGCACGGCACGGAGGTCGCCTGCGCGGCAAGCTGCCTCGCCGATCTTGTTGGCGAGATTCGCCTCTCCGACGAGCCCGTATCTGACGCGGGCACAGAAGGCCCCGAGAGCCGCCTCGTCAGCCTCCTCGATCAGCTCCATGTCGCCAGTGAGCCTGCTGTGGACTTGGAGTCGGTTGGCTCCACCGACCCAATGCTCGTCGACTCCGACATAGTGTCGCTTGACGCGTTCCCCACCAACATGGTGGTCTACGACGAACAGCTTCCTCGCGAGGACAGTAGCGGCAGCACCATCACGGAGGTGCTCGTCATCAGCCACGACGAGCACTCTGGCGGAGGTGGCCAGGATCCGTTGCAGGCGGCGCTGCAAGACCTGACTGCGCCCATCCCGGAAGACGCCGACGTTGAGACGCTGGAGGCATGCCGTGTCCAGCTCGTCGAAAGCGCCAACCGGCTGGCCAGCGTGAGACGCCTTTCGGAGGCCTACCAGCGTGCGATGGACCGTGCCGTCGGCGGCACGCCGGCTCCTGGTGGGCCTAGTCGCATTGGCCTGATCCGGCAGCATGGCGCGACCATCGCCAGCATGTTCGGGACAGATCGTCCCGTCTACACCACGCCCGCAGAGAGCATACGACCTGCCCAGGCGGCAGCATACGAGCTAGACAAGCTCGAGGGCGACAAGCATCGCCACATGACGAAGCGCGTCCAGCAGCTCCTAGACGCGGCTGCTGAGCAGCAGGAGGCCGACTGCCGCACTGAAGTGCCCAACCGGCGAAACGACGATCCGCCTCCCCGCCGAGAGCAAGGCGCGACATCTCGGACGCCGACTGGCGGCGTCCGCGATAGAAGAGACAAGGAGCCAGCTGCCAGCCATAGCCGGACTCGCATCACCATCGAGCGCGATCAAGACGGCCGCCCAAGAGCAGTGCAGCGACAAGACGACTGTCCGCCTCCCCCTCCCCGCAGGGAGAGGCGCATTTCACCGCCGCCTGTTGACCACCCGACGCTCGGCGACCGCCTTGGCCGCCGAGAAGGAGTCGGAGAGAACGACGCCCGCCACCGGATCGACCGCCTCAACCAATCCCTGGCACTAGAAGAAGAAGATGAGCTGGGTCCGCCTTGTTTTGGCCCCCACATCTGAGATGAGCCCTTCCCCAAAGGGTTTACTCTCCCGAGATATACACCCAAGTACACCGGCTCCGTGAAGCCGGAGGACTGGCTGGTCGACTACTCCACAGCCGTCAGCATCGCCAACGGCAACAAGCGCGTTGTCTTGAAGTACGTTCCACTCATGCTCCAGGGCACGGCCCGGACATGGCTAAACAACCTCAAGCCCCGCAGCATCAACAGCTGGGTCGATTTCACTGAAGCCTTCATCCGCAACTTCACCAGCACGTACAAGTGGCCGCCCAAGCCTCGCCAGCTCTCCTTGTGCGTCCAAGGCCCCAACGAGTCGACTCGCGACTACCTCACACGTTGGGCTGAGCTGCACAACTCTTGCGAGGGCGTGCACGAGGTGCAAGCCATCGAGTACTTCACCGCCGGGTGCCGAGAAGGCACCCTCCTCAAGCACAAGCTTCTCTGCGACGAGCCGACGACCCTCAACGAACTGCTGATCATAGCAGACAAGTACGCCATGGCCGACTCCTCCATGAAGGCGGAGATCCAAGTTGACGCATCAGGCAAGGTGGCCCCTCAAGCTCCTCGGACCCCGGCTGATGACACCAGTCGGCATCAGCAACAGAATGACCATAAGCGCAAGGCCACGCAGCCGGCTTCCACAAGCCGACAGGTGGTGACAGTTGAAGACCAGCAGTCGGAAGGGCAGCCTCCTCCCAAACGCTAAAAGGGCGGCAAGCCCAACTGGCTGCCCGCCTTCTCGTATGAGCAGACTCTAGATGCACCCTGCAAGTTCCACAGCGGCGCGAAGCCGTCCAACCACACCACTCGGAAATGCCACTGGCTCACTAGGATTGCCAAGGGCGATGGACTCCTGCCTCCTCTGCCTGCCGGCCCGCCGCCTCCTCCTCCCCAGCAGCCGGCTGTTCGGCCAGTCGGCGCAATACAAGATGAATATCCTAAAGAGCATGGAGCTTATGTCGTGTTCACCAGTGTGGCCAATGATAAGCACAGCAGGCGGCAGCGGCAACAAGAAGTAAATGCAGTAGCATCAGAGACCCCCGAGTTTATGCATTGGTCTGAAAAGCCCATCAGCTGGAGTAGAGCAGACCACCCGGAGGTGATGCCTTCTCCTGGTTCTTATGCTCTGGTGTTGGATGCCACCTTCTCCATGGAGAGGTGGGCTACTCGCTTCTCCCGAGTTCTGATAGATGGCGGCAGCAGCATCAACATCGTGTACAAAGATACTATGGAGAAGTTGGGAATCAAGCAGAAACAGCTCCACCCCAGTCGGACTGTATTCCATGGCTTAGTTCCTGGCCTTTCCTGCTCACCAATCGGCAAGACCCAGATAGATGTCCTCTTCGGAGACAAAGATCAATTTCGCCGAGAGCCAGTATGGTTTGAGGTGGTGGACCTTGAGAGCCCCTATCATGCGCTACTTGGCCGGCCTGCTCTGGCCAAGTTCATGGCGGTCCCCCACTATGCTTACCTCAAGATGAAGATGCCGAGCTCCAAGGGAATCCTGACCATAGCAGGGGACTACAAGAAGTCGTCCGCCTGCGCAGCAGACAGCAGCCGGCTAGCCGAGTCCCTCGTGATCGCGGCTGAGAAGCGGCTCCTTGACCGGGTTGTGGCGATGGCAGGCAAGCAGCCGGAAATGTCACCCGACCCCAAGGAGTCGGAAGCCGAGGGCTCGTTCAAGCCGGCGAATGAAACGAAGAAGATACCTTTGGAACCGGAGCACCCGGAGAGGCACGTTGTCATAGGTGCAAACCTTGACCGCAAATAGGAAAGCGAGCTCGTCGATTTCCTCCATGAGAATCGGGACATCTTTGCATGGTCTCGCAAGGACATGCCGGCTGTTCCGACGGATTTCGCCGAGCACAAGCTACATGTCCGACCTGATGCCAAGCCAGTCAGGCAGCCCTTGCGCCGCCTATCAGAAGAGAAGAGAAGAGTTGTTGGAGAAGAGATAGCCCGGCTTTTAGCAGCCGGCTTCATCATGGAGGTGTTCTTTCCAGAATGGTTAGCCAACCCAGTCCTTGTACTGAAGAAGAATAAGCAGTGGCGCATGTGTATTGATTATACCAGCCTCAACAAAGCTTGCCCCAAAGACCCATTTGCTTTGCCAAGAATTGACCAAGTGATTGACTCCACAGCCGGATGTGAGCTGTTGAGTTTTCTGGATGCATACTCAGGGTATCATCAGATCAAGCTGAACCTGGCCGACAGGCTGAAGACCGCCTTCATCACGCCATTCGGAGCCTTCTGCTACCTGACCATGACATTCGACTTGAGAAATGTCGGCGCCACATTTCAGCGTTGCATGCAGAAGTGTCTCCTCAAGCAACTCGGCAGAAACGCCCACGTCTATGTGGACGATGTTGTGGTGAAGACGGAGAAGCGCGGAACGCTGCTAGCAGACCTCAAGGAGACCTTTGAAAACTTGCGCCGCTTTCAGATCAAGCTCAACCCGGAGAAATGTCTCTTTGGAGGACCAGCCGGCCAGCTTCTTGGCTTCCTCGTCTTAGAGCGCTGCATAGAGTGCAACCCTGTGAAGATCAAGGCCATCGAGAGGATGGAGGTTCCACCCGACTGCTGGACATGCAAAAATTTACCGGCTGCTTGGCATCCATCAGCCGTTTCATCAGTCGGCTGGGTGAGAAGGCTCTTCCCCTGTACCAGAGGAAGACCACTTTTTTCGAGTGGAACGTCAAGGCGCGCCCCCACAGAGAAGTACAAAAAATCAAAGATGAAGAAGTGAGAAGCATACCCGGATGGCTGCACGCGATTCCAAGAAGGCCTTATTGCACCGCTTCAGAGCGTCGGCCTCGGCTCGGAGTTTGCCTTGGACGTCCAGGATCGCCTGATTCAAAGGGCCCGTCCCGCCTCCCCGCACCCAGTCAGCGGGCGCGGCGCTGGTCGCCTCGGCATCGGGGATTGATGAGCTCGCGACACTGGCTTCCAGCGGCCGTGGCGCTGAGGCCGCCTTTGCAAAGCGACGACGCGTTGGTGTGAGGGCCCCAGGAGTCGGGCCCATCACCATCTCGTCTCCGGCTGGTGGCACCGGCAGATCAACTGGCTTCTTGTCCTGCGCTCCTTCGGACGGTGGTGGCGGAGGCACGACTACGTCCGGCATAACGACGTCGCCGCCTTCCCTCTCCATGATCGGGTGCTCATCACCGGCTCCTCCAGTCGGCGCCGTGAGCTCTGGTGGAGGCGGTGCGGAATTCAAAGGAACGACGAATAGCGGCTCCTGGCGGCGCGCGGCTTCTTCAAGCCGCTTCTTCGCGGCGGCATCGGCCTCGGCCTCCGCAAGCTTCTTCAGTGCGGCGGCCTCCGCCTTGTCTGCCTCCGCCTTCTCCAGGCGGGCGGCCTCCTGCTCCTCGCGCGCCTCACGCGCGTTTCGTTCCTGCACCTCCCGGAGGTCGGTCGTAGGATCGATTCGCCAGCTAGTGGTGGAGGTCTCCGCCGACCCGATAACGGAGGCGGCGGCCGACTTCTCAAGTGAGAGCGGAGCCCTAGGTCAAGAAGACGAGGAGAGGAAGCTCAGATAGAATCAACAAGAAAGGAAAGCACGAGAAAAAGATACTTACGCCGGCACCATGGGAGGCGCCTTCGGGAGCTTCTGAAATTTGGCCGCCTTCGCGGCGGCCTCCTTCCGCCTGGTCGCAGCGGTCGGGTTCTTGGCCTTCTTCGGCGCGCTGCCGAACAAGGCGGCGCCCTGTTTACGCTTTCGCGTGCCGCCTCGAGCAGTCGGCTTGGCGAAGGGGCCCGCGTCCGCCTTGCCGGCGCCCCGTGAAGGGCGCGGCTCGTCCTCCTCCTCGAAGTCGCCCGGCCACGTCTCGACACCGCTCCCTTCCTTAGAGCCGCTGGCTCCATAGACGCCGCCTGTGGCGTCGTCCTCCAAGGTGGCAGCCCCCAGGTCGGGGTTGTCCACGTCGCTCACAGCTTGGTCCGGTTCGTAGGGGCCGCCCGCCCCCACGATGGCGGCCGTCGCCTCATACATGAAGATCTGTTTCAAAAGAGCAAGAGGCCGACTGGTCGATACAACAACGCGGAATCAAGATGAGGTACTGAAGAGGGAAAAAGACTGAAGAGCTTACGGCAGGCGGCGGTTCCGCGCGGGAGTACGGCTGCTTGCCGAAGCGCCAGGACCTCTCCAGGTTGAGGTCGGAGATCTCGTTCACCAAGTTTGCCACCTCGGCAGCCGGCATCTCCTTGGTACTCAGCCAGCACGGGTCGCGGTGCCCGCTCATCTGGCTGATCAAGTCAGGCCAGCCTTGGAGCGGGAGAACCCGGCGCGCGACGAAGATGACCAGCAAGTCGGACGCCTTGAGGCCTTCGGCTTCGGTCAGCACCCAGAGTCGGTTGATGGCAGCGACGCTGTCTGCTGACACAGGCTTCAGCTTGTAGCCCCAGTTAGCCTGAGGCTCAGCCGGTGGGCCGGCTTCGTAGGCCGGCAGGTTGAGGAAGTCGACTGCCGGGTCGACATTCTCCACGTAGAAGTTAGATTGCTGCCACATCTTGACCGACTGTGGCAGCTTGATGGCGGGGAAGACATTCTTCGGCGACGGCCGGCGCACCGCGATGAAGGCACCACACTAGGCCGCCTTCTCCCTGGCGGAGGTGCCTAGTTTGGTGTAAAAGAACGCTCCCCACAACTCGATGGTGGGGAGGATGCCGAGGTAGCCTTCACACATCGTGATGAAGGCGGATAGGAACATCACGGTGTTGGGTGTGATGTGATGAGGTTGGAGATGGTAGAACTCGAGGAACGAGCGGAGAAAGCCGCTCGCCGGTAGGCCGAAGCCGCGGATGAAGTGCGAGCGGAAGACGACCCGCTCGCCCTCCCCCGGCGCCGGCGAAATCTCCCCCGCAGGAGGCACGCGCACCTTCACGTAGCCCGCGCTGGGAAGGCGCCGCGTGTCGCGGAGGAAGGCGATGTGGTCTTCGTTGACGTTCGACCCCTCCTAACCTCCTCCCCGCTCGCACGCCATGAAGAGCTCGACGAGGGAAATGGCGCGGCGGGGGAGCTGATAGCTAGTGCGGGGCCAAGAGGGCTCGGGGCGGAAGAGCTCGACGGAGACGAGCAGCGGCAGCACTCCGGCGTAGCTTGGGGGCGCTGCAGCGGGAGGAAGAAGAAGGTGACGAGGATGGGGCAGGAGGGCATGCGTGCTCCGCCGCTCCCTCTCCTCCCCCTACTTATAGCCGGTGGGCCATGAAGCCGAGGGGGCGAGGCGTGGGATCGTGGGATTAACTGTGCCCACGACCCCACGTCCCCGTTTTTATCGCGCGAGTTACTGCGCGCAGTAACTCCGCAAGGAAGCTCAACCGGCCGCCTCGGCCGCAGCAGATCCGCTCGCGTGCCGAGGCCCGGTAGTGGCGGGCCCAGCCCGCTGTTGCGTCCCATCGCGCGCGTGGGCTAGCAGGCTGGCCCGGCTGGTTGACGCCACGTGGCGTGCCCATGACGGACGGTGGGCCTGGTGGCTAATCTAGCACGCCACCTGGTTCCCGCCATTGCGTTCGAAGTTTTCAGACAAGTCCGTCTGGTCGTGGCCGACTCCCTCCAGGCGGCACGCTAGGGGTCGGATGAAGCTTCATACCAGAGCACTCGGAGAAGGAAACTGTTGAGGCTTCTCGGCTTATCAGCTGCGACGCCTCACCAGCTTCGGGGACTACTGTCGGAGTAATGGGCCACGGGTAGCCTAATCCGAGTCCCCGAACCTTTCAAGACATTGGGGCCGGCTGCGCCCCTCAAGACATCAAGATGAAGCGTCGCCTTCTGGTGGCCGGCTGTCCCAAGCGGACGGCTGCCAGAAGGCGGCTAAGCTCCAGAAGGCGGCACCAAGACGGGCCGACTCCTTGCAGGCGGCCTCTAGAGAGGCCGGCTCCTAGCAGGCGGCCCACGGCGCCCTCAGAGTCTGCGCCCCCATTAAGAAAACAAGACAGGGTGAGGCTACAGTATAGCCCATCACCCACGTATCCAGGGCCGGGCGTGGCCACAGTGCTCCGTACAGGCGGAGATCTCCGCCCGGCGCGGCACTGTTGCCACTCCACCCCTGACGTCACTGCTAGCAGGCGGAGCCCTGTTCCCACGACGACCTGTCTGTACGGCCTGCAGGCGGCGGGCCCTACCGGGCAGCGAGAGCCCGTAGGACGGCGGAGGCCTGGCCAGTCGGACCCGAGGGAGGCCGGCCTCTAGCAGGCGGCCCTCTTCTTCCTCGGGGTCCGTGCGCCATTAACCAGATGAGACAGGAAGTGGCTACAGTGATCTCCCACCAGACGGCGGGACTGTAGCCACGCTTCCCTGACCAAGTACACATCATTAGCGTCACGGCTACAGTAACCAGCAGCCGGCAAGACCCGCAAGCGGCGGGAGCGGCCTGTCGGCTCCGTACCAGACCAGTCGGCGGGGCCCACCAGGCGGCGGGCCCCAGCAGCTGGTGGAGAAGCCGGCGACCAGAGACACTGACAGCCGGGTCCTACACCCGGCCAGATTACCATTGTACCCCTGGGGGTAGGCCTATATAAACCCCCAGGGCACCCATGCAAAGGGTTCCCAACCTGTTAGAACTAGACTCATACCTAGAGGAAGGAGAGAGCGTGCCTGCCTTCTTCTACCTCTAGCATACAGCTCGAGGAGCACCATTGTATCCACTAGTGCCTTAGTGATCATGCGGAGACCCCGCAGAGCAGGACTAGGGGTGTTATCTCCTAGGAGAGCCCCGAACCTGGGTAAAGTACGCCGGCGTTCGTGTCTACGCCTCATCCCGCTTCCGGGCACCGGCGACGTTCTACTCGCTCCCACCATGATAAGCCATCCTTTGGCATATGTCGCACCCAACCCACGACAACCGCGGCTCGGGCACGGCGAGTGGATGGTGCGTCGCTGCAGGCACGGAGGCGCGTGTTGGCGTCGGGCGGAGATGACCGTGACAACGACAACGGCGATTACGGGAGCTGCAACAACTCCGACGACAGCAAGTCAAGATTAAGGAGAAAATGTTAGGATAATCATGACTTGACCGTGCATGCATATGGTTGTGTGGATAAGCTAGCTATGTGTGCCTTGACCGACTCGTGTGCGTGCGTGAGTTTGTTAGATGCATGCAGGTTGTTAGCTAGCTTTGTGGAGTGGGGTTAGTGGACGGGTGATCAATTCGTGCGTGTGTGTTAGTGGCCGGTGTGTGGCCGTGGTCTGGTCATGCGTGTGTGTATCGGGTATAAAAAGCCCCTCATGTACTGCTTGAAGCGACGCCGATATGAGCCGAGCTTAGGAGCCAGAGATAAGGTAGTCTTTGCCGGAACCGTGGTATGCGCCCGGTCGGTTGTGAGAGAGCTCCTCTGGGTAGGCTGCGGTGTATTGCCGCATCCGGGTATGTGCCTAGTAAAGTGAAACCGTTTGTGCGGCCGAGGCGTTTATGTGCCAAAAAATTGTGTGATTCATCTTCCACCTTCATTTGTGCGAGTGAGAGAAAGTCAGCGGCAACAACAATATCTTCCATCCTCAACTATCTTGGGATCAGAGTAATGAAATAACGATATCGCTGATAGTATGAGAGTGACGCGGATGAAAGGATTGGTAATTACACATGCACATACGTGCATGCATGCATGCGAAGCTAGGCAGGGCCTCGTACCACATGCATGCTAGTATCTGCAACGAGGCAAGATACCAATCGAGTGCATGCATGCCCGGGCCATGCATACCGTCGACTGAGAACTCCATCGGCAGCCATGCAAGGACACTTTTATGATGCATCTCGAGTCAGACGACGACGACTGCCACCCTCACCCTCGTAGCTAGACCAGGCCACAAGTAGAATGGAGACCACGCAGCTAATATGCATGCGTCGTGTTGTGAATCAATCACTAGCCTGCCACGACCTCCTTCTATCGATCGAGCGAGTCTCCTCCCTTCTGCACTCTCTGCACTGATCTGATCTGCACACGGTCCCTACATACGCGTGCGGCCGGCCCCCCTCCCTCGCCCGGGGCCAGTGGCGAAGCCAATGTATAGGCTGTGTAGTCAAATGACTACACAACTTTATGGAAAAAGTATCATATATAAGCACAAATCATGCCAAAAATAATACAAAATTTGTAGAAATACATATATCTTGACAACACAAGATTGAGTTGACTACACATGATTAAAATCCTGGCACCGCCACTGCCCGGGGGTGCACAAGATGACCTCATCATACACCAGAGACAGCACAGCACACGTCCGAGCCCCTACTAGCACCTGCACTGTGTCGCCGTCCCCGGCCGGCCGTCCTCTATTCGTCTCAGTCACCATCAGGCCAACTCCACCACGTGAGCCTATTTTATCCACGCGCATCCGTTAGGGGTAAAATAGACGAACCAGACGGCCCAGCGTGCAGGCGCAAACAGACTTTTGTTCGTTTTCTGTCCGCTTTTGACTCATCCCCGGCCCAAGTTTGCGTCGCTTTTAAGGTGAAACGGACAGCAAGCGGACGCACGGGCCGTCTGCGCGTGTCCTCTCCTAGCCCGCCCGTCGGTGACACAGGGACGCCTTTTTCTATCCGCCCCCTCCCTCCGGCCGCATCCCCTCCACTCTTCTCCACTCTTCCCCACTCTTTCCCTCGTCGCCGCCGCCGCTGCCGCTGCCATTGCAGCTGTGCAGCTCGGACGCACGCTCGCCCAGCCCCTTCCCCTCGGCGCCCCCGAGCTACCCAACCACGAACACCTGATTTGCGCACCCGCCAGCCGGATTTGGGGTGGATCCGGTCAGTCTTAAGCTCGCCTGGCTGTGGGAGGCCGCGCCGCACCATGGACTGGCCGGGCACCGGGCCGGAAGGCCCTGGCAGGGCCACAAGGCCACATGCAGGCAGCGGCTCCTCCTCTAGCCGCTCGGATCTACACCGTCGGTGGTCCGCCAGCAGATACATGAATGGCGGTTGGTCGGGCTCGGTGCTAGCCCAAAAGCTCGTCGGCGCACCGTTGCCACTCGTTAAGTGCGACCACTGCCCAAAGAAGGTCGTGCGCCGCGTGTCTACAACGCCGGAGCATCCCGGATGGGTGTTCATCAAGTGCTTAAACGATGGTGTATGTGCTCTTTTTAGCTTCGGTTTGTGCTCTAGATTTACTAGTTGTGCTAACTTCAAATTATATTGTGTAGCATGGATGCAAGTTTTGGTATATTGGGAAGAAGAGTACATCGATATATTGATAGAGCGCAATTTAGTAGATGTTCGTGCACTTTTAGTTAGCATAGAGGCTGTAGATAAGAAAAGTGCACTTGTTGCTGGATTAAAGGCTAGACACGAGACTAGATGCGAGGAAGCAACCTCTACTTCTTTAGACTCGAAGAAGAAAGAAGCACGCAAGATCGAGCCTCCTCCGCAGATAAACATGAATGCATCGAGAAGGCACTAATCCAATTTACAGGAGCAGTTTTGGGAGTTGGATATCTTTTAAATGTATTCTTGTGGTTCTTGTTTTTTGTCTTACTTTTCTAGTCAAAATTTGGTGATGTATTCCCATATACCAAAATTGAATGATGAAAAAAAGTTAAGGCCTTGCAAAGAAAAAAGTACGCTGACAGGATACGGCTGGAATGCATCCGCGCGTTGGGCGCACGGCCACC
Organism: Aegilops tauschii subsp. strangulata; assembly: GCF_002575655.3. Classification (NCBI taxonomy): domain Eukaryota; kingdom Viridiplantae; phylum Streptophyta; class Magnoliopsida; order Poales; family Poaceae; genus Aegilops; species Aegilops tauschii. The sequence goes on from NC_053036.3 coordinate 311,999,836, forward strand.
GCATCTCAGAAACGGTCCGGACACGACTTCATTGTCCTATCCAAACAGACAGAATCCGGACAAAATGGACGTCAGATCGCGCGGTGGAGTTGGCGTATAGGTGTCCACTATATATATATACACGCTATTCGATCCATCAACCTTTCTCATCTAAGTCTCATCAGTCGGCGTAGTTGAGTACGGGTACTCTACTATTCGTCTGCTCTGGACCTCTGGTGTGGCTATGCCAGCTACCGGCGAGGGTCCTCGCGCCGCGCAGCCGGCGGCGGCGAGGAGGCCGAGCAGGTACGAATCGCAGAAACGGCGTGACTGGCAGACGTTCGTGCGGTACCTGGCGGCGCACCGCCCACCGCTCGTGCTGCGCCGGTGCAGCGGCGCCCACGTACTCGAGTTCCTCCGCTATCTCGACCGCTTCGGGAAGACCCGCGTCCACGCGCCGCCCTGCCCGGCCTACGGCGTACACGCGATAACGGCGACGGCGCCGTGCCAGTGCCCGATCGGCCAGGCGTGGGGCAGCCTCGACGCGCTCGTCGGCCGCCTACGCGCCGCCTTTGACGAGCGCTACAGCCGCAGCGGCGGCGCGCCGCCGCAGCAGCAGCAAGACGCCAGTTGCAACCCCTTCGCCGCACGCGCCGTCAGGCTATACCTGCGTGACGTCCGCGATGAGCAGTCTAGGGCGCGCGGCATCTCCTACCACAAGAAGAAGAAGAAGCGCAAGCTTGCCACTGGAAGCTGCATCGCGGAGGCCTCGTCCTCCAAGAACGGCGGCTGCGCGGACGCCAACTCGGACGGCGAACGCGGGCACAAGACTACGATGACGACGAAGGCTAACGTGGCGCCGGTGCCTCAAGCACCGCCACCGCTGCCGCCTCTGCCGCCATGCCTGGCCGGGGTACCGTTCGAGTGCGGCTCCGACACGGGAAGCATCGTTGGAGGAGGGGTGTCTACTGGCGCCGGCTGCTACGGCGGCATATACTTGCCGTTGTTCTTCAACGCATTTAATTAGCTTGTTGATAGCTTAGCCTCAAAATGCCTCGTAGTGCCCAATTAATGTTCGAGTATAATCGACGTACGGCCAGTGCGTCGTAATAACGTACCCTATGTTACTTTGCTTATTATTTTGCAGTTGTTCCGTTGGTCTACGTAGGCATTTCGTGTATCATTCAGAGTACTCATGACTCGTGAGAATGAGATCTAGCTTCCAACAACGATTTGTGCATGCACCCCAACAAACTAGTTTCCCAACATATTTATAATACTTGTGGTGGAGGTAGATTAAAAGATATGTGGACAGATTGCTGCAATTGCTTTGGCATGTGGGCCATGAAGAAACGGTACTGAATCGACTCTTCGTTACCACAGTAGCAACACCATCCTTGCTAATTTTATTTTCATAGTCTATCTTTTGTTAGGATGATCTGCCGATCTAAATACAACTTGAACATTTTTATTTTTGAAGGAATTTTTATTTTCCAAATATGCTTGTGGTCATTGGCAGATCTAGGGGTGGGGTCATATGGGGGCCATGGCCCCATACACAAATTATAAAATTTATTTTACTAGTGCACTGTTTGTTCATCATACAAATTTTGATGTAGTGTAGTTTTTTTTCTAGCAATTGTAATGTTGTTTATTGTTGCCCCCACATTGTCAAGTCCTAGATTCGCCACTGCTTGTGATGGAAATAAGGATGGCAATGGGTAGGGTATGGGCAGGGTAGAGCAATACCATATCCATACCCGTATAGTCAGTGGGTATAAAATTCTACCCATATCCATACCCATGGTATGAAACTTTACCCATACCCATACCCAACGGGTACCCGTATCCATTAGGTACCCAGCGGGTAGAACAAATAGTACACAGACTGTTCACAATTTTACACTCAATGATAGCACATTTGACAAAAAAACAATTATCTCAGCTCAATAATAGGGCAGATGAGTATATGACCACTCTCAAAATATAAAAATCACAACATACTCATAAGTCAATAGGTAGGGTATGGGTACTACCCATGGGAATAAAAGTCTGCTCATATCCTACCCATGTGGGTACGGTACCCGGGGGTAAAATTGCCACCCTTAGATGGAAAGACTGCTGGATAAGTGATGGCCATGTACATGAATTTGACTGCGAAGACCCTTGAGGATGGAGTAATACTAGACACACGTTTTATAGGGGATTTACGGGGTAGTTAGGATTTGATTGGTTCAAAAGTCTGTCGTTCATTGCCCATGAGTCTAGTATTACTCCTTGAGGACGTCAACTTTCAACAGAATAAAGTTGATCACCGTTAGCCTTTAAACAAGGTTTAGCCATTATGTCCATTTGCACCCAAGGGGTCTCCGGAAAGCAACGGTCAAAGACGCCTAGCCCATCACTATGGCAACCGAGACATGACATCTTCCATTCAACAGTATGTTAAAGACAAGGGTATTACAAGGCTAGTTGCGTATCACCAAACCATACATCTTCTCGGAACCTAGTAGTAAAGCCATTGCCTACCACAAATAGACCATTGTGAAAAAAACTATTCTTGACTTTCATGACCATGATACCTTTCCAGAAATGAGAATCTGTAGGTTTGACCTGAACCCTCAGAGAGTGTTTTAGAATGTAGGTATTATTTCCTCAGAGAGTGTTGTAGAATTGCCAGTAGCCATCGGAGACGCGAGCGTGGCTAGGAGCTCCCCCCCCCCCCCACCTCCCGCGCCGATGTCCGCTCCGGCCGCGGTGGCCACCAAATTCGGCCATTATGGCCTCTTGTTCCTCCCCCAACCGCCCCGCGTCCCCTCGTCAGCGCCTTTCTCCGCCCACTGGGGGCTTGCTTCGGCCTGGTGGCCCTTCACAGCCCTCCTCCCCGTGGTCCGCTGCCTCGACGTCCGCGGCGTCAGATCCAGCCTCGATGCCGCGAATCCTGCAACGCGACGAGTCATCCAAGGCTGGGGCTCATCTTGGACCACCAGATCTTTGACCGTCCCTTCGCTGCGGGCTGGCGCGTCTTAAATTCGTGGTAGTTTGCCCTTCCTCCCCGGTCAATGTTTCCCTTTCAGGCCAGGCCGGATCGACGGAGGTCCAATCCCGGAAGAGCAGGAGGGCGGGCTCTCGTTCGATGGATCGAGGAGGGCGCACCTCGATCCCGCGCTCAGACCGGCACGGCACCTTCAATGTGAAGGAAATATGTCCTAGAGGCAATAATAAAGTTGTTATTTTATATTTCCTTATTCATGATAAAGATTTATTATTCATGCTAGAATTGTATTGATCAGAAACTTAAATACATGTGTGGATACATAAACAGACACCGTGTCCCTAGTGAGCCTCTACTTGACTAGCTCGTTGATCAAAGATGGTTAAGGTTTCCCAACCATTGACATGAGTTGTCATTTGATAATGGGATCACATCATTAGGAGAATCATGTGATGGACAAGACCAATCCGTTAGCTTAGCATGATGATCGGTCAGTTTTATTGCTATTGCTTTCTTCATGTCAAATACACATTCCTTCGACTATGAGATTATGCAACTCCCGGATACCGGAGGAATTCCTTGTGTGCTATCAAAAGTCACAACGTAACTGGGTGATTATAAAGATGCTCTACAGGTATCTCCGAAGGTGTTTGTTGAGTTGGCATAGATCGAGATTAAGATTTGTCACTCCGAGTATCGGAGAGGTATCTCTGGGCCCTCTCGGTAATACACATCTTAAGCTTGCAAGCAAACGACTAATGAGTTAGTAACGAGGTGATGTATTACGGAACGAGTAAAGAGACTTGCCAGTAACGAGATTGAACTGGGTATGAAGATACCGACGATCGAATCTCGGGCAAGTAACATACCGATGGACAAAGAGAATTACGTATGTTGTCATAACGGTTTGACCGATAAAGATCTTCGTAGAATATGTAGGAGCCAATATGGGCATCCAGGTTCCACTATTGGTTATTGACCAGAGAGGTGTCTCGGTCATGTCTACATAGTTCTCGAACCCATAGGGTCCGCACGCTTAATGTTCGATGACGATATAGTATTATATGAGTTATGTGATTTGGTGACAGAATGTTGCTCGGAGTCCCGGATGAGATCACGGACATGATGAGGAGTCTCGAAATGGTCGAGAGGTAAAGATTGATATATAGGACGATGGTATCCGAACACGGGAAGTGTTTCGGGGGGTATCGGGTACTCATCGGGTCACCGGAAGGGGTTCCGGGCACCCCCGACAAAAGATATGTGCCTTATGGGCCAAGAGGGGAAACACACCAGCCATAAGGGGCTGGTGCGCCCCCCATATCAGGCCGGCCTAGGAGGAGAAGGAAAGAGGGGAAGGGAAAGGAAAGTGTGGAGCAGGAATCCCCCTTCCTTCCCTCTCTCCCCCTCTTTCCTTCCCCCTCGGTTATATATGGCAGGGGGCACGTTTGCGAGGGACTCCAAGTAGGATTCCTCCTACTTGGGCGCCTCCTATGGCTGCTCCTCCATCCCACCTATATATATGTGGGTGGGGGGGGGGGGCGCCTAGCACACACCAGACAATTGCCTAGCTATGTGCGGCGCCCCCCACCGTTTACACCCCAATCATATTTTCGTTGTGCTTAGGCGAAGCCCTGCAGAGATCACTTCACCATCGCCGTCACCACGCCGTCATGCTGACGGAAATCATCTATTACCATGACGTCTTGCTGGATCAAGAAGCCGAGGGACGTCACCGAGCTAAACGTGTGCAGAACGCGGAGGTGCCGTGCATTCGGTACTGATCGGTTGAAGCGTGAAGAAGTTCGACTACATCAACCACGTTGTGAAACGCTTCCGCTTACAGTCTACGAGGGTACGTAGACACGCTCTCCCCCTCATTGCTATGCATCTCCATGGATAGATCATTACGTGTGCGTAGAATTTTTTTTGTTTTCCATGCATCGATTCCCAAAAGTGGTATCAGAGCCAGGTCTATGCGTAGATGATATGTACGAGTAGAACACAAAGAGTTGTGGGCGGTGATAGTCATAGTGCTTACCACCAACGTCTTATTTTGATTCGGCTGCATTGTGGGATGAAGCGGCCCGGACCAACCTTACATATCCACGCACATGAGACCGGTTCCACCGACTGACATGCAACTAGTTTTGCATAAAGGTGGCTGGCGGGTCTCTATTTCTCCTACTTTAATTGAATCGAATTTGACAATGGTCGGTCCTTGAAGAAGGTTAAAACAGCAAACTTGACGAATCACCGTTGTGGTTTTTTGCCGTAGGTAAGAATAGTTTTTGCTAGAAGCCCGTAGCAGCCACGTAAAACTTGCAACAACAAAGTAGAGGACGTCTAACTTGTTTTTGCAGGGCATGTTGTGATGTGATATGGTCAAGACATGATGTGATATACGTTATTGTCTGAGGTGATCATGTTTTGTAAGATATCAGACAACCAGCAGGAGCCTTATGGTTGTCTCTTTATTGTATGAAATGCAAATGCCATGTAATTGCTTTACTTTACCGCTATCAGTTAGCAATAGTTGTAGAAGCAATAGTTGGCGAGATGACCACGACACAACGATGGTGATCAAGGTGTCGAGCCGGTGACGATGGAAATCATGACAATGCTTTGAAGATGGAGATCAAAAGCACAAGATGATGATGGCCATATATCATGTCACATATTTTTGATTGCATGTGATGTTTATCTTATATGCGTCTTATTTTGCTTGGAACGACGGTAGCATTATAAGATGATCCCTTCACTAAATTTCAAGGTTAAAGTGTTCTCCCTAAGTATGCACCGTTGCCACAGTTCGTCGTTTCGAGACACCACGTGATGATCGGGTGTGATACACTCTTTATTCACATACAATGGGTGTAAGACAGTTTTGCACATGCAGAATACTTGGGTTAAAGTTGACGAGCCTAGCATGTACAGACATGGCCTCGGAACACCGGAGACCAAAAGGTCGAACGTGAATCATATAGTAGATATGATCAACATAGAGATGTTCACCATTTATGACTACCCCATCTCACGTGATGATCGGACATGGGTTAGTTGATTTGGATCACGTGTGACTTAGATGACTTGAGGGATATCTATTTAAGTGGGAGTTCATTAGTAATTTGATTAATTGAACTTAATTTATCATGAACTTAGTCTTGATAGTTTTGCATATCTATGTTGTAGATCAATAGCTCGCGATATAGCTCCTATATATTTTTGGTATGTTCCTAGAGAAAACTAAGTTGAAAGATGATAGTAGAAATGAAGCGGACTGGGTCCACAATCTGAGGATTATCCTCATTTCTGCACACAAGAATTATGTCCTTGGTGCACCTCTAGGTGACAAACTTGTTGCAGGAGCAGATACAGACGTTATGAATGTTTTGCAAGCTCGATATGATAACTACTTGATAGTTTAGTGTGCCATGCTTTACGGCTTAGAACCAGGACTTCAAAAACGTTTTGAACGCCATGGACCATATGAGATGTTCCAAGAGCTGAAAATTGGTATTTCAGATTCATGCCCGTGTCGAAAGGTATGAGACCTCTGACAAGTACTTTGCATACAAGATGGAGGAGAATAGCTCAGCCAGTGAGCATGTAATCAGAATGTCTGGGTACTAAAATCGCTTGAATCAAGTGGGAGTTAATCTTCCAGATAAGGTAGTGATTGACAGAGTTCTCTAGTCACTATCACCAAGCTACTAGAACTTCGTGATGAACTATAATATGCGAGGAATGACAAAAATGATTCCCAAGCTCTCCGCAATGCTAAAATTGGCAAAGGTAGAAATCAAGAAAGAACAGCAAGTGTTGATGGTTAACAAGACCACTAGTTTGAAGAAAAGGGCGAGGGAAGGAAAGGGAACTTCAAGAAGAATGGCAAGCAAGTTGCCACTCCCGTGAAGAAGCCCAAAGCTAGACCCAAGCCTGAAACCGAGTGCTTCTACTATGAAGGAAATGGTCACTGGAAGTGGAACTGCCCCAAATACTTGGCGGATAAGAAGGATGGCAAAGTGAACAAAGGAATATTTGATATACATGTTATTGATGTGTATTTTACTAGTGTTCGTAGTAACCCCTAGGTATTTGATACCAGTTCAGTTGCTAAGATTAGTAACTCAAAACAGGAGTTGCAGAGACTAGTTAAGAGCGAGGTGACGATGTGTGTTGGAAATGATTCCAAGGTTGATATGATCACCATCGCACACTCCCTCTACCTTCGGGATTAGTGTTGAACCTAAATAAATGTTATTTGGTTTTTGCGTTGAGCATGAATATGATTAGATCGTGTTTATTGCAATACGTTTATTCATTTAAGTCATAGAATAATTGTTGCTCTGTTTACATGAATAAAACCTTCTATGGCCATACACCCAATGTGAATGGTTTATTGAATCTTGATCGTAGTGATACACATATTCATAATATTGATGCCAAAAGGTGCAAAATTGATAATGATAGTGCAACATACTTGTGGCACTGCCGTTTAGGTCATATTGGTGTAAAGCGCACACTACTAGAAAAAGGCCTGCTAGTGGCGCACCTGTTTTGCCTACTAATGGCGCACTACAGGTGCGCCACTAGCATCACGCCATTAGATACCAATGGCGCACCAGGCAGTGCGCCATTAGTACATCACACGGTGCGCCATTACTATCTGACTTAGTAATGGCGCACCTCATTAGGAGAATCATGTGATGGACAAGACCCATCCGTTAGCTTAGCATAATGATCGTTCAGTTTTATTGCTATTGCTTTCTTCATGTCAAATACACATTCCATCGACTATGAGATTATGCAACTCCCGAATACCAGAGAAATGTCTTGTGTGCTATCAAACGTCACAACGTAACTGGGTGATTATAAAGATGCTCTACAGGTATCTCCAAAGGTGTTTGTTGAGTTGGCATAGATCGAGATTAGGATTTGCCACTCCTAGTATTGGAGAGGTATCTCTGAGCCCTCTCCGTAATACACATCCACTACAAAAAAAAGACACATCCGTGACATTTTGGGCCGAATGATTTTTTTTCTGACATGCTTATGACACTTCTATGACGATAATTGTGACAAAACCCGGTATCATCATAGATGTGGTGCGCTCCTACTTCTATGAAAAAAATATGACAGAAAATGGGATTTTCTTCCTGGGCGGGCCGGAGACGCACCTGCATGACATTCTTTGGGCCGTCCATGACGGAAAAAATCGTGGTAGAAGCGAGGGCGGGGAAAATTTCGGGGAGTTCCCGGTTACGGTGGGTGGTCAGGGCCGAGCAATGCACGGAGGTTTGCACGTTTCTCTCATACATGTACGCGCGTGTGTGCGAGGCATTGGGCTCTAACTGAACCCGAGCGAGGCGTTCGCTTACTGAACCCGAGCGATTGCACTGGCTACGTTGCTGAACCCTAGCGATCGGTCCCTGGCTATTAACTGAACCCAAGTGATTCCTTTGCTACTACTGCTAACTGAAGCCGATTGAAACTGTTGTCTCTTGATGAACAGTGAGCATTGTTGGGGGTTGGATGAACAGGACCCCGTGGTAGTAGAGGCCGTTGCCACTGGATGAATAGGACCCCGATCGAGCCGGTTGGGGGTGGATGAACAGGACCCCATGGAGGGCTGGATGAACAGCAGCCGGTGGAGGGCTGGTTGACCAGTAGCTGGTGGAGGGCTGGATGAACAGTAGCCCGTGGAGGGATGGTTGTATAGGACCCCGTGGAGAGGGCTGGTTGAACAGTAGCCGGTGGAGGCTGGATGAATATGACCCTGTGGTGAATAGTAGCTGGTGGAGGGTGAAGGGAGTCGACGGTGGATGAACAGTAGCAGGTGGAGGCTAGAAGAAGTCGACGGTGGATGAATAGTAGCCCGTGGAGTCCCGTTTTGCGGTACGCCACACCCCTCTCGATGAACAGGACCACCGTTTCGACCATAGGTGCTCCAACACAAGTCTGTTTACTCCGTTTTGCGGTACACCACACCCCTCCCGATCAACAGCACCCCGTTTTGACCATAGGAGCTCGAACACAAGTCCGTTTCCCCCATTTTGCAGTACGCTAGACCCTTCCCGTTGAACAGGACCCTGTTTCGACCGTACACAGTCGAACACAAGGCCGTTTTCCTCCGTTTGCGGTACGCCAGACCCCGTTCCGGCTGTTCCGTCCAAGCCAGTTGGCTCCCATTGAACACGACCCATTCCGACCCAGTCTGTTGCCTCCTGATGAACAGGACGTGTTCCGACCCAGTCACTTGGCTCCCGGTGAACACGATGCTGTTTCCTCCGTTCCGACCCTGCCGGTTAGCTGAAGATGAACAGGACAACGTCGCTGCCATCCGTTGCCTCTCCATGTACACGAGCCGTGGCCGTCCGTATGCGCGAGTACGTGTTTCGAGACCCCGCCCGTATGTACGTACGTGGCCATATTTTTTGGCGTGTGGCTGTATGTACGTGTACACAGTTTAGATGGGACAACCTGAACTGCTACGTGGGGGGCTCTACTATGACAGGTGCTGCTACTAACACGGCCAAGGTTCATCGTTGCAGAGCGACCGATCGACTAGTATGTACATACACGTTCGCGACACGACAGACAACGCTACGTACGCTTCGACCGGGTGGGTCCCAGCTGTCAGGAAGGATAAGGACGCACTTCCTTGCGTGTGAAGATATAGATGCTGGGTCCCAGCCGTCAGGGGGGAATCATTTTTTTCCCGTAATAAGGACACACTTCCTTGCGTGCGAAGATGTAGCTGGTGGGTCCTAGCTGTCAGGGGGAGAAAACATTATTTTTCAGGGTAAAAAGGATGCAGTTGCATGCATGCGTCCATGGGCGTGGTGCGTCCCCACTGTCAACCTCTCACGTACAATCATCTTTCGATGACTCTCATTTGTTGACCATGTTGACCACACCGTGTCGAGCGCACCAAGGCCGGTGGACGACGGCGAGGCCCCAGACTGGAACGACCCGGAGATGGAGAAGACGCGACAGTGGAGTCGCAGATGGAGAGGAGTGGGAAACTTGACTGGTTCGGGTGCGCGGCAGCACTGCCGCCCACGGGAGAGGAGCAAGAACAAAGGTTGAAGAAGCAGCATGGCTATTGGATTAACATCCAACGGTCCAGTTGCTAGAATCATTTGTTGATTAAGTTGACAAAGCCCCGCGTACACGTCAGCTTAGTAGGCCCACAAGTCAGCCACCAAATCTGCCGGGTCCCAGCTATCATCGGGAGGAATAGTTTCTTTCGCATAACAAGGAGGCACTTCCTTCCGTGCGAAGATACAGCCGGTGGGTCCTAGCTGTCAGGGGAGGAACCATTTTTTTCCAACTTAATAAGGAGGAACTTTCCTTGTGTGCGACCTTGGACCTCGTGGGTCCTAGCCGTCAGGCTCTCCATGTACAGTCCTCTTCCGATGACTCTCGTTTGTTGACCATGCCACACCGAGCGTAGCGAGGCGATGGATGATGGCGAGGCCCCGGACGGGAACGACCCGAAGATGGGAAGACGCGGTAGTGGAGTCGCAAATTAAGAGGAGTACAAGGGTTATAACTAGTTCTGGTGCGGCGTGGGGCTGCAGTCAGTCGAGAATAACATGAGGTGTGGAGGGGTGGAGGGATAGCCTGGCCGGCAGTGGGGTAGCGCTTCACAGTGATGCGTGCTAAGCAGAGCCGCTAGCCGCCGGAGGCCGGAGCAGGCGATCCCGGTGACGCTGGAGGAAGAAGACGAGAGATTGAATGTGCATGACAGCCGTTGTATATAAATCCAATGGCTGTGGATGTCAAAATCGTTTGTTGACTAAGTTGACAACGCCTTGCGTAGGCTTCGACCTATTGGCCCACATGTCAGCCTGCAAAAATGTGGCATATATTTAACCCATGTTTTCTTGAATTTACAGTCCATTTGCTGGGCTGGGTGAACAAATAATTTCGCGTCAATGCGGCCCATTTAGTATTTTCTAAGAAATCCCAGCCCATTTGCACTTTCCTGAAATACACGAATTAGCTGGGCTTGTTCTATATATATTGTTAGGTTAGAAGGAGAAATTAATATCAAAAAATAAACCAGAGCAACACATTTTTTATATATAAAATCAACAAATTAGCGAGTTATTGCTCAAAAGAAAAATGAGCATGTTATTATTACATTGGTCCTTAAAATCTTCGCAAGCTTTTGTATGCAATCACCAGGATTTTCCTTGCGTGTGAGTCAAAAACAACCAGGATTTTCCTTGCCAACTTCTGTTAAACATTTATTACTTTTATAAGTTAATAAGACGTGGGATGTTTTTATAATGTATATATAAGTCTGTATTAAATATACGATAATAGTAATAGTATAAATATATATATAATGTGGTCAGAAGGGAAAACGTAAATTGGAAACAACATTATTATTCTTATATATATATAGATAAATAGAACAGAGATCTGCGTTTTATTAAAAAAATACATTGGGCTGCCAATCTTTAAGAAAAAGTAAAACCTACGCTGGGAGGCCCATAGGTCGGTACGATGGACCTCAAAAAATAAGTTGAAACCACTATCTCGGTATGTCGTGGGCTATGCATGTTAAAAACGAAAACCTAGGCCTAGCTGATACTTGTTCGACCTCTGAAAAACAATGGTACCAGCTAGATCCCCGATACCCCTTTCCCGCAACAAAAAAAAGATCCCCGATACCCCTGAAAGAAAAAGGTCCCCGATGACTGGCATCGTTGGAAATTTATTTCGTTTATTGACTAGGTTGACAAACCCGTGGGCCCCAATGTCAGTATACAATTAGGAGGACGCTTTTTTTTCAATGAGGCACTTGCTTGCATACGGCTTGGACCTGGTGGTTCCCCACTGTCAGTCTCTCGGCGTACAGTCCTCTCCGGATTCGTTCATTTGTTGAGCATGTTGACAATGGCATATGGCGGCGCCACGGCGAGCGCACACGGACGGGAATGAACCGAAGCCGGGGAAGACGCCTTCATTCTTTCGAACATACCACACTAGCCTGGTGGCTACACCCCTCTCATCCAAAAGTTGTACTGCCTGGCTTCGATTCCAACTGGTGCACTTGGAAAATATCTAACACTTACCAAACTTTCGTCCCTAGTTTACCCAGTTTTTCGCACACTCAACATTGTCTTGCCATTTTGAAAATAGCATATCTTTTTGCCTTTGCATCATATAAAGATGTGCTATACATGAATGTTGATCAACATGATGTTAACTTGTTGTTAGTTCCATTTTTTACCATGAATAAAATTACGAACATTCTGTTATCCATGTTTGAAAAGTGCATGTTGATTTAAATGCTCTGCCTCTAAAACATGTAGTTTCTTATCTCAAAATCACTTGGACAAGCGGCCATCACCGGTGTTGGATACGATGCCGCACTTCTTCAATCCCCCAGCAGCGTGAGGGGGGAATAAACTTCCATCTTGTGCTGCCGGTTGGGGAATGGAGCGAACTGGATTAAAGAGGGGGCCGGCAGCATGACTGAAGAAGCACATTAGACGCGATTTTCCTTTTCAGTGAATGGCTCTCGGCGGTGTTTTTTTACTTGCCTCTGCACCATACAACTCGTATTTTTAGCCTCCCAGTCCGTGGTGGACCAGCAGCCCATTTGTTGGGCGGGCCAACCTATAGAAAGCAGCACTCATTTTTTCATCAAGCCCCCAAAACAACGCAGTACTATGTTTGTTTTGAGGCCGAAAACATTACGACAGGGGTTGAGTGGGGGAGGGGGGAATACAGAGCAAAAAGATAAAAAAGAGTTGATGCGCTGTTGCTACCCTAACAAGTAGGTGCAATTCTTCTCGGGAAGAAGGTGTTTCGTTGACACCCACACGTCACAAATCCCACAGTAGACATACTAATAAGTTCACACATAAGTACAGGAGAAAAGGTAAACATTCGTATCAAACTCAGGTTCACAGGACACGTTCATATTCATAGCCAACATTCACAATCATGAACTCAAAAGATTCATATATACACAAGTTCAGCATGTCTATGCATCCACATGATTGATAGATCACAAAAAGATTCAGATATACACATGTTCAATATGTTTATACATCTAAATGGTTGAGATCACGGCCAATATCATCCATGGAGAAACTTTAATAACCTAGGGTACAAACTGGTAAATGGTGTTCAGTCGGAGGTACTTCTTGCTAAAATTAATGCTTGTACGAGTAAACTTTCGAGTACATAAGAGGCAGCACAGACAATCTGAACTTTGCTTGTAGATTTATCCTCGAGATAGTGGCCTCGATGCTGAGGGAGGTTTGAGCAACTTGGTCACTACTTTCATCCAACTAGTTTAATGGCTCATCTTGGTCCTGTAGCTCGCCAAAATTCTACATTGCAGACGAGAAAGGAGGCGGTCGATAAAATGAGCCACCCAAATTTTTTGTGCAGTTCAACTGAAATGGAGCATCCGTAGCGTGCAAACTGATTAAGTTCCAGATGAATATACGCGTCAACCAACTTGTCTGGAGTCATTAGAATCCATGCCATACAGTTCGCTACCATATGTGCCGATAACCAAAAGGCACAAGTTGGGACCAAAGACTGGACTGTGTTTTTCTGGTCTATGCGCCAAGCAATATTTTTTTGTGTTCACTCTCCTAATACTTTGAGTTTGACAACTGGTTGATGCCGGTTGATACTCGAATGAATATAGGCACTTCTTCTTGTCAACATCGATGCTTGTCTGAGTGAACTATGGAGTACATAGCAGCAGCATAAGTATCTGTCCAACTGATCTTTTTGTGTAGTTCTACTGAAATCGCCCAATGTAATGATTTGCCTGCGAGTTCAGGCTCCAAGCTACTCCTTTATGAAATCGGCAAACAGTAGCACGATACCAAATTACCAATACATATGACAAGCACAATAATCAGGATAAAGACCGGTACCAACCCGTGTGAGGTAGAATATCAATTACTATTTCCTTTGACTGGAAGCCGAGATAAGCAACTGACAGGAAAGGAAGGAAGCTGTCGAGGCAATGAAGCACCCAAAGTTTTTGTGCAGTTCCACCGAAATCAAGAATCCCTGTTGGCACATATATTCAGAGAGTGAGATTACTGTAATAGTGGGACTAGTTGATGAAACATACACTAACAAATAGAAGCACCATCATTATCTTAATGGGTAAAGCTAGCAACATAGTAGTCTTCTTAAAGAGAGGTATTAGTTTATTTAATCAGTGCCAATTAGGTCGACACTCAAAGCATTGCCATGTATCATCGGTTGCAAAACTTTAACATGCAAAGATAAAGGAGTTTCTCATGACAATAGCAACACAATATCACGATACAAATAGAGATGACAGCAAACTAATATGGATGAAGGCCTTAGGCCGGTACCAACCTGGGCAAAAAAGCTTACTCAAGTAGTCACAGAAGATATGAGAAAGCACTCACTGGAATCACTCAATAGTATTTATTTTTGTGCACTTCAAATGTATGGTTGAAATCACTCTTGTTTACCAGTGGTGAGATTATATCGAAAGATTATCAAGAACTTCCAGCAGAGTTAAAGCACTGCCTGGGATATAGTTCACTGTATTCTCTTGTGGAGTTCCACTAAAATGTACGATTGGCACAACATGATTCCCGTTTGCACAAGTAGGAACAAGGTGAAACCTTCATTAGCTTAGTGAGAAAGGATAGAAAGACATTAGCATATTACTTTAACAGTAGCATCAAATTCATGATGGACAATACGCAAAACATTGCCGCATTGAACCAATGGCAATAAATTGACATGCAAAACAATAGCATTATTATGTCATGACACTACCAAGATTCCCTCCCTGCTCCACCACATGATTCACCTCCACAGACACACACACACACACACGTACATGATTCAGCATAGGGTGCTACTAAAGATTTGTTTAACTCCGACAGGAAAATTAGGCGGCAATAAATTAGTGCTACTTAAGTAATCATAATTAATTAAGTGACGTTGCAGGAGACAGCAGAAGTGGAAGGGCTCCCTCGAGGATCGTCTCACATGTAAGGGAGACGTTGCCGGAGCCCTTGAATGGCCTCGACTGAGGCCTCGGCTTCAGCAAGATCACCTTGGCACTTTTGATCGTGTAGAGCTGGGTCACACATGCATCCAGAATCCAGTTAATTAGTATGATGTGTCATCAACCCAAGTACTACTCTGCTACATTTTTCTATCTATCTCTACTCTACTCTTATAAAAAATAGAGTTGGTGATGATGGTGTGCCTGCCATCCTACAATATAGGCCGTCCCCTCCACATTTGCAAATAAGGCCTTCCCTCGTTCATCCTTTTCTCTCACAAGATAAAAATAGTCATACAAATGCATCTTGATGTTAAGTGCAACACACGGGCATCTTGCTAGTCTTCCAAGTAAATTAAGACTAGTAGCAACACATCAATACAATACCACTAGCAAGATGTCAGGATAACATAGGATGGTACCATCCTCTTCATGGTTTGTTTCTCTTTCTCCTCACAAGTTGGTGAAACCAAGTACATGATTGGCCTTCTATTTCAGAATTGGTATTGTCAGTCTGTACTACTTTCACCCCCTTTCAGGCCTATTTGTACCAAGTCTGATGCACATACTAAATTTCCCCCCTTTATTTCTTGCTTGAACCAAGTACAAGATTCGACTCCATGAAGTAGCTTTACCTCTAACAATAGAAAAAAATTAGGTGACATTGGACCATCCGATCGAGAGGGGCTGAGAGGTAGAAAATGATGCACCTGCAGCAACATAGCGAGCTAGGGAAGTAGAGCTAGGCCGGTTTCGAAGGAAGGTATACCTGAAGGTCGTCGGGATGTGGATAGGTGGGCGGCGGGAGGCCAGATCCACCCACACTAGGGCAGCGACGAAGGGATCAGAGGACCTCCCGTGCCGGCGCTCGGCCAGAGATAATGTTGCGGCCAGCAGTGGGTCTCCTCCCTCGCTGTCGACGACGGCCTAAACGCTGCCCCTCCCCTTCACCGGCAGAGGGGTATACGTCTGGATCTGTAACCAGCGGTGAGGATAGAAAGACAGTGTTACCGAGGATGAGAGTCTGTGAATAGAGCAACCCTAGCAAGCAAGCGCGGAGGCTCTGACCTATATATACATATAGTGGGGTAGTTTTCTTTTTTCACTCCATCAAAACAATCGTTTAAAATTGTGTATGTGCCATGTCGCCGGTTTTTTGAGTTGTTGTTTGTTTTTAGAGATAGCTACCCGCGTATTCCAATTGGTGTTACGGTGTGCCAGGTTGCACATTGTATCGTTCAAGTCTGGTACTAGCACCTCGCTATGATTTGGTGGATGGCACGCAGGCCCAGATGCATTGATGTTCCGCATGTAGATAGAGCGGCTAGTCATATCACTACAGGAATCAGGCACTTTGCCGTCCACCATGGCGGACGGCAAAGGCATACATGGCAGACGACAAAGGCCTTTGCCATCTGCCAGCTGACGGCAACAGGTCCGGCTGAATAGGCTACGGCAAAGGCTTCTTTGCCGTCAGCTGGTGGACGGCAAAGATGAAACTGTCTGTGCCTTCAGCCGGCTAACGGCAAAGGTCCTAGACGGCACACGTGACAACGTCTGGCCGTTAGGGGGCTAACGGTGAGCTTTGCCGTCAGCTGGCGGACGGCAAAGACCATTGCACCTTTGCCGTCAGCCAGCGGATGACAAAGTAACCAAATAGGACAGCCCCCAGGCTGTACAGGGAGCTGCCACGTGGCATCTTTGCCGTCTGCTGGCGGATGGAAAATTTCTTTGCCGTCCGCCAGCGGACGGCAAAGATCCTGTTTAGCCCCTGTTTTTTCTTAAATTCATTCAATTTGAACACACAAGTTTCAACGCACAAATTTCAACACACAAATTTCACAAAAGACATATCCAACACACAAGCTTCATCATATATATATATATACATACATAACCAACACATAGTTCCGTCCATACATATTACAAAAGTTTCACATTGTTCATTCAACACCGTTATCCATCCATCCATATAACAAGTTCCATCCATGCAAGTTCACCGATACAAAATAAAAGCAGAAAGGGAAAAGAAGCACTCCATCCATGCAAGCTTCCGTGAATTAAATGAGATCTACAAAATGGGAAACAAGAAAGTTAGAAGAAGAAGAAGAAAATGAAGAAGAAGAAGACTGGAATAAGAAGTAAGCATACTTAGGTAAAATGGAGCTAACCTAGCTAATTATGCCATCTTTGAGTGAACTAAGAATATTATGCCATCTTGGTCATTTTGGAGCTAACCTAGGTAAACTAGGTCATTTTGGAGCTAACATAGGTAAACTTGGTCATTTTGGAGCTAACCTAAGTAAACTTGGTCATTTTGGAGCTAACCTAGGTAAACTAGGTCATTTTGGAGCTAACCTAGCTAAAATGGATCATATTGGAGCTAACCTAGGTAAACTTGGTCATTTTGGAGCTAACCTAGCTAAAATGGATCATATTGGAGCTAACCTAGGTAAACTTGGTCATTTTGGAGCTAACCTAGGTAAAATGGATCATATTGGAGCTAACCTAGGTTAAATGGGTCATTTTGGAGCTAACTTAACTAATTATGCCATTTTTGAGTTAACTAAGCATAATTATGCCATTTTTTACACAAGTAAGCCAAGTGTATGTCATTATTGAGCAAACCTAGGAAACTAAGCATATTAGAGATAACTTAGCATATTAGAGCTAACTTATGTCATTTCTGAGGAAACAAAGCTAAGTATATATAGATAATTCTGGAGATCTGACATACCTGACATAGTTCACTCCTCATTCTTCTTCTCCTTCTCCTTCCTCATCCTGATGCGCCAAGAGCGGCGAGGCGGTGGAGGCAGTGGGATGTAGTCTTCTACCACAATTGGCATGGTCATGTCGCCTGGCTGTGGGATCGCCGGCGCCACCACCATCGCGAGGTCATTGTCAGGCACCACCACCATCGCGAGGCCATCTTCAGGCAGCACCATCGCTAGGTCATCCTCAGCCACCACCATCTCTTGCCCATCGTCAGCCACCACCATCGCTACGTCATCCTTAGCCACCACCATCTATTGCCTATCGTCAGCCTGCACCTCCTCATCCCCACTCTGCTCCTCTTCTTCCCAACTCCATTCCGGATCATCCCGCTGCTGCTTTTGCTGCAGCCAGAGTCGCTGCTGCTTTGGCTGTAGCCAGAGTCGCTGCTGCTGCTCCTATTGCCTGACCAAATGCAACAATGACCGTTAACAATCGATGTGAGACAAAGCAAAATGTAGAGGAAGAAGAGGCAGAACGTACTGGCATCATCATCATCCTGGTAGCGCATGCGACACATAGTCGTGTTGAACACCTTCATGGTAGGCATGGCGTCGCCGTCGTACCTGAAGAGAAGGAAGTACCCGTGCCGCAGGTCGTAGGCACGGTAGAACTACTCCCAGCCACGACACAGGTACATGTGGTCGTACCTGATCACCAACTCCACGTCCCAAAGCCTGCGAAGCCCGCTGCCGGCCTGTCGCAGCTTCACATTCTTTGGCTGATGGCCGTCTAGCATCGTCATAAAAGTGTCAGGCAACCTCTGCAGTTTGGGACAAGGAGTGATGTAGAAAATAGCAGAGTTATCATAATGAGATGGGTGAAGGGGAGATCTCTCCTTTTATATACCTGCCTCTTGGAGGAAGTCCCAAGTATGATACTGAAGAACTCGAAAGCATCCAACTCGTACTCCGGTGTGGCAGAGCGGAGCCTGCGGTGACGGCCTCCCCCCATCTCTAATAAGTAGCAGAAGAGACCAATTAGTATCTAGCTAGAAGCATATCTATAAACGTAGAGCCAAGTTTCTAGACATGAAAGAAACTGAGAAAAAAAGCAATGCACTTGTGCTCAACAACATCAACAACACTTAATTAATTTGTTAGGTTAGTTGGCAATGGCAATTGGCACCCTTCAAAACTAGTTGGCATAGTAATCTAAAAATAGGGAAAAATACACTTCTTCTTCCTCCTCTTTATCTTCTTCTTCTTATTTTTTTCATCTTTCTTCTTTCTTCTTAACCAAAACTAAACCTAAAGTTCCTTGTGGTGTGATCGCATTGGAATACTTGTGGCAACAATCATAGTTGCACCATATTTTAGGTGGCTCTAGGTGCCACACACCAAGCAAACAAACATACCTCAAATCATAAACTAAGGGTAGTGTCCTAAAATCAATTTACTTTGTATGAAAATCAGAACAAGTACCACATCACATTACCATAGGATCCTATTACAGAAAAGGTATGTAAATGCAAGCTGGGGTAAGACATTATAACCATACTGCATTCTTATACTTGCTCAACTATGATCACAGGAGACGCAACTAACATACGAGTTTGAGGCACACACACCTCAACAATGATGTTGCCACCTGCCAGGACTGTGACCATCGCAGTCACTCCGATCAACACGGCCTCCTGTTTAGATTGAGATTATGCTTTCATGCCTATGCTAGTGAGAAAGACACGCTAGACTTTCCTTCGGCTTGCTGTAGTTTGCCTTTCCGCAAAAAAGAACAGAAAAGACGGGTATAGTTTGCCTCTTATGACAGATTCCATAACCAATATGCATGCCTTGTTGTTTTCTCAAATTAAACTAAGTCGAGTGTTGCTGATTACTTCAACAGGTTCATGCTTAATTATTTCAATATTTTTAAAAATGCTTTATTGTGTGTTGTTCTTCTAGGGGGCAGAATTATCATATTATAGGGAACTTATCTAGTTATATTAATATCGCTGAGATGCTATCTCCTGAAAAAAAGTAACACTGCATACTCAGGTGTGATCAGCAGCTGGATTATAAACCATGCTTCACATCAGTGCACCACCACCGCATTTCAGTAGCAGGCTACGCATCTTGAGCTACTGGTGTGTATCAGCAAGCTATCAGGTTCAATTCGCACGGACCCTAAGAACTTCCAAGTCTGGATGAGCTATCATAATCAATTCTTGCACTGCAATATAAGGCTCTCTGCTCTAAACCTAAACTAAACTAAACCTAAACTAAACCAAACCTAAAGTAAACCCAAACTAAACTTAAAATACAGAAACAAAAACAGAAAAAATACAAGAGGTCTCATCGGGGGGAGGAGGGGGCGCCGGGGGGGGGGGGTGGCGCGGCCGCGGTGGTGGAGGAGAGGGGCGCCGGGGCGGCCGGGTGGAGGAGGGGGCGCCGGAGCGGCGGGGCGGCCGCGGTGGTGGAGCAGAGGGGCGCCGGGGTCGCCGGGTGGAGGAGGGGGCGCCGGAGCGGCGAGGCGGCCGCGGTGGTGGAGCAGAGGATCGTCGGGGCCGCCGGGGTGGAGGAGGGGGTGCCGCGGCCATGTGGGTGGCGTGGGGCGACGGCGGCTCGGGCACGGGGCGGCGGCACGAGGGCGGGGTGGCGCGATGTAATAGCCCCAAAATTGGGTTATCAATTTTTGTGCTGTTATTCTCTCCTGGCACTCATTTTCAAAATTTTCTCCTGAGTTTGCTGGATGACCCTGAGAAAATTTTGTCATTTGCAACCTTTCAAAATCCTGCTCATGTCTTTTTCAGTGGGCAAGACCTCATTTGCATCAGCTCAATTCCTCTTAAACCCTAATTCCAAATTTTTGGAATTTGGATATGCCCTTGTGATTACAAAGGAGCCACCATTTTCCTTGTTCTGTTGATCCTCCCAATTGATCCCAGAGATCATCCTATCTTTCTTAACCTTGGATATGCAAAAATATTGCTAAGTCCAATGCAATATTTTTGAATTATGATTTATTCCTTTTCTTGCCTTTCTGAGGAATAAAATCCAAAGGCATATCTAGCCATCTCCTAAATTCATGATAATTGGTGGAGTTGATGCTTATGCCTAATCAAAGCTCTGGCAAGTATATTGGCCATAATTAAATAAGGAAAATTGCCTTTTCCTATTTAATGCCAATATTGCATTTCTGCCAATTTCCAAAGGAACTACTATTTTTATAGCAGAGAAAATTCCCACATAAATTGTGGAGCTTGTCCTTGCTATATAATCACTAGTTCCATCCTAATATCATGATTCCACAATTCAAAATTTGGCACATGATCCAGTGCAAGTTTCTGCCTTCTCTGAAATTTTGTAAAGGAAGTGCTTTATTGCTAAGTCCAATTGATCTGCAATTTGGCAGGGTGTTTAACATTGTTAAATAACCCGTGGATACCAAAGATGAGCTCAATCCATTCACCCTAGCTCCCTGTGCAATTTTTCAAAGTTTCTGACCAGAACACAAGTTTGTGAAGGAAGTACCTTCATAGTGTTCCCAAATGGGATGAAACTTTTCCATCCTCTCAAGTATCTCAAATTATTATCCTCCACCCAAATTCAGTTCATTTCATTGAACTATGTGAGCACAGGAGCAATTCTTGTTTTCTGTCCAAATTTTCAGTTAGTGAAGCAAGTGTATTTTATCTTGCTCCATTATGGCTGATAATTTTTCCAGGCCTTCTCCTACTCATATAACCTATCTCCACAAGATTGTGGCTCATTTCACTTGACCAATTGCCCTGGGGATTCTTCTAAAGTTTTTGGACAGAAATGATAGCTGTGAAGGAAGTACCATTTTGGTGAGTCCATTTGGTATGAACTTTTTACAGCATCATGGTATGTTCAAATCATCAGGCTTTGCCAAGTTATAGCCCGATCCATCACTCCTAGTGAGTGTTTCATCATGATTAAGTTTCTGCGTCAGTTTTGGTGGTTGTACAGCAATTAGGGTAAATAGTTGTCCATTTTACCTCAAAACTCCCAGGACCGTAGTCCTTTCTACCCCAAGCCTCCCGGACATCAAGTTTACCATTTACCCTCTATGGTTTAATCTCTAGGATGTTGCCAAGTTTGCAACAGCAAACTTGTGGAGCTTGTTTCACTCATCTCCATTTGTCTTTGCCCGATCTTTCACCATGGTAAGACTCCACGCTGGAAGGACTACGCGGTAGACATGAATTTACATCAGTTAAAACCCCGGAGAGTGCCATGCCAGTGGTGACCACGCGTGTAACCAGCCAAAACGGTGGTCTAGCCACTGTGGTCGTCGGCATCGCTGCCCCGACCGCCTCTGGCCTCGCCATTAATGTCCAGTAGCCCCCCCTCGTCGTCGTCTTCCCTCTGGACCACTGCCCCCCTTCGTTTTCTTCTCCGGAGAGCTGTGCCAATGACCGGAATAGTGCGCTCCTGTGCATCATCGTCTTCCTCGCCGATGTCTTCTTCCTCCGTTCGTCCGCACGCCTTCCTCCTCTCCGTGACCCTCTGGCGTTCGTCTTGATCCCCCTCGTCGCCTTCCCGTGCCTCCCCGTGAGCCTTGGCCGCGCCTGCGCCCTCGCCGGCGCACGGACACGTCGCACGCCGCGTGCCACCTCACCCCCCTTCCCGAGCTCTCCCACGGCTATAAGTAGAGCCCTCGAGCTCTTCCGCAGCCACAATGCCTCTCAAAGCCTCCCCACTCGCCTCGGAGCTCGACATCCCCCTCCATGGCCGAATGGCCGCCGCCGATCCCCCTCGGCCATTCTCTCTCTCCGGCCGTCCCCTGCCCAGTCTGAGCCCATGGATGGATGCGCCACTCCCCGTCGATCCTCCCTGGCTCGCCGCCCCTCCGCTTCCCCCACCAGAACCCCATGCCCACCAGAGCCCCAAGCCCCTCTCCGCGGCGTGCCCTGCTGCTTCTTCTCTTGCGCTCCTCGCCGGCAACCGAGCCCACTAGGAGATGCGCCTCGTTCTCCTGAGCTCGTGGGTAGGTCGGCCGTCGCGAGACGTGGCCGGACGCGCCGGCGATCGCCGTCGGGGCGATCCCCTCCCGTTGCCTCGCTCGACCCCGAGCGTGAGGAAGAAGAAGGCCAGGAGGGCCCCGCCCGCGTTGACCCTGCCTCTGGGCCCACCTGTCGGCGAGACGGCGAGCGCCACGTTGGATAACTGGACGCGCCCCAGGCGCGAAGTCGTTTTCCCCACGCGAAAGCGTATTGCTGGATAATGCGCTTTCAATCACCGAAAGCGTATTCTTCCTCTTCTTCGGGTTAGAATGCGCTTTCGTTTCTGGAAAGCGTATTTCAGAGAAAGTCGCGATCTGTTTTTCTGCTAGGGCCCCGTTTGTAATGATTTTCTTTACAGATTGGTCCCTGATAGTTAAACGGTCATATCTTTTTACCCACAACTCCAAATGAGGTGAATCCAAAGCCCACGTCTTCGTTTCGTCGAGCCCGTTCTGTTGATGTCATTTTCATAATATTTTCACACAGTGAAATTGACCTTTTTGCCCTTGCCCGTAAACAGCCCCCTCCGAGAAGGAACTGTTTCCGGCAAATCTTTTCGCGATCATTTCGCACTTCTTCCCGGAGTATTTGTCGACCCCCAGGCAAGCCAACCTCTTATCATGAGCCCTGAACTTGCATGTTGACTTTGCTTGCACCTTGTGTGTGTGTAGTTGCAGTTGTTTTATATCGTTTTCATCGGCATATATTTCTTTATGCCTATCTTGCAAGCTTGTGTTTCATGATACCTTTGCCATGTTAATTAGAATATTATTATTAATAATGCCATGCCACTACTCTACTTTATTTGCATGTCATCGTTATAAACTGTTATGAGGATTGTAATGCATCGTTGATATACTATTGTCGTGTCCTTTATGTTATAGTTGTGCACTGGAGGAGTTCAATATTTTGTTCGTGCATTTGTATACGGCATGTTGCACTCATGTTAAATATGTTCATGATGATGGAGAAGGAAATAAAATGACTTAATAATAACAAACCTCCTCCGTCATCGATGGGATCAAGTCATAGTGCCGGCAAACCGAACTTTTTCAGTGCAGCCACGTTTGCCTTATGGGAGGCCTTAATGCGAGCTATTGTCGTGACCTCTCGCCGGTGCCTCCCACTAGGGAAGGTTATGGGCGTGCTTACCCTAATCAGGTAAGCGGACATAACCTTGTGTGCTCGTTTTTGAGATTTTTGGTACCAGTCCCCGAGTGGGAGTTGACCACGACGGTGGTCGGGGTGTCTTTGGTAGACACGGGGCCACGCAGGACCAGCCCGTTGGGGATTGGGTCAGAGTGGTCGGGAGAGCGTCATGGCAGTAGGTTGGTTTCGTCGGAATGTCGTTGGTCCACCCGAATGGGATGATGAGGCCATGGGTTCCGTGGTGTGGGTACAGTGTGCTACCTCTGCAGAGTGTATAAAGTCTATCGATAGCAACAGTTCATAGTAGGTCCCACTATGAGGTCTTGGTCGAAATGGAGGACAAACCGAAATAATTAAGTTGGTAAATAAATATCTGATAACAAGAATATGGTAACTTGAACTATGAGATAGTCGTGAGGAGTCACGACGATATTTTGATGATGAGATAAGTGGTTGTGATCGCCGTAAGGATCACGGGCCAAATATTGGTCGTGGTTGTGATCGCCGTAAGGGTCACGAGTTGTTCTTGAGAAAGACCACTTTGGTGGTGTGTTTGTGATCCAGAGATGATCACAGTTGATAAGAGAGTCCGAGTGACTTGGTGCACAAGTTTGGTTGCATTGCTAGAATAATATATCATTATTTGCATTTAAAGAACCATGATAGAACAAAAGATGATTGCATAATGTTAACATTCTATGTCTGCATTGGATATTATTGGTAGTTTATTTTCAGCATAGTTTCTTGATGCCATGCTATGCTTTGATTGACATGTTAAGTTATGCCATGATTGAGATAAAATTCTATGTTTTGCTATTACAATGTTATAATCATGTTCTGATATGCCATGTCATTGCCATGTTAGTAGATGTTATGATTTTGTTCATGCTTAGTTGATTTTTATCATGCCATGTTTAGTAATTGATATGAGATAGGGTGTTGCATGCGCTCGGTTCTTGCTTTGTCTGCAGCTTGTTTGGATGCTATGTATTTCGTTGTCTTGCAAGTACATTCAATGTACTGACCTGGTGTGTCATGCCAGTTTTGTAGGTCGTACCCGTATTGCTCGCTTGATCCGTCGTGCTAGGCCGTAATCTTGCCAGTCCTGTGAGTTGTGGAGCCCAGCCAGAGTTGTTATGCTTCCAAACCAAGACTTCCGCCGCCATTTTTATCAGACTTCCGCTGTAATTTAATAGCCTTAGGGCTATGCCAGATAATTGTATTAAATGATGTAATCTCATATACATGTATTTGATGAATATTTTTGTACCTGGAATGCTATATTATGGACCTGTCGTGCGTCAGGTGTTATCCTGGGCTGACGTGCAAAGGCCCCCTGCTCCATGCGGATCGGGGTGCCACAGGGCATGGTATCAGAGCCAGGTTGGCTGGCATAGGTTATCCTAGTATTAGATCACCGCTACCATTAACCGGTAATGGCCCTAAGGGATTTGACCCATCCCTGCGTACGGCATGGCCACTGTTAATCAACAGGTGGCGCAGTCGGGACCGACACGTCCTCACCCCGTTGTCCCCGCCTAGTTATCCGTGGCGCGAATAGCAACCATATCCATTCGGGTCGGCCACACCGCTCACCCTTCGCCATTAAGGGAAAGGGGCCACACCATGCGGGCATGTATCGCATAGCTGCCTATAAAAGCCACCTTTCCGCTCGCCGTATCGCTCACCCCTCAGTCAACCATGTCCCTGCAGAGAAGCCTAGCTAGTAGCACTCTAGCGATGACTGGCACCTTCAAAGCTCCCAAGTTTCACAGCCGCACCGGTGCCGTCAACCACCCCGGCTTTCCACCCCTTCTTGCTGAGATGCTCACCAAAGCCTTTGGCTGTAAGGCTAGCCCCGATTACCTGGTGTTCCAATCATCACCCGTCCCTCACCTTCATCGCTTCGATGCAAGAGTGTGCATCATCCTAGCAGCGGATGGCCAGCCGTTAGATTTTCAGGGTAGAGCTATGCCTACCTTTGATTTAGCCATTCAGGCCGCTGCTGTGGAGGCTATGCTTCACCTCCGAACCAGATACCCGCATATGGTAGCAAGGCGTGATTTCTGCTTCTACCCCATTATGACAGAGGTAGGAATGCAGCCTTCTCCCG
The DNA here is from genome assembly GCF_002575655.3 of Aegilops tauschii subsp. strangulata. NCBI lineage: Eukaryota > Viridiplantae > Streptophyta > Magnoliopsida > Poales > Poaceae > Aegilops > Aegilops tauschii. The sequence continues at coordinate 312,025,862 of NC_053036.3, forward strand.
CTAGCCAAGGAGATGACCCCACAATCGCTCTCCTGGTGCAGTATATTACCGCCCAGGGGATGATGATTTCCCAGATGCTTGCCGAGTTTCGAACTCTGGAGAAGGATGCGGTGCGAGTCGTCAAGGAAGCTTACCGTGAGGCTTATAAATTCGCATCTCAAGTCATTTGTCCAACGCCATCCAAACCAGTGTTGTCCTCTCAACCCGTGTTGTGGCCTAGACCCAACATCGTCACCCTCGACAAGGCTCTTTTACAGATCCACCAGCAGCAGTTGCTCGGATCAATTTCAGCCACACCCCCAGCAGCCGAACCCCAACCCATAGTAGTGTCGGATGATGAAGATGGAGATTGGCTCAGTCTTCGTCCTCCCGGAGAGCCCCAGCAAGGCAAATCCTCTGCATGACCTCAGTCAAGTAGTAAGATGATCAGTCTGTCGGTTCATCCTCGATATGAGGGTAGAACTATGTATCCCTAGATGAGTAGCTTCATTTAGCGCGTAGCACGTTCGTGTTCTGTTGTCTGCTAGTACTGTTGTAGTCCGTATGTTGTGTTCTATGTATGTTTTTGTGCTTTTGTTTTTGTGTTGTTTTTGCTTGTCTCTCTGTCAAGCAGAAATGTTTGACAGGGTTGACACTGTGTTGCTAACAAGATTTTAATTAGTAGATCACATACACTAAATTAACCCTGACTCGTCTCCAGTCTATAATAAAATGCGCGCTGGTGTAGGTATATGTATACCAGGAGTACATATACCCACTAGCATTAAAACACCGTAGAATGATTTTGCCTGGTGTGTTTTCCGTTGCATGTTTATTGCCTCTGTCTGTTTGCTAGTTTAGATTTTTCTGCATACTTCACGCATACCTGGTTCACCCACGAGTACATTCGAGCAGTACTCGGGGAAATGCAAAGTCACATATCCCTATCTATTTGTGCATACGCCGTGTGCCGGATTTCCAACTCTAGAAACCCCGCAGAGGCATTTCCGCTTGGAAATTCCTCGTCTCTAATTCTTTTTCCTGATTTCATTTCCGGAGAAACACTGCCAATTTTATTTCACTCGATCCAGTACATCTACCCCGATACAGGTTTCCCCTTGATTCTACCTCGACACCTACGTTTCGTGGAGGAATCCGTGAATTTTTTTTTCTCGGTGCCCCCAACTCGTTTGAATTTAACCAAAGGGTTAAAAATTAACCCCGAGGTTTTTCTCCGGAGTTGTTATTCTTTTTTTTGTGCTGTAACCCTAGGAATCTCGAGGACGAGAGTTCTTTTTAAGGGGGGAAGAGTTGTAACAGCCCCAAAATTGGGTTATCAATTTTTGTGCTGTTATTCTCTCCTGGCACTCATTTTCAAAATTTTCTCCTGAGTTTGCTGGATGACCCTGAGAAAATTTTGTCATTTGCAACCTTTCAAAATCCTGCTCATGTCTTTTTCAGTGGGCAAGACCTCATTTGCATCAGCTCAATTCATCTTAAACCCTAATTCCAAATTTTTGGAATTTGGATATGCCCTTGTGATTACAAAGGAGCCACCATTTTCCTTGTTCTGTTGATCCTCCCAATTGATCCCAGAGATCATCCTATCTTTCTTAACCTTGGATATGCAAAAATATTGCTAAGTCCAATGCAATATTTTTGAATTATGATTTATTCCTTTTCTTGCCTTTCTGAGGAATAAAATCCAAAGGCATATCTAGCCATCTCATAAATTCATGAGAATTGGTGGAGTTGATGCTTATGCCTAATCCAAGCTCTGGCAAGTATATTGGCCATAATTAAATAAGGAAAATTGCCTTTTCCTATTTAATGCCAATATTGCATTTCTGCCAATTTCCAAAGGAACTACTATTTTTATAGCAGAGAAAATTCCCACATAAATTGTGGAGATTTTCCTTGCTATATAATCACTAGTTCCATCCTAATATCATGATTCCACAATTCAAAATTTGGCACATGATCCAATGCAAGTTTCTGCCTTCTCTGAAAGTTTGCAAAGGAAGTGATTTATTGCTAAGTCCAATTGAGCTGCAATTTGGCAGGGTGTTTAACATTGTTAAGTAACCCATGGATACCAAAGATGAGCTCAATCCATTCAACCTAGCTCCCTGTGCATTTTTTCAAAGTTTCTGACCAGAACACAAGTTTGTGAAGGAAGTACCTTCATAGTGTTTTCAAATGGGATGAAACTTTTCCATCCTCTCAAGTATCTCAAAGAATTACCCTCCACCCAAATTCAGTTCATTTCATTGAACTATGTGAGCACAGGAGCAATTCTTGTTTTCTGTCCAAATTTTCAGTTAGTGAAGCAAGTGTATTTTATCTTGCTCCATTATGGCTGATACTTTTTCCAGGCCTTCTTCTACTCATATAACCTATCTCCACAAGATTGTGGCTCATTTCACTTGACCAATTGCCCTGAGGATTTTTCTGAAGCTTTTAGATATAAATGATAGCTGTGAAGGAAGTACCATTTTGGTGAGCCCATTTGGTATGAACTTTTTACAGCATCATGGTATGTTCAAATCACCAGGCTTTGCCAAGTTATAGCCCAATCCATCACTCCTACTGAGTGTTTCATCATGATTAAGTTTCTGGGTCAATTTTGGTGGTTGTACAGCAACTAGGGTAAATAGTTGTCCATTTTACCTCAAAACTCCCAGGACCGTAGTCCTTTCTACCCCAAGCCTCCCAGACGTCAAGTTTACCATTTACCCTCTCTGGTTTAATCTCTAGGGTGTTGCCAAGTTTGCAACAGCAAACTTGTGGAGCTTGTTTCACTCATCTCCATTTGTCTCTGCCCTATCTTTCACCATGGTAACACTCCACGCTGGAAGGACTACGCGATAGACATGAATTTACATCAGTTAAAACCCCAGAGCGTGCCATGCCAGTGGTGACCACGCGTGTAACCAGCCAAAACGGTGGTCTAGCCACTGTGGTTGTCGGCATCGCTGCCCCGACTGCCTCTGGCCTCGCCATTAATGTCCAGTAGCCCCCTCTTGTCGTCGTCTTCCCTCTGGACCGCTGCCCCCCTTCGTTTTCTTCTCCGGAGAGCTGTGCCAACGACCGGAATAGTGCGCTCCTGTGCATCGTCGTCTTCCTCGCCGATGTCTTCTTCCTTCGTTCGTCTGCACGCCTTCCTCGTCTCCGTGACCCTCTGGCGTTCGTCTTGATCCCCCTCGTCGCCTTCCCGTGCCTCCCCGTGAGCCTTGGCCGTGCCTGCGCCCTCGCCGGCGCACGGACACGTCGCACGCCGCGTGCCACCTCGCCCCCCCTTCCCGAGCTCTCCCACGGCTATAAGTAGAGCCCTCAAGCTCTTCCGTAGCCACAACGCCTCTCAAAGCCTCCCCACTCGCCTCGGAGCTCCACATCCCCCTCCATGGCCGAATGGCTGCCGCCGATCCCCCCGGCCATTCTCTCTCTCTGGCCGTCCCCTGCCCAGTCTGAGCCCATGGATGGACGCGCCACTCCCCGTCGATCCTCCCTGGCTCGCCGCCCCTCCGCTTCCCCCACCAGAACCCCATGCCCACTAGAGCCCGAAGCCCCTCTCTGCCGCGTGCCTTGCTGCTTCGCACTCCCGTGCTCCTCGCAGGCAACCGAGCCCACCAGGAGATGCGCCTCGTTCTCCTGAGCTCGTGGGTAGGTCGGCCGTCGCGAGAGGTGGTCGGACGCGCCGGCGATCGCCGTCGGGGCGATCCCCTCCCGCTGCCTCGCTCGACCCCGAGCATGAGGAAGAAGAAGGCCAGGCGGGCCGCGCATGCGTTGACCCTGCCTCTGGGCCCCACCTATCGGCGAGACGGGGAGCGCCACGTTGGATAAGTGGACGTGCCCCAGGCGAAGTCGTTTTCCCCACGCGAAAGCGTATTGCTGGATAATGCGCTTTCAATCACCGAAAGCGTATTCTTCCTATTCTTCGGGTTAGAATGCACTTTCCTTTCTGGAAAGCATATTTCTGAGAAAGACGCGATCTGTTTTTCTGCTAGGGCTCCGGTTGTAATGATTTTCTTTACAGACTGGTCCCTGATAGTTAAACAGTCATATCTTTTTACCCACAACTCCAAATGAGGTGAATCCAAAGCCCACGTCTTCGTTTCGTCGAGCCCGTTCCGTTGATGTCATTTTCATAATATATTCACACAGTGAAAATGACCTTTTTGCCCTTGCCCGTAAATAGCCCCCTCCGAGAAGGAACTGTTTCTGGCAAATCTTTTCGCGATCATTTCGCACTTCCTCCCGGAGTATTTGTCGAACCCCAGGCAAGCCAACCTCTTATCATGAGCCCCGAACTTGCATGTTGACTTTTCTTGCACCTTGTGTGTGTAGTTGCAGTTGTTTTATATCGTTTTCATCGGCAGTTATTTCTTTATGCCTATCTTGCATGCTTGTGTTTCATGATACCTTTGCCATGTTAATTAGAATGTTATTATTAATAATGCCATGCCACTACTCTACTTTATTTGCATGTCATCGTTATAAACTGTTATGAGGATTGTAATGCACCGTTGATATACTATTGTCGTGTCCTTTATGTTATAGTTGTGCACTTGAGGAGTTCAATATTTTGTTCGTGCATTTGTATGCAGCATGTTGCACTCATGTTAAATATGTTCATGATGATGGAGAAGGAAATAAAATGACTTAATAATAACAAACCACCTCCGTCATCGATGGGATCGAGTCATAGTGCCGCCAAACCGAACTTTTTCAGTGCAGCCACATTTGCCTTATGAGAGGCCTTAATGCGAGCTATTGTCGTGACCTCTCGCCGGTGCCTCCCACTAGGGAAGATTATGGGCATGCTTACCCTGATCAGGTAAGCGGACATAACCTTGTGTGCTCGTTTTTGAGATTTTTGGTACCAGTCCTCGAGTGGGAGTGTCCCTGAGTGGGAGTTGACCACGACGGTGGTCGGGGTGTCTTTGGTAGACACGGGGCCACCCAGGACCAGCCCGTTGGGGATTGGGTCGGAGTGGCCGGGAGAGCGTCATGGCAGTAGGTTGGTTTCATCGGAATGCCGTTGGTCCACAAGAATGGGATGACGAGGCCATGGGTTCCGTGGTGTGGGTACAGTGTGCTACCTCTGCAGAGTGTATAAAGTCTATCAATAGCAACAGTTCGTAGTAGGTCCCACTATCAGGTCTTGGTCGAAATGGAGGACAAACCGAAATAATTAAGTTGGTAAATAAATATGTGATAACAAGAATATGGTAACTTGAACTATGAGATAGTCGTGAGGAGTCACGACGATATTTTGATGATGAGATAAGTGGTTGTGATCGCCGTAAGGATCACGGGCCAAATATCGGTCGTGGTTGTGATCGCCGTAAGGATCACGGTTGGAGACCAAGTGTTGGTCGTGGTTGTGATCGCCGTAAGGATCACGAGTTGTTCTTGAGAAAGACCACTTTGGTGGTGTGTTTGTGATCCAGAGATGATCACAGTTGATAAGAGAGTCCGAGGGACTTGGTGCACAAGTTTGGTTGCATTGCTGGAATAATATATCTCCTGGCACTCATTTTCAAAATTTTCTCCTGAGTTTGCTGGATGACCCTGAGAAAATTTTGTCATTTGCAACCTTTCAAAATCCTGCTCATGTCTTTTTCAGTGGGCAAGACCTCATTTGCATCAGCTCAATTCATCTTAAACCCTAATTCCAAATTTTTGGAATTTGGATATGCCCTTGTGATTACATAGGAGCCACCATTTTCCTTGTTCTGTTGATCCTCCCAATTGATCCCAGAGATCATCCTATCTTTCTTAACCTTGGATATGCAAAAATATTGCTAAGTCCAATGCAATATTTTTGAATTATGATTTATTCCTTTTCTTGCCTTTCTGAGGAATAAAATCCAAAGGCATATCTAGCCATCTCATAAATTCATGAGAATTGGTGGAGTTGATGCTTATGCCTAATCCAAGCTCTGGCAAGTATATTGGCCATAATTAAATAAGGAAAATTGCCTTTTCCTATTTAATGCCAATATTGCATTTCTGCCAATTTCCAAAGGAACTACTATTTTTATAGCAGAGAAAATTCCCACATAAATTGTGGAGATTTTCCTTGCTATATAATCACTAGTTCCATCCTAATATCATGATTCCACAATTCAAAATTTGGCACATGATCCAATGCAAGTTTCTGCCTTCTCTGAAAGTTTGCAAAGGAAGTGATTTATTGCTAAGTCCAATTGATCTGCAATTTGGCAGGGTGTTTAAAATTGTTAAGTAACCCATGGATACCAAAGATGAGCTCAATCCATTCAACCTAGCTCCCTGTGCATTTTTTCAAAGTTTCTGACCAGAACACAAGTTTGTGAAGGAAGTACCTTCATAGTGTTTTCAAATGGGATGAAACTTTTCCATCCTCTCAAGTATCTCAAAGCATTACCCTCCACCCAAATTCAGTTCATTTCATTGTACTATGTGAGCACAGGAGCAATTCTTGTTTTCTGTCCAAATTTTCAGTTAGTGAAGCAAGTGTATTTTATCTTGCTCCATTATGGCTGATACTTTTTCCTGGCCTTCTCCTACTCATATAACCTATCTCCACAAGATTGTGGCTCATTTCACTTGACCAATTGCCCTGAGGATTTTTCTGAAGCTTTTAGACATAAATGATAGCTGTGAAGGAAGTACCATTTTGGTGAGTCCATTTGGTATGAACTTTTTACAGCATCATGTTATGTTCAAATCACCAGGCTTTGCCAAGTTATAGCCCAATCCATCACTCCTACTGAGTGTTTCATCATGATTAAGTTTCTGGGTCAATTTTGGTGGTTGTACAGCAACTAGGGTAAATAGTTGTCCATTTTACCTCAAAACTCCCAGGACCGTAGTCCTTTCTACCCCAAGCCTCCCAGACGTCAAGTTTACCATTTACCCTCTCTGGTTTAATCTCTAGGGTGTTGCCAAGTTTGCAACAGCAAACTTGTGGAGCTTGTTTCACTCATCTCCATTTGTCTCTGCCCTATCTTTCACCATGGTAACACTCCACGCTGGAAGGACTACGCGATAGACATGAATTTACATCAGTTAAAACCCCAGAGCGTGCCATGCCAGTGGTGACCACGCGTGTAACCAGCCAAAACGGTGGTCTAGCCACTGTGGTTGTCGGCATCGCTGCCCCGACTGCCTCTGGCCTCGCCATTAATGTCCAGTAGCCCCCTCTTGTCGTCGTCTTCCCTCTGGACTGCTGCCCCCCTTCGTTTTCTTCTCCGGAGAGCTGTGCCAACGACCGGAATAGTGCGCTCCTGTGCATCGTCGTCTTCCTCGCCGATGTCTTCTTCCTCCGTTCGTCTGCACGCCTTCCTCGTCTCCGTGACCCTCTGGCGTTCGTCTTGATCCCCCTCGTCGCCTTCCCGTGCCTCCCCGTGAGCCTTGGCCGTGCCTGCGCCCTCGCCGGCGCACGGACACGTCGCACGCCGCGTGCCACCTCGCCCCCCTTCCCGAGCTCTCCCACGGCTATAAGTAGAGCCCTCAAGCTCTTCCGTAGCCACAACGCCTCTCAAAGCCTCCCCACTCGCCTCGGAGCTCCACATCCCCCTCCATGGCCGAATGGCTGCCGCCGATCCCCCCGGCCATTCTCTCTCTCTGGCCGTCCCCTGCCCAGTCTGAGCCCATGGATGGACGCGCCACTCCCCGTCGATCCTCCCTGGCTCGCCGCCCCTCCGCTTCCCCCACCAGAACCCCATGCCCACTAGAGCCCGAAGCCCCTCTCTGCCGCGTGCCTTGCTGCTTCTTCTCCCGTGCTCCTCGCAGGCAACCGAGCCCACCAGGAGATGCGCCTCGTTCTCCTGAGCTCGTGGGTAGGTCGGCCGTCGCGAGAGGTGGTCGGACGCGCCGGCGATCGCCGTCGGGGCGATCCCCTCCCGCTGCCTCGCTCGACCCCGAGCATGAGGAAGAAGAAGGCCAGGCGGGCCGCGCATGCGTTGACCCTGCCTCTGGGCCCCACCTATCGGCGAGACGGGGAGCGCCACGTTGGATAAGTGGACGTGCCCCAGGCGAAGTCGTTTTCCCCACGCGAAAGCGTATTGCTGGATAATGCACTTTCAATCACCGAAAGCGTATTCTTCCTATTCTTCGGGTTAGAATGCGCTTTCCTTTCTGGAAAGCATATTTCTGAGAAAGACGCGATCTGTTTTTCTGCTAGGGCCCCGGTTGTAATGATTTTCTTTACAGACTGGTCCCTGATAGTTAAACGGTCATATCTTTTTACCCACAACTCCAAATGAGGTGAATCCAAAGCCCACGTCTTTGTTTCGTCGAGCCCGTTCCGTTGATGTCATTTTCATAATATATTCACACAGTGAAAATGACCTTTTTGCCCTTGCCCGTAAATAGCCCCCTCCGAGAAGGAACTGTTTCTGGCAAATCTTTTCGCGATCATTTCGCACTTCCTCCCGGAGTATTTGTCGACCCCCCAGGCAAGCCAACCTCTTATCATGAGCCCCGAACTTGCATGTTGACTTTTCTTGCACCTTGTGTGTGTGTGCAGTTGCAGTTGTTTTATATCGTTTTCATCGGCAGTTATTTCTTTATGCCTATCTTGCATGCTTGTGTTTCATGATACCTTTGCCATGTTAATTAGAATGTTATTATTAATAATGCCATGCCACTACTCTACTTTATTTGCATGTCATCGTTATAAACTGTTATGAGGATTGTAATGCACCGTTGATATACTATTGTCGTGTCCTTTATGTTATAGTTGTGCACTTGAGGAGTTCAATATTTTGTTCGTGCATTTGTATGCAGCATGTTGCACTCATGTTAAATATGTTCATGATGATGGAGAAAGAAATAAAATGACTTAATAATAACAAACCACCTCCGTCATCGATGGGATCGAGTCATAGTGCCGCCAAACCGAACTTTTTCAGTGCAGCCACATTTGCCTTATGGGAGGCCTTAATGCGAGCTATTGTCGTGACCTCTCGCCGGTGCCTCCCACTAGGGAAGGTTATGGGCATGCTTACCCTGATCAGGTAAGCGGACATAACCTTGTGTGCTCGTTTTTGAGATTTTTGGTACCAGTCCTCGAGTGGGAGTGTCCCCGAGTGGGAGTTGACCACGACGGTGGCCGGGGTGTCTTTGGTAGACACGGGGCCACCCAGGACCAGCCCGTTGGGGATTGGGTCGGAGTGGCCGGGAGAGCGTCATGGCAGTAGGTTGGTTTCGTCGGAATGCCATTGGTCCACAAGAATGGGATGACGAGGCCATGGGTTCCGTGGTGTGGGTACAGTGTGCTACCTCTGCAGAGTGTATAAAGTCTATCGATAGCAACAGTTCGTAGTAGGTCCCACTATCAGGTCTTGGTCGAAATGGAGGACAAACCGAAATAATTAAGTTGGTAAATAAATATGTGATAACAAGAATATGGTAACTTGAACTATGAGATAGTCGTGAGGAGTCACGACGATATTTTGATGATGAGATAAGTGGTTGTGATCGCCGTAAGGATCACGGGCCAAATATTGGTCATGGTTGTGATCGCCGTAAGGATCACGGTTGGAGACCAAGTGTTGGTCGTGGTTGTGATCGCCGTAAGGATCACGAGTTGTTCTTGAGAAAGACCACTTTGGTGGTGTGTTTGTGATCCAGAGATGATCACAGTTGATAAGAGAGTCCGAGGGACTTGGTGCACAAGTTTGGTTGCATTGCTGGAATAATATATCATTATTTGCATTTAAAGAACCATGATAGAACAAAAGATGATTGCATAATGTTAACATGCTATGTCTGCATTGGATATTATTGGTAGTTTATTTTCAGCATAGTTTCTTGATGCCATGCTATGCTTTGATTGACATGTTAAGTTATGCCATGATTGAGATAAAATTCTATGATTTGCTATTACAATGTTATAATCATGTTCTGATATGCCATGTCATTGCCATGTTAGTAGATGTTATGATTTTGTTCATGCTTAGTTGATTTTTATCATGCCATGTTTAGTAATTGATATGAGATAGGTTGTTGCATGCGCTCGGTTCTTGCTTTTTCTGCAGCTTGTTTGGATGCTATGTATTTCATTGTCTTGCAAGTACATTCAATGTACTGACCTGGCGTGTCATGCCAGTTTTGTAGGTCGTACCCGTATTGCTCGCTTGATCCGTCGTGCTAGGCCGTAATCTTGCTAGTCCTGTGAGTTGTGGAGCCCAGCCAGAGTTGTTATGCTTCCAAACCAAGACTTCCGCCGCCATTTTTATCAGACTTCCACTGTAATTTAATAGCCTTAGGGCTATGCCAGATAATTGTATTCATCAATGATGTAATCTCATGTACATGTATTTGATGAATATTTTTGTACCTGGAATGCTGTATTATGGACCTGTCGTGCGTCAAGTGTTATCCTGGGCTGACGTGCGAAGGCCCCCTGCTCCATGCGGATCGGGGTGCCACACGCAGGGCGGCGGCTCGGGCGTGGGCGGGGAGAGAGAGGGGACAGAGAGATGTGGGGCGTGGGCGGGTGTTGATGGATTTTAGTTAGGGCACGGTTCTTTGCCGTCCGCCAGCAGACGGCAAAGATCCTAGCTAACGGACGTTAGCTTGGCCAATTTCTTTGCCTTTTGCTAGCGGACGACAAAGAAAGTGTCCGTTAAGTGTTTCTCGGTAGTGGGCCACCCTCATTCTTTGCCATCCGCTAGCGGACGACAAAGATTCTATGCCGTCTGCTGGCGGACGGCAAAGAGTTGGCTGACGGCAAACATGGTCTTTGCTGTCAGCTCTTTCTTTGCCGTCAGCTTCTATTAAGCTGAGGGCAAAGAGGTTCTTTGCCGTCAGCTAGCGGACGACAAAGACCTGGCTGACGACAAAGATCCTGATTCCAGTAGTGTATAGTAGTAGTTTGGACGACAGACTAGGAGCTCCGTCATGGTTTATTGGTTCCTATGATAATCTGTGCCAAATTTTGACTATAAATTGAACTAACCAAAAGTTCATCCATGTCACAAATTTACATCATTGAAAACTACGTTCAAATACGAATCAAAGGATATAATTTTTGTTAACATGCACTAACATTTTGTCAGTTAAATCTTTGGTCAAAATTTAGCACAAATTATAAAGGGGCCCAATAAAGATTGTACTCTCACATTTTGTTTTGAGGATACTCCCACATAGAAAATATAAATAATAATGCATGTTGGGGGAGCCCACGTTTCTGTTAATTTTAGCAGTGGGATTGTTCACCAATTTGACAAGGCGGTGGTTATTCACTTAATGGAGGGTCTACAGTCGAGACTCACCGGTCACCCCGGTGTGGCCGTCATGACCCATCGTATCACAAAACCCACACCTTTACCAGCAGTGATGAAGTGGCCTCAAACTTGGACTGGACGAAGCAACCATCATTTCACTGGAACGCTCGTTGAAGTCCTTTCTCCCCTTGAAGAAAACCCCATTCCAGGCTACTCAGTTCTGCCATTTTTCTTCTGTATCGACGAAGGAAAGGTGGGCGAATCAGTGATGCTACTATATTTTCATTCCAAGAATCTTCTTTTTGCAAAGCACCGACCGATTCTCACAGCCTATTCTTTTCCTGTTTTCATTGCGATTGTGGTTTCCTTTCAATTGCTTTTTGTTTGTCAGTTTATTCATGGATCCTGGAGCACTAGGCAAAGAGTTACTAGCGGACAACCCACTTGAGACTGAGATCTCCAGGAAGCGAGCACCGACCAATGAATTGGCCATGTTGGCGGGCTAACCCATGGAGACGAAGAACTCCAAGAAACAAGCACTGGCCAAAGAGTTGATGACGTTGACACACGAACTCCTTAAAGAAAGCTGGAAGAACAGCAAGGGCCCCACCGTGCATACCCCAAAAACTCTAATGGCTGCCTAGAGAGGTTCAAGGCCGAGTTTGAGGAGATAGTCGTCGTTGAGAAGTAGTATTTCCCTGGCAAGGCGATGGTCCCCGGAGGGATGGGATCCCCCGGTGAGCTGCATAAGGTAAAAAAATGGCTTACCATAGTTGTGGTTTTTTTATTTGCAATGTGCTTGCTAATATGTTAGGGTTGTGCAGGTGTCGGTGGACGTCCTTGATGATTCCGATGTCGCGGTCCGTCCTGTGGACAACGCCCCAGAGATCATTTTCGATGTCGCGGTCCGTCCTGTGGACATTGCCCCGGAGATCGATTCCGATGCCGCTGTCCGTCTGGTGGACATCGCCCCGGAGATTGATTCCGATGCCGCTGTCCGTCCTGTGGACATCCCCCCAGAGATTGATTCCGATGTCGCGGTCCATCCTGTGGACATTTCCCCAGAGATCGATTCCCATGCCACTGTCCGTGCTGTGGTCATTGCCCGAGAGATCGATTACAATAAATAGTTGGTCGCGCTAATCCTTCAAGGTAGTTTGCATTGTGTTTAATTACCAGAATGATGCGTGTTATAAAACCATCTTAGGGCTAGTGCACTATCTTGTGTGGGTGGTACTTGCTACTTTTGTTTGATAGTGAATCATGCGAACCCTCTCCGAGTTATGGAAACAGATGTATCCTCACCAGCTTTTGATGTAATATATGGCATGCTTAGATGTAAGTTTGAACTATTTATCATATCAGAAGGGCTTGTTTGATGATTCTTGCTGTTAGTAGGCTAGCTACTGTGCGGCCTATAGTACTTGAAAAACACTCACCAAAGAGAAACGTTGGAGCTGAGAGCTCGTGGTACGCTTATAGGTCTGATCCGTCGTCGATCGGCCAATAGCCCAAGCTCCTAAAATTGTAGGCTTAGTGACCAATCAGACAATAGTCCACAATTATACATTTATTCACATCAAACTCAAAGAGTTGGTTCACGGATGCATTCAGGCCTCATTTGGTTCATAGGGTAGGAAAATCGTAGCAATAGGGAAGTCATAGGAAATGAGATGACATGTATCTTAAATCCTATGAGTAGGAATAGGAAAGGCGATGCCCTTTGATTCTCATCATAGGATTTTTTTTCCATTGAGTCTAGGCTAATGTTCATTTTCCTATGAAATGTGGAGGATAGGAAGAATTCCTCCATAGGAATATGATTCCATTCCTATAAACCAAAGCGCTCTACAGAAATTTTTCCTATAGAAATCCTATCCTATGAAATTCCTACAAGATTCCTCTAAACCAAAGGAGGCCCCACATTAATAGCCAGAAAAATTGGCATGTACTTGTAACATGCGCGAATGTGTAACTTTTTTGTTGGAAGCGTGAATTTGTAGTGACGTCGTACTTTTAGAGTGGCTACAGAGAGTGTGTACGTGTGCTAGAGGGGTTGCGGGATGGAGACAGATCTAGAGAGAGAGAGAAAGACCCTCTTTCTACTCCTAGTTGTTAGATTGACAAACGATATTTTTTGAGAACACAAAATCATAGCAGTACAGAGACGTACTCCCTCCGTTCCAAAATAGATGACTCAACTTTGTACTAACTTTGAAACGGAGGGAGTACAAATCCTAGGAGGGCTAGTTTGGCCTAGTTGGTTTCAGTGATATGACGTGCTACAATGTCGTCCAGTCTTCACGTGTGGTAGCAGTATTGCGGGTACAGTAAGTTTTCTTAAAGAAGCGGAATTCAGCGAAGTCATGGTGGTTCCTTCGTTCGACCAACTTACAGTGGGGAAGGTTGGGCCTGCGCTACGACTGGGGTGGACCAGGAGAATTTTGTGCCTGGCAGGTGGACCAGGATGGTCGACGTCCCACATGTCGGCGAATGAAAGTATTCTTTCCGATATCGAGGACAAGCAATGAGTATTCATTGTTTATTTTTGATGAAAGCTATTGTCTCCACTGTTACGACGGAGGAGTGTGAAACACTGCAGCCCAGTGAACTTGGCAGGTGCACAACTCCCTCCTTCCTCATGTACCATAGTGTTGACTATAAGGTTGGATATAAGGTTACAACTTTTCCTCACTTCCTCTCTATCTATTTCCTCTCAAATGTTTTTTACCTTCCTATTTTAGAAACAATTGTTTTTTATAACTCTTTTTTTAAGAATTAGTTTTTTTATACCTAGGAGCACGTGTAGAGACGGGATCTTGCCGATCCCACTCCTTGGCTTTGTCAATGCCTCTCTCTCCTCCACATAAGCGGGCTTATAGCCCAGCATTGTACTAGTATTACTTGCTATTAATGTGGGCAGCTGGCGTCCGACAGGGGAGCGCACGCGGGAGGGGGGAGGGGTTTTCTGGTGGGCCAGGGCGGTCAGAAGCGGGCTCGGAAGCGGTTCGGACTCCCGCATGGCCCACCTCACATTATCACCATATTTCTTGGAGTCCGTGTGCAGCGGGCGGGCAATCTCTTGTCCCTCCCCCGTCTCTCACTTCTCAGCCGACGCCCGCCGAGCGATTAGATTTCGGCTATCGACGGTTTATTCAATTGCAGTCCCACATGTCAGTGAAAATGCAAGACAACGTGTGTCCCCTCTGGTGAGCGGCGTGCGAGACGGACTGTCGGGGGTGCGATGCGAACGCGACAGGCGTGCTTTAAGTGTGCCGCCTTTTCCTTTTGAACATGCAAACCGTAACATTTTCGTGTGAGCGATCGATAGAAATCCAGAACAAAATGACGAGGGCAGGGCTTTCCCGCACGTTAGGCGGGCTAGTTTGAGTGATATGACGTGCTACAGTGCCGTCCACTTGCTCCATTTTTATGTAAGCAAGAGTCTACACTCTTACGTGGGAGGAGTACGAAACACGGCATATCTAATTTTGATCAAGGGATAACTGTTCCCTGCGTAATAATGGAGCACTGTTAGTGATTATAGCATGATAGTTAGGGCATCTCCAGTGCTGACCCACAAATTTACACCGACATCTTTCCGAGGACAATGATGCCAGATGATGCCATCCAATGCTGCCCGCGTACTTTTCGACAACTATATGAACTAACTGGACGAAATTCGTGCAAACAAAGCAAATTTCAAATTAACCGGATGAAATTCATTACATTTCAAAAACTTTTACTATAAACCTAAGCTAAACGATCACCGGCGCCTGACCACCATATCCGGCCATGAGCCCCGAGAGTTGACGCTCCGGATATTGCCCTTGCCTCCTCCTCATCCGCCTCGTCTTTTTCCAGCTCCGCCTCGATAACCTCCTCCTCCGGAGCACAAGGTTCTGAAGATTTCTGCCTCCACGTTGCCATCAAGCGGCTAATCGGCCGCCGATGTTTACCCCACCAACCTTGGCGTCGACTGAGTTGTGGAGCGGTGGCCTTCCTGGGACCAAAGATGCGGTGACCTACCATGTACTACTCTTCCTCGCTGCCGGCTTTGTGGTCGTGGCGGCAGAGGGCGGACGGGGGGGGGGGGGGGTGGCGGTGATGTCTTTCATCTGCTCCTGCGACAGTATGTCCAAGAGAGCTTTGGAGCGCGCCCGGAGCAGAGCCGCCGATGTCCTTCATCTGCTCCTACGACAGTATGTCCAAGAGAGCTTTGGAGCGCCAGGAGGCGATGGTTGGAGTGGTGCCGACAAAAGGAAGGGACCAGAGGAGAATGGATGTGGGTCTATGGCTATGGCTGGGAGCTGGGGCTGAAGTTAATATAGCGAGCTAAGAGCAAGTAGAATAAGGTACAGTTAGCAGGCTGTAAGGATTAAACTATTATATCTCTGCTGAGGTGGATGAGAGAGAAGAGGAGAGAGAACGAAAGCAGTCTATAGATTAATAGCCGGCTGCAGCACGGACTCCAAGAAACATTGTGAGAGTGTAAGGTGGGCTCCTGCATTTATAAAGCAGTACTACTTAGTAACTAGCTATTATACATGTTGGCTATTAGGTTGACTATATGTGAGGTGGCAACTTCATATAGCCGGCTATAGGTGGCAACTTCATATGAGCTGCGACAGACGGATGGACGGCTGGCGCCGGAGTAGGTTTGTCGGCAGCCGCGTGTCATTAAAGTGGGCGGCGGACATACAGATGGCCGTGGTGTCGTTAACGCGGAGCAGTCGCTTGCACCGGGATGGCACGCGGGTGGCGCTCTCTCGGCCGTCGCGCTGCTGCAATGCCGGGCCAGTGAGAGGTCGCGTCAGGCGTGAATGCGGATGCTGCTTCAGTGACTTAACTGCAGGTGCAGTTGGGTCACTGACATGTAGGCCCAACATGCATCTAGCCCAGATGTCAGTGACCCTACTGCACCTACAGTTAAGTCACTCCCGGGAATGCGGCATTGATGTTCTGGAGAGACGGTGACCGTTTCAGGTGGGAAGCACGTGCTAGCGATGGAAGGGTTTTTGGTAGGCCAGGGCGGTCAGACGCTAGCGTGGTGGTAAAATGTGAACTCATGGATGACGAGCCTTTGAAGCGTATGAGGCATGTATAGACAACCAGGCGTTCATGCAACCGCTCTTGTCGCCAGCTAGCCTTCGACGACCACCATTAGCCACCACACAACTATGCATAACTTACGAACAATGGACGAATCGATCAAACACACACACGTGTGCAGTGGCACTATGATCGGTCGCTCATGATACATATGTAGGTACCATAGTACCCTCTCTAGCTAGGCTATTTTATAGATTGTCGTTGTGATGGATGATATACATGAGCAAGGCACCGAGTCACGTCGTCGCGTCGTGTGCAGAGCCATGGCTAATGTCGAGCAGCTTGGCGCCCAAGCACGAGTATGACGTTGGTGTTGAGCCAGGTGAATACATGCTCGGTGTTCACGAAGGCCGCCAGCAAACATCTAAACAGTAATGTCATGCACCGCCGGGGCGCGCAGGTGACGGGCTCACTGTTTGCATTGCGCCTTGAGCAGGACTTTGATTGAGAGAGCGACATGCATGCATTAGCATTGTTGACAGCGTGAGCATGAGTGTCTCCACGCGTACATGCTACTTGCGTCTATGGACAGTGTGCGCTAATGTGTGCATCACGTATAATATAAAAAAATCAATTTGTGCATCTAACGCAAAGTATTTGATTTTCATTTGGCTGACGAGTGTGCATTGCAGCTACGAGTCCGTGGTTTGATTCCTCACATACGCATAATTTTGGTTTTTATTTCTTTCTCCATTGACAGGTAGGCCTGCATAGATAGATATATGTAGAACACGAGCTGATGAGGCCCATGCGGACTATTTGACTGGTCAACCAGACTAATACGGAGCTATATGCTGAGCCAGTGACTGTATAATCACCATATCTCGTATACAATGATCAAAGTAAGACAAGTTCGATGACCGCCAATGCATTTTACTCGGTAATAAATGACTAGGATTGAAGGGGAATACAAATTTCCTTCATCTTCTGTCCTTGAGCTCTTGACAAACCAATGTACTATACGGTTGTCCGGCCACTCCACCCCAGAGCTCTCACCGAGCATCGTTCATGCCACCGCGCTACACACTAACCGGTAAGGAAGCGATGGCATCCCGCCGTGCCGAGTTCCTCGCCACCCACGACCGCACACAAAATGGTAGGGAAGCGATGGCATCCTGCCATGCCGAGTTCATCGCCGCTCGCAACCTCACACCTACATGGGTGGACTTTGAAGCTGCCAAGGCCAAATGGGCGGTAGAGCAAGAGGCGGCCAAAGCCGCATAGAGGGAGCAGAAAATACAGAAAGCACTCAAGAAAAGAGAGGCCCGCTGCCGCAATAAAGAAGAGGACGCACGCGCTGCTGCAGAGAGCTCGATGGAGATCCAAGCACGGTGGGGTGTCGCCGACAAAGTCGGGATGGAGAACGACGGCGTCTGGCCAGCATGTGAGAAGTAGTTGTACTAGTAGTTAGTGTGTGTGTCTGTGTCACCCGTACGTTTGTTTAATTAATTACGAGCATGTACCAGTACTAGTTACTACTGTAGTTTTTAGAGCAAATTACCAGTACATTAGCCTAGACCCAATGGAAAAATTCCTATCCTATGCATCAAACGACATCTCTTTCTCTATAGGAATTGAGATGCATACCATCTCACTTCCTATGATTTTCATATTCCTATAAAATTCCTATCCTATGAACCAAAGGAGGCCTCTGCTCGAGTACAACACTACTGTAGCTAGCAGTACTGCTGGTACAGTAGTTTTCTTCAAGAAGCGGAATTCAACGAAGTCATGATGGTTCCTTCGTCCGAGCAACTTCACAGTGGGAAAGGTTGGGCCTGTGACTTAACGGCTCATTAGTCATTATTACTGTGGCGCGACAACCAGGGTGACTCTACCTTGGAGTTCTGCGTGCATGGCAAGTGGACCAGGATGGCCGACGTCCCACATGTCGGCGAACGGAAGTATTCTTTCCGATATGGAGGAGCAAGGAAACCGCGTCGTATAGTATCACTGCTGTTTTATATTTATTTTTTATTTTTGATGAAAGCTAGCGTTTCAACTCTTACGATGAAGGAGTGCCAAACACGGCACGTGTTGGATGTCCCACCAAGCCAGCGAAAGGATTGGGACGTGAGCAGCGTGGTAGAGCGTCTCCACTTCTTCCACTTCTAGGTCGGAGACCACACGTAGTAGTACTAGTGGTACGAACGATACAAAGTGCGACCCAGAGAGAAAGACACGTCTAGTTGGAAGGTCTCGGGCCATACACGTAAACAAATATAAAACCTAATATGTGCCTCCAATTAATATAGTAGTAGAGTAGTTAGGCACGTACATCATAACATCCCCGTGCATTGCACGTACAACATTTAGTGGTAGTAAGAGACAAATGCCTATATGCCACGCATGTTCATACTATTTGTGCCTTTCTACTTCACTTACTATGCTACATTACTCAGGTTCGTACGTCCACTCATGGGTACATGTCTGTCTCGTAGTTCCAGTCCCACATGTTCTTCATAGATGGAACAATCCCTAACGGTGGGCAACGGGAGTCCATGTCATCGCAGCTTCTTAGTGTGTCTCCCCACGATGAAGACTCATCCAAACTATGGCCAGCCTTGACGCGGAGCAGTCGCGTGTACCGGGAAGCGGTGCTCTCTCGGCCGTCCCGCTGCTTCAAAGCTGGCGCCAGTGAGAGGTCGCCTCCGCTCTGGCCGGGCATTAATGCGGCACTGACGCTCTGGGGCGACGCTGACCGTTTCACGCGGGAAGCATGCGCCAGCAAGGGAGGGGGTTTGGGTCGGCCAGGGCGGTTAGACGCGGGCGTGGTGGTGGTTTTGATTTTGAACCGTTTCAGGTGTAGTACTACTGGTAGTTTGCAAAACTACTCAATTATTGCACTCAGTTTCCTAAGAAATTGTGGTAAAAGACGTTACTTGCAATGCATGCATGCGTGACCAATAAAAACTAGTACATGCACGCAACGATTTAATGGACATTGTAATCTCAACATGTGATGGGGAGCTCTAAATTTGAATTTGAAACTTATAAAACGAAAAAATTCAAAACAAATAAACTGGAAGAGAGGGAGTATACCATAGGATGTGTCCCATACGAAACAATCCCCTGGTTTGTCACCGCGAAGATGCGGTTAGAAAGGAGCATAGCGTCTTCGTACTCGTACGACAACAAATCGGTCGCAGACAGCATGGTCCACCTTTGACTGCCATGTGCAAGGTTCATGAAAGAAATCGCGATGTCGGACACCGTGATGAGAGTGCAATTTTGGTTGGCGGACGACCATATCGGGGCTTCCATGATTTCTATCTTCTTTAATCTCACCATGTTCCATCGTACCAATTCAGACGGTGGCCCGTTGCATGGTTGATCCCAATGTTGGACAAAGGTTCTATGGGAACGGTGTCACCATTGTAAATGTTGTGCAAATTGATGTTGGTAACCTCCCATACATATGCAAGCCAATCTCCACTCACACCGAGCCTAACCCGTGAAACAGTGGGCAAGGGGAGAATTAGGAAATAGACACGGAAGTAGTCTTTAGAATGCATTTACTACGTGATCAAACTCATATTACCTGCTCATCGGACAAAATCCGAGTGCCCCTCAACGTCGGCATCCCAAGGGGCGTCAACTTGCAACTACGGCCACGCCGTGCTGGAGAAACCCCCAAGGAAACATCCTCGTGCGTTGCACGTGAGGTCAAGATGCGTTTGTATGAGTAGTTTATCTTGTGAGAGAAAAGGATGAACGAGGGAAGGCCTTATTTGCAAATGTGGAGAGGTGTGTGGGTTTCTTTTTGCAAAATTACCATAGTTTTCTTCCTATCCGTCAGATATAAATCGGACGGCCTATATTGCAGGATGGCAGGCACACCATCATCACCAACTCTGTTTTTTATAGGAGTAGTAGAAGAGAGATAGAGATAGATAGATAGAATATTATTATTATAAGAGTAGAGATAGAGATTAGGGAGCTGGCGGGCGTTTCGTTGTATGGCACGTTCGCGTCCATCCACTAGCCCAGAATTAAAGCACACATGACATTTACAGCGACTGGGATTAGTTGTTTTTCAGGCGCATGGACCAACGCGGACTAGCGGACCTGGTCACCCTTTTTTGACCACGCCTTCGACAAGTACGTTCGTGACATGCGTGCATGCAAATCTTGTGTGACCAGACCGTGCGAAGCGGAGCGGTATGCTTTCGAACTGCAGCCAGCTGCATGTTGCAGCCATGTCATCCACACGCAACCTAAAGGCCAATTCATACTCTGTTGGACTATACTGTACAACTATGCATTGTTTGACATGAATGTTCCTTGGAGCTCGTGCTGCATATGGCGTACTCCATAGCCCGCTTCCCTTCTCCTTCCTCTTCCATCGCCCGCGCACGTCCGCGAGAAGCGACCGGTCAACCCTTATATAGGAGTGCGAGCACAAAAAGATGCATGCATGACCACTAAAATTTCCTTTCTCTTATCTATATGAAATAAATGTGGCGTGAAACTCAAAGCCCTTTAAGTTTGAGTATAATGGAAATCATCATCCTCCTCCGGCTCCACTTCGCCCATGCCGTCGTCCTCCTGTTCTGGCTCCATGTTGTCTTTCTCCTCCTCCGGCTCCGCGTGCTGTTCCTCCTCCAACGCCTCCTCGTCCGACTCCGACTAGTCCAAACTCCGGAGGCAGGGCGGCTACGACCCGGGCTTCGCGCTGCCTCTAGATTAAAGCGCCGCTCCGACGGGAGTATGGTGTATGTCGTTACCTTCGGCCGGGCCATGGCTATCGGGCGACGGCGACTAGAGAAGAGGCGGCTGGAGGGGAATGAATGCAGCTACTGTTTGGGTTCGCCGTCCGGCTTCAATAAATGCGCACTTTCACATGTAATCGCGGGTGCACAAATTGTAACATATGGGTCTGCTTAAGGGGGCGTCACATAACTGGTATGTGTGTGAGATTCTGAGAGACAGAGTGCGTGTGTGCAATTACTGTTTGGATATGTAATCAACCTTTTGCATCGGGATATAAGTATAATGGTATTACACTTTAGCTAGTGATTTACGTGGCCATGTTAACGTGGTTGTGTAAAAAAATGTCACCTCTTGCTCGTGATTTGCGTTATATAATTATAAGAAGTTTGCTAAATACTAAAGTAAAGTGGAATTTGTCCATGTTATACAAGTAAATTAAGGTGATTGTTTATCATACGGGTAAGGTTGGACGAAGGGTGGTAGGAACAAATGCTTCGCCTAGAGCATGTGTGTGAGATGGAGTCTTAGTGTGTGTGTGTGTGTGGGTGGGTGTGTGTGCGTGCGCGCATGTGTGTGTGTGTGTGTATGTGTGAAGCGGAGTCTTCGGTGGCGTAAGTAATTTAAGTGTGTGTGGCTTCATCGTAGAGAGGTGATGTGTATGGCAGAGGCCACCAATGAGGGGTGCGAGAGAGAAGA